>NC_138731.1:21951458-22551458 GCF_965113295.1 Leuciscus leuciscus
TGTACTGTAGCTCTTGTTACGTCGTTGACCCATTGGCTGATTGTCATATTTCTGATGTCACACAGCGAGCTCTGGCTGCAGAGAGGAGATTGGCTGAACATGTTGCCACAACTGGTGTAACACTCACTACCATCAGGTATTATCTTTTCTTATCATGTAATCCCTCTATGGAGAAATAATTGTGTCCTTTATGCAAGTCGTGTTTAAGGAAAAGTTTACCCCAAAATTTAAATTGTCATCATTAATGTTTTGCTAGGAGATGCTTTCAGTGTGGAGAGTCGTTGCTGGGGAAGATTCCTTTTGAATATCTGGACTTCTCTTTCTGTACGCCTCGCTGTGTTCAAGCCCACCGCAAAGCCAATGCTGCTGCCCGGCCCTGACCTCTCACATGCTACTGTACCACATTAGAGGAGGGAAGGAGTAGTGCCATATTGTGGCCAAATTTCACGTTATGGGAGTTAACTGAATTTTACAGTAAATATATCATGGAACTCATGGTCTTTGAAAATCACCAGACTATGAGAGAAGGATTACCTGAAAATGGATTCTAGAATGATTAATAAATCATAAATGGGCAAAAGATTTGAGTAAACAGTGTAAGCGTGTCTAGTTTTTGTAATTTAACATTGTTTTACTTCTCGAC
Source organism: Leuciscus leuciscus (assembly GCF_965113295.1). Taxonomy (NCBI): domain Eukaryota; kingdom Metazoa; phylum Chordata; class Actinopteri; order Cypriniformes; family Leuciscidae; genus Leuciscus; species Leuciscus leuciscus. The sequence goes on from NC_138731.1 coordinate 21,952,102, forward strand.
TCACTCAGGACACAGACCAGCCACTATGATTAAAACACAACTATTTGTGTTTTTTGTTTAAAAAATGCAAAACTATGGAGGAATCGCAAAAGTATATGTTTTTAAAGTTTATACTTCCACCTGGATTAGCAGCTGCAGCAGTTTTAGATTGTGCAAATACTGTTTCTTGCTTGAATCCAGTTTTGAAACCATTCTTTTGGTATATTGTTTCCAAACTAGTGATTTGTAATTTTAAAAGAAGTATATGATTGACACCACAGAATGCTACAATCACTCAAATTAAAACAGCAAATCAAAACGCAAATGTTTTATTGATTTATTCTGAGTGGCTTGAATGCTTTTATCTTATTAAACATATTTTACATCATACATATGCCGCACAAAAAGCAGAATATAGAGTTATGATTCTGAGATTTAATCATCTTCTTTTGAAGCAGATTAACTTTAATGCACATCAATCATTCTTAGATTTGTCATATAGAGTATTAAAATTAACTTCTGCACTTAAGATGGGGAAAAACAGCATTTTTACCATGTCTTAAGAAATCGACTGACCAGTAAATTGAGCAAATGTGGCAAATATTAAAGTGTATTAACATGTATTATGATTTCTCTGTAATACTTGATAGATTTAAGCAGATAACTGGTTTATCACATAACTGCTAGAGTATATTGTCATGTCTTCTGTCCAGTGTTGTTGAGCTGTGGCCGGTCCATAAACAGGATTCTGCAGTGTGATGGAGCTCTTTCCAGCTCCAGCACTGTGATGTTGTTTGGCTGAGTGGCACTAAGAAAAGGTCCAGGGACATACAGTGTCTGCTGGGGGCCCCTCTGGGGCCAATACCTCCCCAAGTTCACCCCATTTACCCATATCTGACCCTGAAAGAGAAAAACAGAATTACACAAAACTGGCACGTAGTCAGTCAAGTCTCAAACAATAACAAATGCTAGATAATCTACATTATATGAATAATGTGCCTCACCTTAGTCCATCCATTAAGTTTGACAAAAGTGTCCCATGCAAGGCCTTTAGGCATCAAGGTTCCTGAGTAGATCATTGGTCCGTCTCCTGCTTCCATCCCTGACCCCGAGTGAGTCGAGTGAGCCGACTGCAGCCAACCATTGGCTACTGCAGTGTCAATATCCAGTGGGTAGATGGACCAATCAGTGAGCACGTCATTTCCCAAAATGAGATTACCCAAGAGACCCTGAAAAATAGACAGACAATCTATAATAAAAAATGTCCTTTATTCATTCTAAATGGATTTTCTCAGATGGTTTAAACAGTCTTAACAAATCCTGAACAAAGTATAACTTACCTTATTATCATTGATATAGCTGCCAAAATTAACCCTGCCCATGTTCTCCACGAGCATGTCCAACCGATCCCCTTGACGTCCCGTAACGTTTATCACCAGGGCAGTGTCCCTCTCCATAATCCCTTGGTAAACCTGCTCATAGACAAGCTTGGTTTCAATCTAAACAAATTGCTCTGGCAATCATCTGTCTCTCAAACAAAACCATGGTAAATGTAATGGTTAAGTATAGACACCTGGGCTCAAATAAACAGTTAAATATAAATAAACTATGGGGTCCATCAACTGTTTGGTTAACTATATTCTTCGAAATATCTTCTTCTGTGTTCAGCATAAGAATGAAACTCATACAGGTTTTGAACATCTTGAGGGTAAATAAACAATGACAGACTTTTCATTTTGAGATGACCCATCGCTTTAAGCAGCAAACGGTGTTTTTTGGTAATACACACTGTTGTAGTGTCTGACTACCATGGCGAGAACAAAAACATTGTGTTTACGTGACCAAAACAAGTGGTCTGCTCACCCCATTCACAGAGACGTATGCACGATCATGGATGCCATTGAGGGGCGAGATGAGAGGGGTCGGCTCAGGAACATTCCGTGGCAGTGTCGTTCGGTAAAGCATGAAGCCATAGTACTGCACACAGTTGACATAACACAAGCTCAGACCAGCTTTTACACTTATCCAAGACCAGCCTCCAAAGCCCAAACCATATATACACATCTATAGCTATTTATGAGAAAATACAACATTGGCTGGCTAAACTATATTATAATTATAATTACGTGTATTATGTTCTTTTAATTATCGTACCTGTTTAATCTCCTCAAACATCAAAGGATATTGAGATCGTACTGGACCTTGAGGTGACAGCGTATCTAACAAGCTGCTAATGTTGCCAACCTATGAAAGAACATGATTTGAATGGGCAAGAAATCATGCAAATTACTAAGGTTTGGAAATGTGAAATATCCACACCTTCTGAAGTGTAACAAAGCCATAAGCGAACTTTGGGGTGGCTGGTGGCATCGGACCAACTGGAATATCACGAAACTGAAAACAAACACATTTTATTACTACATATGAATGGATGTCTGTTTTGTTACTCAAAAGATGCTAGTGACAAATACTAGAGCAGTATCGTCAAAGTTTTATATCCCAGGAACATTTTTTTTTTTTGCTGGAAATAGAAAAAAAAAAGAAAAAAAAGTTGTATATATGAATTAATTATGTTGTAATGCTTTAGATGATCCAGTGAACAAGTGTGTGTTCATCTCATGTGATTATTTTATCTTTAATCTGGAACCTTTATTTGGAATTTGTAAACCAAAAGATATGATTATTCATAAATTATTTGTCACTCTTACATGTAAATAAAATACAAAAGCCCTTTCTGTTGTTGCAAAGAATATACTACCACTCAACATTTTGGGGTCAGTAAGATTTTCTTTTTGTTTGAAAGAAATTCAGCAAGGATCCATTAAAATAAAATTTTAACCATACAAAATATTTATATTTCAAATAAATGCTGTTCTTTTGAACTTTCTATTTATCAAAGGATCCTGAAAAAATGTAGCAGTTTCCACAAAAATATTAAGAAATGTTTCTTGAGCAGCAAATCATGTCAGAATTATTTCTGAAGGATCATGTGACTCTGAAGACTGATAGAAAAAGAAAAGTTTTTTTTTATTATTGTAATAATATCTCACAATATTACTGTTTTTACTTAATTTTGACCACTTGGTGAGCATAAGAGACTTTCAAAAACATTTTTTTTTTTTTACTGACCCCAAAACTTTTGAACGATAATATATACAGTCATACCTTCCAGCCCTACCAACTATTTTTTCCCTGTAAACTGGATACTACATCTACAGACATGCACATTCAGAATGTACTATATGCAAGTTCTTACATTCCTAATGACATCTCTGATGGCAAGCAGTTTGTCAGTGGGGTCTCCTGCCTCTGATAAAGGTGCATTGTAATCATAACTGGTCACCACAGACCGAAACCTGGTATCGTGGTCTGCTCCTATGAGTGATAACATTACAGTTGCACATTAAGATGACTGCATTAACAGATATCGTCATGGATATGGGAACAGGTGCACTGAGAGAGCAGTTATACCATTCCAGTAGCCAAAGTTCGTTCCTCCCTCAAACATGTACCTGCGATTAGAAGAAAACCCTTTATGCAAGTTGAATTATCATGATGCATCACCCACAATTTATGCATCAGTACAGCAAAGATTTAATATTAACTAGTATTAACTAATGGTTTTACTCTCATTATTCTATAGAAAATATTACTTACATGTTCACACTGGCACCCATGGACAACATTTCTCTCAGTTTTTTGCACACTTTGTCAGTGTCCACATAAGCATGTTTTTCACCCCAGTGATCCAACCAGCCAGTATAGAACTCAGAATTCACCTGAAATCACGACACATCAATTACTGCCACATTTTACAGCTCAAGAAATTGAAAAACACAATCAATCAATACATAAATGTTCTCTCAAACATCTTACTTACCAGTGGGCCTTTAGGCTCAAACCTCCTTTGTCGGATGAAGGCTGTAGAGATATTGGTCTCTGAAGGCGGGAAAAGTTGCAGTGTGAATAGCGTCACAGCGGCTTTGTGTGACATTTCACATGCAAGCTTGAGTTTTTCAATTTTTTTTGCCAATAAATTTAAGAAAGGTAGAGATCAAGTCATAGTTTTTAGGTTTTTTTTCAGATACTGATTGTTGATTATTGACATATAGCTGATATGAAGAAACTTTTAAAAGATTTAAACGTTTATTTGAAAGATTATTTTTGTTGTATTTTATTGTTGTAAAATAAAAACAAATCATATGTATTTTGCATGCTTTAATAACATTTAATAATATTTATATTTAATAATAATAATTATTATTAATTTAATAATATTATTATTATAAGTAGTAGTAGTATTATTAGTATTATTGTTTATTAATTTAATTATATTTATTTATAAATAATTTTATATAGTGTATTGAATTTATTATATAAAAATTTCTGTTCTATAAAATAATTAATAAATTACAAAGTTTTTCTGCGATCTAAATATTTGCCAATTGATTGTTGTCTCTGTTTTGGGAGTAAATGGCTCTCAATCTCAATTGCTGTTATGTAGAAGTCGAGTAATTTTTGTAAACGACGACATTATCTGAATAAGTTAGTCATTTTGAATTGGTAAAAAATATCATCTTATCAAACTCATTTATAATACATTTTAGAACTGAAATTCTTGTTTACGGCATTACACTGGTTATGCATTAGTGACAAGGACTAAAACTCTAGTTAAAATGTCTGCAGAGGTCAGTACAATTTAGACAGAACTGACCTCACTTCTGCCTTACCTGTGCCGAAGTCTATAGTGGCGTACAGGCCCTCAAGTGTGCCACATCTCATCTCTTTATCCGTGTTCCCATCCGTAGTAAAGAGAATGATGTCCTCCCCCAGGAACAAACGGAACAGAGTGTGGAGATGCCGCAAGTAGTTATAATCACAAGCGAAGTAGCTGCCATATTCATTCTCCACCTGATAAAAGAGTAAACATGCACAAAACATACAGACTTCAACAGCCATACTTGTCTATACACTGTAAAGCACCATTTACAGGTCAACACCAAACATAATTACTGCGTGAGGGCTCCAAATCCTACAAAACATGAGCATCAGTCACTGTAATAAGTTCTTTGTTATTATGCACAATTGCTTACTCGGTAAATATTATTTTCTTTGGGTGGAGCAGCATAGTAGTTAAATATCTCAGCTGGTAACAAAATAGTTAGGTTCTAACCCAGCTGTCAACATTGTGTCCTTGAGAATTTCACACCAGGTTCATCCAGTGCAACCGACCCATTCGTTTGGGGACTATACTATACCTTGCATTGGACAAATGTGTCTTGTAATGCTAGCTCTACATTGTACCTGCACACTGATAATATTTCCTCCATTCTGATAAAGCCACGGTTTCATCCTACGGAGCAGCTCAGCCAACCAGTTACTCGCTGCCTGTAAATAGTCTGAAAGAGACAAACACTGCCATTAAAGATAGGACTGACCTTATATGAAGTCATGTCTCATGCAGAAGTAACAAATACCTGTGTCAGCTGAACGAAGGATAATGTTTGGCTTTTGTAGCAACCAGGCAGGCAAACCACCCTATAAGACAAACAAGAACCCACAATTTACAACTCACAAAATAACAATCACACAGCTGTCTCTTGTGTTGTGACCAGAACTAATTCTTACTAGTATTATAAATCAAATCCTTGCACTATTTTCCAAGTCGTCATAACCCCACAACAGTGGTTCTTAACCAGGGGTCCGGGCCCACAATGGGGCTTCAGCAAACGTCCAGTCTCAGAAAAGTTTCAGTCTCAACACTGCTTTTTTTTATTTATTTTTTTTATCGGTTTTGGAAAACCTGGATAAATGAGGTAGCCTATTTTGGATTTCTTAACCTAGAAAAGTAATGTAAAATAATAAAAATAAGACCATGGCCATTTTTATATTACTTTAATATTTTTCTAGTTATGCCAAGCTCTAAAATATTTTATTGGGTAAAAACTAGAAGCTAGAATTTCATTTTGTAACGTATTAAAAATTAATATTTTTCTTAGGCAAACTCATCGCTTCCCTTCAGAAGGCCTTTATTAACCCCCCAGAGCCGCGTGGAGCACTTTTATTATGGATAGATGCACTTTAATGGACTTCAAAGAAGTCAGAAAACAGAAACAGCAATTCACTGCCATTATAAAGCTTGGAAGAGCCAGGACATTTTTTTATATATAACTCCGATAGTATTCGTCTGAAAGAAGAATGTCATATACACCTAGGATGACTTGAGGGTGAGTAAATCATTGGCTAATTTTCATTTTTGGGTGAACTATCCCTTTATATAAATACTTTTCTAATTATACTTTTTCTGATTTTTCAGTAGATAATGACTTAATTTTTAGCCTTTTCTCCCACAAAACCATTGTATGTCTTCACGAGACTAAGAATGGTCCCCTGGTCACTCTTCACTTTCATTAAACAGAAAGGAGCAGCATGGACATTCTGCTTAACATCTCATTCTGTGTGCTATTGGAAAAAAGAAAGTCCTATAGGTTTGAAACGTTATGAAGGTGAGTACAAGAAAATAGAATTTTTGGATGAACTATTCCTTTAAAAACATACTTCCTGAGAAGTCATTCTCATAATCACATTCAGAGACACATGACATCAACACATCACATTTCAAAACATTAAAATTTAACAACATTAGGAAATAACGGTCACCATTTCCCATTCTGCACAGATGTACGGCCCTGGTCGCAGGATGACTAACAGCCCTGTCTGATTGGCCAAGTTCAAGAAGTACTCAAGATCTCTGTCTCCTGAAAAGCTGAACACACCCTGCACAGTCTCATGGAAGTTCCACGGCACATACCTGCATGAAAGGATTTAAAAGATTTTTGGCAAGATGTGTAACATAAGCATGCACTTAATGTTTGCACTGTTGCTCTTTTCCACGTACACCTGAATGGCATTGAGTCCAGTCATGTACATCTTGAGCAACCTGTCCTTCCAATATTCCCGAGGGATGCGGGAGTAGTGGATGCTTCCAGAAATGTACTGAAATGGTTTTCCATCCTTTTGAAAGCAGTTGTTCTTGTAGTCGATTGAAAATGAGCGTGAATCTGCCTTAAAACAGAAAAGTCATGTAGTTGAAAATGTGCTGGGTGTTTGTAGTCAGAATCCACTTTACCTCTTTTAAAAATATTCTAAACAGTATATGATATAATACATTGCATTCACAATGAACATGATAAAAAAAAAATCACAATAAATTAACTATGTAAAATTGTAATTACCTATCCAGGCCTATTTTTTTTTTTTTTTTTATCACAATTTTGAGATTCCCCTGATATTTTGTTTCTATAACAGTGGTAACCCAGTCAAATGAATTTGGCTCGAGTCTAAAATACACGTTAGAATTACGTATTTCTTCATATAAGCTAATGAAAACTAATTGATCACAGTGTGTAGTGATAGACGTGTACTTTGAATCAGGTACTTACCAACACAAAAAATATTGGCATCAAGCAGAGACTTATTAAAACAAAAGTTATTAGTGACTTCATCTCTAAATCAAACTGTTCAGACGCAGTAACACTCCGTTTGACATTATGATTCCAGCGCGTGATTGTAACGTGTCAGGAAATAATATTACAACTGCTCAAACATTTCAGTTCTGTCATTTTTGCATAAAGCTGTCCACTTTCGGTCTTCAATAGATTTGCAGCGTTTCTTCTCTTTGAACATGACGGTCATGTGATTGTTTTCTGTTTAGTCATAATCTGGGTCCTAAAGTCCGTCATTTTCAGCGATTCATTTTCATAACAAGGTAAGTGAAGTGTTTTTTTGTTTTTTTAAATGCACATGCACAACTGTAACAAAGCAGCCTATTGTAACTCAATGAACAACACTTGCTTGCAGCAAAAAAAAGTTTTTTTAACTTAAATGTATTATCATATTTTGTTGCAACATTTTTCATGTGCCAAGAACCAGCCTAACCAAACTGAGACAATCTGGTTTAGTTTAATGGTTCTCAACTTCAGGCCTGGGGTCTCAGCCAATGTCCAACTGGGTTTCTTACAGTGGTGTAAGTCAATGGCGGCTGCTGGTCTTTCAAAGAGGGGAAGCTCATTTTTGGCCTACATCATAAAACTTTTCCATTTATATGTAAATTCTACGTTCCTTTTCAAGAAAATGCTCTGTGACCCTGTCGTACCATCTAGCCATCTGTTCCAGTGACTTGACCAGTGTCCTCTCAATGGCCAGCAGAGGTAAATATAATAGTAGTAGCCTTGTAACACACACACACACACACACTCTCACTGGACACTTTATTAGGTACACCTGTTCAACTGCTTGTTAAAGGGGTATTTTACCGCTGGAAAAATTAATGTGTATTTAAATTGGATCATTTATATGAAATTATTTTAGAAGTTTGTGCCTTCTAGAGAAAGAAAAGCCAGAAAATGTATTTTTGGCTCATGTGGATGAAAGACAACAACTCCCAGAATGCACTTGCTTCGCTGCCCTACGAGGCCACTCCCAAGCCACGCCTACCGGTTACAGAGGGCAGTATCGAAAGAAATGATACAACTAGGCTACTAGTTGACTCGAAACTGAAAAGACGCCGTTTTATCGTGAGATCCCACCCCCTATGGGCGGGCTGAAAACATGCGGATCTAGCTCTGGCCAAAAAAGTCTCAGATGACACAAAATTACGATTTTTGCGTCATCTGAGTTCTTTTTCCAGACACACAATACAGAAATCTCTCGTCTCAGGGGGACATGAGGGAGGGAAGCACGGTCATTCGAAAATACTAACGTTACCGGGTTTCTACTGATACAAAGCTTAATGCTAATTGGTGAAGTATCCCTTTAACGCAAATATAACTCTAGCAACTCAATGAATTTAGGCATGTAGACATGGTCACGATCTGGTGAAGTTCAAAATGATCATCAGAATGGAGAAGAAAGGTGATTTAAGTAACTTTGAATGCGGCGTGGTTGTTGGTGCCGGACAGGCTGGTCTGAGTAATTCAGAAACTACTGATCTACTGGGATTTCCACACACAACCATCTGTAGGTTTTACAGAGAATGGTCAGAAAAAGTAAGAATATGCAGTATATCCAGTGAGCAGCATAGAGCAGTTCTATGTGCGAAAATGCCAGAGGTCAGAGGAGAATGACCAGACTGGTTCAAGCTGAAAGAAAGGCAAAAGCAACTTAAATACCACTCGTTACAACAAAGGTCTGCAGAAGAGCATCTCTGAATGCATGTAATGGTGTGAGGGTATTTTCTTAACACACTTTGGGTCCCTTAGTACCAAGTGAGCATTGTTTAAATACCACAGCCTAACTGAGTATTGTTGCTGACCATGTCCATCCCTTCATGACCACAGTGCACACATCTTCAGATGGATACTTCCAGCAGGATAATGCACAATGTCACAAAGCTCATATCATCTCAGATCATCAGTTCACTACACTCAAATGTCCTCTAATAAAGTGGCTGGTGTGTGTGTGTGTGTGTGTGTGTGTGTGTGTGTGTGTGTGTGTGTGTGTGTGTGTGTGTGTGTGTGTGTGTGTGTGTGTGTGTGTGTGTGTGTGTGTGTGTGTGTGTGTGTGTGTGTGTGTGTGTATGCATATATAATAGAGTAGTTAACATCTAATAATGAAGAAATGAAATAGAACTAATAAAATAAACCGAAAATGAAAAGAATAATGAAGAAAATGGGTTGCTGTCCGGTTCTGCCATTTCTTTCTGTTCTGTTAAATAGAAATCTTTGTGGAGAAAAGACAGCAGTCAATCATCACATCCACAAAAGACAATGATGGCACCCATAGTTTATCTGCACTAGCGGCTCAGAATGTCACTGGTATTAAAATTCAGAAAAAAGGGTCAGTAAACCTTGTTTGCTCATCATTATATCTGTCACATTCTGTATCTAATCTGAAAGATGATGATTTTTTTTTTTTACAGCCGATTTTTTTTAAATGTTGAAAATCACTTATTTGCACTAAGATTTTACAAGTCTTGCACAAATATGGAGCTGGAAAATATGTACTGGATTAGGAAAATGCATTCATATGCATATGGAATGGGTTGACAAACAAACTACCCAAATTAAACTCTACCCAATTGAACAACAAGAAAACTGCTTCAGGCCATGCCCCATTCCTGGAGTTTAAGCCTACCTTAAATTATTGACAGTTTTATTGAAATGTCTTCTCATTTCTTTCAGTTCTCCTGATGTATTTGAGCCCCCAGTAAAGCCATTACCACTAGGGGCATTTTGTCTCTTTTTTTTTTACAAAACTTTCACTTATAAAAAATGTACATTCACTTAAAAAAAGTAGTGTAATATGCATGGAAATAGCCTAAATGCATTGTACTTTTTCTATTGTGCGTCGAGCCCTCTGTCAAACAGATCCATTTACAGCAACACAATCTGATGATGTCAAGCTAATGTGGCTTGGTGAATCTTTTTTCTGTGTGATTGTTTCACGAGGAACAGAAGATTGGAGAATCGTACCGTGCACTGTAAAAAATTCCTGTAAATTTACATGAAAATTTAACAGCAAAATGCTGTTTTCATGTAATAACTGTAAATTACCGTTTTTTGCAATGCACTATGGGAGAACTTGGTCGCTTCAATTGCGTGTTGAGTTTAGGGAGACATTTTAGTTTATCTGAATGAGGTCATTTTGCAGCTCTGCCTAGTATTATTTTATATGTAAACTACCGATTACTTTTAAATATTACATTTTAAACATCCAGTGGTGTTTTTGTGATTTAAATCGGATGAAGCGACTTTGTTTTAATCCGGAAGATACCACAGGAATGTGACCCATTGTAACGTACAGGCTTTCACCACATCACATTCAAACGGTAAGCAACTTTTATTCAACTTGCACATTTTCCTTAACTTATCCGAGTAAAAATCCGAGGGAAATGGTTAAATTTTTGGGTGAACTATCCCTTTAATCTAAGTCACCAGTGTTTCATGTAATATCAAAGATATGAGACCAAAGCATCAAAAACTAGACACCAATTCCTAGATGTACGGTGAAACAAATTGAATCACTTCAGAAAACTGGTAAAAACATGTGACCCGTATAAATTAGGCTAGTTTTATCTTTCATTTACTATGACTATTAGTGTTCCCCATTATTTATCCCAATTCTCTTATTTTCCATTGTAGGGACAAACAGACATTTCATTTCCATTAAAATATCGTCTTTTTCATCATTGGAGTTTAAATCTGCATAAGGGTGAGTAAATGAGAAAATTCAAATTTTTACATAAACCATTCATATTCTGAATATGTTTCTTTGAGGCCTATTGCCTCTGTAGAATATAAGCAACAAGTAGCACATTAAGTTTTAAATTTTTTATTTGCAGATACAAATACTGTCAGTCATCTTAAATTGTTTTCTTTACCAATAGATGTCTGCCAAACCTGCTGACCTTGAGAAAATGCTTGCCTGTGTTTCCTTGTTTGATCCTTCTTGGTAAATGTCATTATTAGACATGTCTGCAGTTTGTTTCTCTAAAACAAAGTTCACACTCCAGACTGACACATAACTTTCGTTTATCAGGAGAAGATCCACATTTATGTGCCTCATGCTAGAATCTACTGACTATAAATGTACTTTGTATGACCTCTGCAGTTAATTCCAAGTCTTCAGTGAAATATCCAGTAGTTTTTGGTGAATTTTTTAGATAATCAAAATTATACACTGCAAATAATTTTAACTGAAAATGTTCTCCTCTTATTTTTCAGATACTTTATTGGAATAAATCTGGAAAAGAGGACCAAAGCTGCACAGAGAAAAGAGGTGTGTAAAATAACTGGGAAAACTGTGCAGAAAAATACTTTAACCATCAGTCCAGAAGTATAAAATGCTGATATATATTTTATAAACAATTTGTTTTGATATAAAATAATTGGCTAGTGCTCACTGAAGCCTGACTTAAGAGTATATTTGTATTTTATGAACAGGTTATGTATGTATGTATATATGTATGCCTGTTTTAAGGCATATGGTAAAAGTCCATCTAATGTTGTATGAGAATAAATCTAAAAGTTTATCTAGTGTTGTGGTGTTCTCTTTTGTAATCCACATAACAGAAAATGGAATATTACTTAAAGGTATTAGCTTTAATAAAAGCATGTTTTAAGGTCATCTTTTGTTTGAACCATTTGTTTGCAAGCAATTTTCAGTGTGTTTTTTATTTTAGAATGCAAATTTTAAATTGTCAGATTCTAGTAGTGTTACAATGTAAAGATCACATTTTAGAGTACTTTAATACACTTTATAGTAATACACAGTTTATGTTGATTTCAGCAGGAACTCTAATTTAACAATATAATGGCAGCTGAACACCTGACAGTATTAGACTATGCAGCCTACAGCACAGTACTGTAATATTTTTTACAGTAAAAAATTGTTGCTTCAGATTACAGCATTCTACAGGTAAATCTAGCTGCCTGTAGTTTACTGTAAATTAACGGGGACATTTTTACAGTAATAAACTGTTGTTTCAGATTACAGCAGGTCCACGGTAAAATTACAGCATTCTACAGGTAAATCTAATTTTTTACAGTGTGGTTACTGTAACACAGAGGCAGAGCTTGAGGCCGTTCTGCTTCTACACAAGCAGCAGACTCACGCTGTGTTTGGCACCCGCCAATCACCCTCACCGGCTAAACCTGCCACCAGACTCATGTGGAAATCACAGTATGTGCCCTATGATGGCATTCCCTTTGTTAATGAAGGTAATATGGCCCTTTTTGCTTGTGGGATCTGTGGTGTGACTTTATATGAGATACCCTTATTTAAGTCTTAAAGCTGTTTAGTCATGTAGTCTTTATTTAGTCATGTAGTCTATATGTTATTTTAATGAGTTTTGACTATAATTCAAAATTGGAATTTTAATCGATGTCTGTAAATTTGGGGGCATCTGAATGCTAGTGGTATATTGGCTCACAAAATTAGCAAATGAAACTTTAGCAGATACGATTTGTTTGAAAGAAAGAAATACTTTTATTCAGTAGGATGCATTAAATAAATATAAAATGACAGTGAAGGCATTCATAAAGATTAAGCAGCAACATGGAATGCCAGTTTGGTCCTCGGAGGAAGGGCGTTCAACCTAAAAAAGGGTCAGAGCAAGAAACGAATCAAAACATACTCTACAAAGCCAAGACAGGTATTACACCCAGCTCCCTACAGAGAAAGCTCACCTGTACCATGACGTGGACACTGCAAACCTGCCTCCACTTCCAGAGCAGATCTGCTTTGCAGAGGAAGAACAAAATGAAGATGAAGAGGAAGAGACAGAGGAGCTGGACAGTGAAGCCATGCAGGATGTCACGATGGAGGATGGGGCGTCTCTACCCTCTCGACTACACCCGCTCGTGGCAGAGAAGATCTGTGATTTGGTAGCACAAGGTCATAACCAGGTTTACACTGTCCGCAAGCAGCTCAGGTATGATTAAATGGTTTCAAATCTCCTTTGTTTTATTTGCTGGAAAAATACTTACCGTTGCTTTGTGAACGCACTGGCAGGAGGTTTGTGGAACATGAGATGTTCAAGTCAGAGGAAGTGCCTGAGAGACACAATCTGTGTTACTTTCCCACTGTCAATGACATCAAGAACCACATCCATGAGGCTCAGAAAGCTCTTCAGCTGACGGCGGGACCACTGGCTACCTCAGATACAGAGGTGTGAACAGAAAACATATTTGTAAAGCATTAGATTGGTGAGCACAAATATGCTGCCAACCATTTTCTGTAGTAAGCATTAATTTTTATGTTTTTGTTGCAGTGGAAAGCAGAGGCTAATAACCTGCTTCCAGAGACTTTGACCCTGACTCCTGCTACTGTGGATGGTAAAATACTGTTGAAATATTGTTTGAAATTTGACATATTATTAAAACAATAAGTGTTTAATGACTTGAGGCTGGAATACACGACAGAATTTTTGCCCAGGTTTTTGTCATAGTAGCTCAGTGGGTAGCACTGTCGCCTCACAGCAAGAAGATCCCCGGTTCGAGACCCGGCTGAGTCAGGAGTTCTGTCTGTGTGGAGTTTGCATGTTCTCCATGTGTCTGCGTATCCTCAGTCATTCAGTGTATGATGCCTAGAGTTTTAAAATCTGTTCAGAAGTTGTGTAGTGTATTCCAGCCTTTAACATCTTGGAATCATTCAATACAATTTATTCTAGAGAGTAGAGGAAAGGTCCTGCCTCAAAAAGAAAGCACATACAGTACCTGTAGTCAAAGTATAAGCATTGTTTACCCTGCCACAGAATCTAGTGTACTGCTGTTATATTGACAGTGTCCTCTCAGAAGGAAGGACTCTTGGAAGAGAGTGACACTCTTTCTCCAGAGGCTGTGCAGCTCTTCAGCTCTCTCACCTCACTGCAGCCCAAGATAGTTTGCACATCTCCAGGTGACCCTGTCCTGAAATTATCATTTTTTATATGGATCTATTAATTTATTAAATGAATGAATTCATTTTTTAAGTTTTTAATTTCTGAATAAATGTAAAAAGTTCCTGGGTGATCAACTGTTCTGATAGTATAATTGAAGAAACAAACAAAAAAAAACATTAAAATGAAATGCTTGAAAACCTTATTACGTAATTTTTGTGTACATTTTTGTTTTGACTTTATTTTTAATGTTCCTAGTAACTTATTAAAACATTATTTCAGAGCTTTCAAAACCTCTAGTTTTAATTTTTTTTTTTTTTTAATGTGTTGGTTAATGCAGTAGGGGTTCAGCGAAAAATCGGCAGCTGGCAGCAGGAAGTAGCTGCCACTGGCAGCTGACGTCAGCTGCCGCTAATAACCGGAAGTCGGAGGTGGATGCCGCTTTTAGCAAGGCAAATAAATTATTATATCAATGTATATATATCATTTTAGTACTTATTTAAATAAATTACTTAAATTTGTAATTATTTTGTAATTGGTTTAAAAAGGTTTATCAAATATAAATTAAGTAACGAAGATCATAGACAGTACAAAAAAAACAAACATTAAGCTACACTTGAAATTATGAATTTGTACGTGTATAAATATAATTTGTGTACATGTTTGTCAAATAATGAAATATATACATAAATGAATGCCTATATAATAATATTGTATATTTATTAAACGTACATAAACATTCATTAAACAAATAATGAAAGTCATGTCTAAAAGAAGAAAAAAAAAACATTTTCTCAATGACCTTTATTTAAAAATCATATTTTGCTATCATTTAAGTTCAGTTTTACATTTGTAGTATTTCAATACATTCTTGTCTTTGTTTTATAAAACAGCTGTAACTTTGAAAACAGGCTTGATATTTGTTGTTCTGAAATCAGAATGAACAATTCTGAACTAGATGTTAAAGTTCATAAAAAACTAAGTTGGCTTGAAAAAGAAAGTTTGAAAACGTTTTACAATGTTCTAGCATGGTTTAACATGATTTACAATGTTTCTAGTGTTAGGGGATAACAGCTTAAAGACCCAGGACCAGATATGATGAAAGAAGACCAGGAGTCGTGAGGTTCAATCAAATAAGTAAAAATTTACTGAAGAATAGTTTCATTGGTAGAGCCAGGCGTCAAAGTCTCACGGGGTTGCAGGCCAGAGACTCTACTGTACACAAAATCTCACACCAGTTATACCATTTCCAAGGGCATGATTGACATCAGTAAATACCGGTTGGCTACTTCTCATTGGCAAAAGAACAAAGTTAAAACAATTCTACACTTATGGATAGATAGGAGGGTAAGTCGACATTGTCATCCGAGCCCAAGATGGTCCGGTGATGACCTCGGAGGTCGTAGAAAGGCGTCTTGGGGTCAGCTGCTGCATATCACAAGACCTGCACAGAGCATTCAACACACACACACAAAAACCCAATGGAATCACAGTTCCTCCAAAAGTAGTACAGATAATGTTCACTTTAAAGAAATACACATAAAAGTACAATTCTGTGAATCAGATCACATAGTGTTTAACCCCTGTAACCTTAAGATTAGTAAGAAAGACAGATGTTAGAAAAAGATAAGTTAGAAAGAAATACAGACAGACGTTAGAAAAAGAAAGAAAGAAAATAAAGAAAGACAGATGTTAGAAAAAGAAAGAAAGAAAGAAAGAAACTTTAGAGTAATGTTGCTGTCAGAGCATAAACAATATCTGCAATATGAATAAGTTACGACGATAAAAGTTCAAAGCAAAGGGAGACTTTTTTTAAATTTTATTTTTTACAGAAATCACTTTAAGGACTACAACAAACAACTGGTGGGGACTACACAAGCTTCCTCCTGGGCTAGTGACATCACTAACCTTAACACACACACACACCTGAAAAACAAAATTCATTGGGATCAGCCTGATGTCTTTTGATAATTATTATGGATGTTGGGTTATCCGTAAAATAAATGTTATGGGGAAACAAAACCACCGTAATAACTTACCATTAGCATGAATACACTGCAGTCCACAGATCCCAACTGAGCTGGAACATCCTGGAAAAAAAAATCTAAATGGAAAAACTAACATTTTATTTATACACTAAAGATAGTAAAGAAATCAAAATTGTTGTAACATGAAATCAATACCTTATTTTTAACAAGCTTCCAAGATCCCGGATCCATCTTTATTGCAATTGAGCTTAAAAAGAAGGGGGAAAAAGTTAGTTATTTTATACACATGAGAGAAAGAGAGAGATGAACTCCGTGTTGAACCACTTAGCCATGTTGCAGCAGTAGACAGTAGCATACCTGAACTAGGGAGCAGGTGTAATTTATTTTTTAAATGCCACTGTCTATGCCTATCTAAAGCCAGAGAACAAAGTGTTGAACTGAACCACTGGACTAATATGTAAAACTTTGAAGCCCGGTTTCACAGATAGGGTTTAGATTATGCCAGGATTAGGCCTTAGTGCAATTAGGACTTTTATAAATATGCCTTAGAAAAAACATTACTGTTGTGAATCTTAAAAGAAACAATGGCACTGATATTTTAAGATACACAAGTGTAATTTGCTTTCAGTTAAACATGCATTTTAGTCTGGGACTAGTTTGAGCCTTGTCTGTGAAACTGGGGGTGAAAGTTATATGGAAAAAGTGAACAGTTCCAGTATATTTTGAATAGATATATATAAAATAATTATATATATATATATATATATATATATATATATATATATATATATATATATTCTGGTCTCATCTGGTGATTGGGTCCCATCCAAAACATGATCAAACTAAGAAAATAAACAGACACTGAAATGTCAAATTTTCGATACAATCTAGAATTTGTATAAAAAAAAAAAAGAGATAAAAAACAGAATGCCTTTTGCCTGCTTTGATCAAGACAGGATATAATACATTTGAACATTATGTTCATTATGTGAAAACATACCAGTGAGTTTGGTTGGTTTTGCAACTGGAAATCTGGGGTTTCCTTCCTGGCACATATGCTTGTCCATCCCCAGCAATCTGTGACAGGCTGTGGTGAACTTGGTGAAACTACAAAAAAACAGAAGTTTAGAATATGGTGAAGTAATGTTGATTAAAATGGTGTTTTGTATTAAAACATAAGTTAGATAATTTGGGATATGTTTTGTTAGCGTTGCACGTGTATCATCAAGGCTGAGCTTGTCAATTCCAATAAATCAGCATGAGCTTTATTCTAATCAATAGATTAAGTTAACATGTTAACAAACGCTAATATTTAATGATAATGGTAACGTAAGTTAGTATTTGGAGTTAATGATAGCCCCTCACAAACCAGGAGCACAAGCTGCGTTTCTACAAATGATTAAATTAACCAATTCAACTTAAGTAGACACAGATACACTGTCTCTAACATAAAAGTTCAACTCCAACGTACAGAGCAACAATTATTTATTAATCTGATAATATACGAACTTACCCTGCCAAATACCGCGGCCATTACTGAAGATTCGCCGGCGCTGCTCTCGCTTGACTTCCAGGTAAATGTGATTGGTTGCTACTACGTTGGACGATACTGATTGGCTGCCAAGAAATGGCAGGTCCCTCCTAATATGGCAGGGCTTCCGGCTGTCAACGGCAGCTACTTCCTGCTGCCAGTGGCAGCTACTTCCTGCTGCCAGCTGCCGATTTTTCGCTGAACCCCCTCTCGGTTAATGCGAACGTTAAGGGAACATTCAATTTTATAATTTTGCAAACATTATGTGAAGATTACTTTTGAATGTTCTCTGAACATTCTGAAACAAGTTGTAACATTTAAAAAAAATGTTTGATAAACACAGGGTTCCCGCGGGGTCTTAAAAAGTCTTAAAAAGTCTAAAATTCTGAACTTTAAATTTAAGGCCTTAAAATGTCTTAAAAACGGCCAGATTTTCATCCGTGGTCTTAAATTTAATTTAGTCAGGTCTAAAAAAGGTCTCGCCAACAGGCCGTTCACATATCACATCTTTTGCGCGCTCAAGTTCGTTCAAATGTAGGCGCGCGCGCGCTCATAATTGAAGCGACGCACTCGTTTTTTTCCAGGCGCAGCGAGATAAAAAAAATCGTGGTCGTGGCCAGCATTTACCCGCTATATCTCTATAGTTACCATAAACTTAGCAGCTTTAAAAAAACAATCCTCATTCCTAATGCAGAAACCTGACAGCCAATCCGAGTCAGAGTAGGGCAGAATTGTTTTCAAAGTCTTTAACACCGCGAGTCTGATGACACACTGCCGAACAAAGAACCGCACGTCGGAAAGCAAGCCTGAGTTAAGTTAGCTTACAATGTTAACTGTCTTGTCAGATACAGACAGCGATGTTGCCAATGTCATTATTTTTAATTTTGACATAGAAGTGGGCGGGATAATATCGCGAGCGGGCGCGGGCGCCGTGAGCGCTGAGCGAGCAGGAACGAGTAGCGTTAGTGAGTTGTCGTCGAAAAAGATGGATAATGCAAAAAAGCTGTCGGGGGCTAAAAATAGAAAAAGAAAGAGAGAAAAGGAGATGGCATGTCAATTGATGCAACAGCAGCTAAATAAGTGGATGGTGAAAGGCTACAGGTAGGATTTTGTTTTGTGTCCAGGCATGTAGGCTAATGCCATGCCATCGGGACTACCGGGAGATTCCCGGTGGGCCGACGTGCTTTTTGGGCCGATACATCTCATACTTTTTTGTTTCGTTTTTTGTCTTAACGGCCCATAAAACTCGTACATCGGCGGCACATTCGTTTTGTTTTGCTTAATTGGCGGCGCTGGGTTAGTGCGTAATTAGTGTGTAATGCATTGGTCAATAAAAAGTCAGCGTTAGTTTTTTTTTTCTGACACCCCATGAAACGCGTAGATCAGCGGCCCATTATTGGTTCTTTTCTTGATTGACACTGGGCTAGCCCAATCACATCTTTAATGTGAAGTATAGAAATATACTCTTTCAAGTATAGAAATTAGTACAAAACTAATTATGAAAGTTTCCTTTATTTTTCAGTGCATTTGTTTTACAATATATGGCTATTACTATCATGGGATTAATATTGTAACTATTATTATGTAGTAGTAATGTAGACAGACACTGTAACTAAAATAATTTTTCTTTGTTTAATTTGCACCAGATTGATGAATTTAACATTTAAAAAGCACTATATATATATATATATATATATATATTAGTGGTGGGCCGTTATCGGCGTTAACGTGCTGCGTTAACGCGAGACTCTTATCGCGCGATAAAAAAAATATCGCCGTTAATCTATTCTCCAAGTTGGGTTGGGAGATGGCTCTATCCTACACAAGCTATGATGACGCAATCTACCCGCGGCCGCGAGGTAAACCCGGCTGCAACGCATATTCGTCTTCATCTTAAGTAAACACGGCTGAAAGTGAAAGCTGGTGAAAAAGATAGGTGCAACATCCATTATTTGGACTTGGTTCGGGTTTAAGCCGTCAGACGAGCAGCAGCAAACTATATACAGAGTGTGTGGGGTAACAGTTCGGTAAGTTAACACACGACTAATCCGTTCGACCACCTCAAATTCAAAACGAAACATGATATCACTGAATACCAGCGCGCGCGTATTATTCCCATTCCAATATATCTTAGTGGTGTAGCACATAATCTCGATTTTAAGAATCGTTGTTGTGTTTCTTTTTAACTGAAAAGACATCAGTTAGACAATATTCTAATTTTAAATTTGGGGTTTCATAAGCTCCAAGCCATAATAAACATTAGACCTACTTAAGTCTCTGCAGCTAGTGTACTTAAATTTTATTTATCTGCAAAATTATGTTTTGCACAATATATGTTCTCAAAACTACATACACCCTTTAAAAAAAAATACATTTAGCAGTTGTTTAGCATGGGTCTGTGTAATCTGTTCTGAAATGGTTTTATTATAATATACTGTATATCGTTATCGCAGGAGGCTGCAATGTATATCACAATATAGATTTTAGGCCATATCGCCCATCCCTAATTGATAGCCTATAGTAGTTGATAATAACATAGGCTTACCTAATGTTGCCTATGGACGGTAACAGTAGGGGAGAACCGGGGCGAAAGTAACGCGGGACGAAAGTAACAAAGCGATTTTCTCAGAGCCCTGACTATATTAGCATTTCAAGCTATGACAGCACGTTCAGTACGCAACCATTGACGGAGCTGCCAGATATCACGTGATTTCGTCATCGTTTCCCGCAGTTAGGTCCAGTAAGCAGTTTTCGAGTTCGATAAGTAAATTACTGAAGCGGTACTTTTTTTTCTAATTACAAGATGTGTTTTTCGTTTCATGTCAAACAGTAATGATCAATCTACATGTTATTAAGTGCTGTAACACATCCTCAAGTTTGCCTTGTTAGAGTTTTTCAGTATAAAAGTAAATCGGGTTTAAACGTCAGGAGTTCCTGTCGGGACGAAAGTAACACTTGTTACTTTTGTCCCGCTATAGTGAAAACAAGTGTTTCTTTTGTCGCGCTGCTAATGTGGTGACTTTCTCTGTGTTGCAGCATTTATTAAAACATGTTTATGTCATATTATACCAACAGAACATGGCAAGAGTGAGGGTCAGTAAGACAGATAGAGGTCTGATTCAGCCAGATGTTTAAGAGAGGGCGTTCACATTTAAATCAGCTGATTTCTGTGTCACCATTCCATTTACCTTAGTCACATTTAGGTTTTAGCCATACCTTATAGCTTTTCCACCTCCACCTATGTATTTTCAGGGTTTCCATCCTAATGTTTTAATGCAGATTTTACATTTATGCATAAAACCTTGATGGAAACATGACTATTGTTACATTATGTTGAGAATTTATATTATGGTAATTTAATTTAATTTTCATATTGTTCATGTTGAAAACACATTTTATAAAATAGATTGACATTGCCAATAAAAAAAAATATTCTAAACAATTCAAATTTGTACTGTTGGGTTATTTGAAACATTGATGAAACTGAAATTTAAAATGAAAATGTAAATTAACAATTTTTTACAAATATAAAGGCCAAAATATGTTTGCAGTTACATGTTAACAAGGTCATATACTCAGGTATATTTAGGCTAATAAAAAAAAACAAAAAAAACAAGAGTAACACAAACAATCTAGCTTGTATATTGTTGTGTTACTTTTGACCCACCTGTGTGTTACTTTCGTCCCAACTGACGGGGTCGAAAGTAACATGAGCAGTCTTAAGTTCAAAGTGAAATTATACTGAAGTCCTTCTACATTTTTACAAAATACCACCTGGTATTGATAGACCACACTTGTGAGTGACTGACCACAGCAAAAATATATCTCTGTCTAAAACATCATCTTTTCAAATTATGTTTTTCTGAAAAATGGTACTTTCGCCCCTGCTCTCCCCTACAGTAGTAACCTTTTACAGTCTATGAATAGAACAGCTTTCTCAAGCAGTTTGTGATGCATTTTGGAAACAGGAGATGAGCGCCTGGTCTAATGCGCCACCTGGCTTGAGAAACCCGTTCTCAAAGACTTACTTTTATAGTCATTATTTGGGTAGCACACATATTCTGAATGCCTTCGGCAGAATTCAAATGAGCCATTTTAATCTAGATTAATCTAGATTAATTTCAAAATTAATCTAGATTAATCTAGATTAAAAGAATTAATCTATGCCCACCTCTAATATATATATATATAAGTTGATTGGATTGGATTTTTTGCTGCCGCATCCTTCTCACCTTTTTTACCCCTGACCTGTTTTCATGCCTGCATTGTGGAGAGCGCAGGGCATGGTTGCATTGCAACGACAGACGCCACGGGAAAATCCGACCGAATTTTACTATTAATAATAAAAGATAAGCTAAAGTGCATTGTAAATGTCAGTAATTTATCTTTTTATAAAAAATTATTTAAAGTCTGAAATATTTGAGGTTTATCTTTTTATAAAAACAACTTTTTTGTCTAAACTTTATTTGAACTTGTAGGCTACATGTTAGTATATAACATGTTGCAAGACACTTTTAAAATCTGGCTATCATTTTTAATGGTATTATTTTAATGTTTATGTAAACAAAAAGTGCATATTGATGCTAATTTTATTTGTTATTTGCTGGTTTTCGACATTGTGTAGTATTAGTACTTTTTGAACAGGATTCTGTGATCACCGTGGTCATTTTTGTCACTATAATCATTGAAATGAGATGTTCATGCCATTTCATCTCTAGTTATGATCAACTATGATCAACTAATTATGTGTTTTTTACAGTATAATATGCATAGTACAATTTTCTATATAAAAAAAATATATATCTGATTCTGATTCTGACACACGTTGTTGGGTGTGGAAGGTTACTAATGTGATTGTTTTATCTGTAAATTAAATTAATGTTTTTTCAATTACTTAATTCATTGAAATAAAATTAATTCTTTGATTTGAAATTTTTTTTTGGTAGGTCTTAAATTTCAAACTTTATGGTCGTAAAATGTCTTAAAAAGGTCTTAAATTTGACTTGCTGAAACCTGCAAGAACCCTGAAACATCCAACTAAAATATTTCAGAAAAAAACTCATTGTTTTTGTGCTAAAGTTTTGAGAACATTATTTAAAAACTTATAACTTTGAACAAATGTTCTATTAACGTTAATGGAAGAATGTTTGTTCATAAAAACTTGCCTGGCTTCATCTTTGAGAATGTTGCCTGGGACAAAGCTGGTCGGCAAACTTACCCTTTAAGAGTGCTCTCCTCTTGTCTGATAGGCCATCCAGCTACAGTCTGCCTTGTGTCCAGTTGAAGACACTGCCCAACCTACACCACCACCAGAAGCCCCAGCGCTGTCCAGCCCTGCACCTCCACAGCCTGTTCTGCTGAGTCCGTCCCAGTTCCTCCAGTCAAGTGGCAGTGCTGGTGAAAGCATATCTCTGTGTGACCCCCCGACCCTGCTCGGCATGAGCCAGCTGGTGAGTGTGACCTCGGTGACTAATGCCGGAGCTGAAGGTGGCATCACACAGATCTTGTTGGAGGACGGACAGGCCATTCCAGTCCAGATTGTGGACCCTGCAAGCATAGGTAAGTACATGGCACCACAGAAAAATAAATAAATAAATAAATTTAACCAATTAGAATCATGAAATTAACATAAACCTGTTGTTTGTTCTTATTGTTCAGCTTTGACTCCCTCAGCAGACGACACTTCAGTTAAATAGGAGAGTGGGAAATCTATGGATGTGTCAGTCAGAAATACAACAACGAGAAAAGAAAACAAATGTCCGTTTCTGTGACAACAGCGATTGACGATTGAGCTCTTTGACCAATGGAGGACTGATTCATTGTTTCAAGTACAGTATTATGATAACATGAACTCATGCAATATTGATTTGTATTATTATTTGTTTCCATTTCCCATTATTGCTATTTTAATTTATTACAGTGGTGACTGGAGGAAAAAAAACAATTTCTCAAAAGTATGAATGAGATCAAAATTTTATATTTAAAGCTAAATGTTTTCTGTTGCATTCTATTCACACAAAAAAACTATTTCACAACTTTTTATAAGAATATCTTATGAGTATTTCTACCCTTTGAATAGAAGCCTAATGGATCCTTGCGGTGGACTTTTTAAAGTCCCCCTGTGGTGAAATTCAAGTTTTTAATGTTGTTTATATGCCTATGTGGTGTTTTTAATATGTTTTAAGACAAACCATGTGCAAATTCATAAGTCAGCAACACTGCTGAGTATTTTCTCCTTAAAACTGCAGTGAAACAAAGACGCGGTTTGAAATCGCTGGTGTTTATGATGTCACAAACTACCTTGTAACCAATCAGATCAACATGTGATTGTCAATGAGTGGATCTCTGAGCGGGTTACTTTGCATATTCATAGAACCGGTATACTAAATGAGGCAAGGGTGTAGAGTTACATTCAGAAGTTCAGATTACTGTGATAGTGTTTACCTGTGAATAGTAATTGTTGTATTTTAATCATTTTCTCTGCTTGCCTGTATTTACATGATCATGTGCCTGAATTTAGAAGATAATTATTTCATATTTATCATACATATACAAGAATGTAAGAAATTATAATATTAGCATTCCTCTGATTTAATTGGCCGAATGCTTTTACAAAAATGCTGAAGAAAGAATGCAGCCTTTGCTAATATTAATCTGTTTTACCTTGTTCTGTTCGATCGGTTGCTTCCATCGATCCATTGATGACTTCCACAAATAATCAGTTTTTCTTGAATCATGAATTTTCTTACATTCAGGTACCGCTGATGTTGTTGTCGTTGTAACAAGACAGTGATCTTCTGCCAGGAACATCAGGTCGATCTGCTCTTATCTAGAATCAGGTGGTTTGTCTTTGTCTGGCATCTCA
The DNA here is from genome assembly GCF_965113295.1 of Leuciscus leuciscus. Classification (NCBI taxonomy): domain Eukaryota; kingdom Metazoa; phylum Chordata; class Actinopteri; order Cypriniformes; family Leuciscidae; genus Leuciscus; species Leuciscus leuciscus. The sequence continues at coordinate 21,976,842 of NC_138731.1, forward strand.
GCTGAGACCTGTCCACTATGGGTGACCCTACCAGTAGTTGTGAACTACCAGTGGCGTAGCTCTCAGCATCACTGATGCACACAAGCCCTCACAGCACGTCAAGCTGCAAACCATGTGAGGGACCCTACACTACTCTAACCTGCAGTAACTGCTTAAAAGCAACCGCATATCAACCAACTAACGTTAGGCTACTCTAAACATCCTGACAACCACATAGCAATGCATGAAAAACCACTCAGAAGAGTCCAGCAACCGCAAAGCAACACGCTAACAACCGCGCAAAAAAACCTTGGCAAACGCATGTCAACACACAGGAAACCATCCAAAACATCCCAACAACCGTGTAGCAAAACGCTAAAAACCACTTAGAACAACCTATGAACAGCATATCAATGCTCTGACAATCACCATAAACATCCTGACAACCTCACAACAATGTGCAAAACACCTCTAGAAAATAAGACTTAACGTTACTCATAAAACTCTAAACTTACTCCAGATACAAAATAAAACTTATTCATAAAACTATAAACTTACTCTGTAACTATATACAGTATTTACATACAGGTCCCGCTGTGTGATACTCCGGGCTCCATGTGAGACAGTGATGACTCAGTGTCTGGCCTTCTTTCTTCGGGGTTCCTCAGGCAGGGGCTCTTCGCTGATGTCCACATGGATTCGAGGAGCGAAGCTTCTGCTGGTTGTGGAGAAGCTGTCTGTGATCCGGACACGTCCATCAGGATGCTCCGTCTCCTCCAGTGAAGGGCGGTTGAGTGCTTCCCACAGTCGCTGCTTGATCTTCAATCCTAGTTTAAGACTGTAGGGACGCTGCTGACCACTGGGCGTCTTCATCATGGGGTCCACCACAGAGCGGTAGATGTCCTGGTAGGCCTCTACGGTGTAGCCATGGATGGAGACAGGCTCATCCTGCTGACGCACATCCACTGAAGAGACTGAGACTGCGACTGCTGGACGGATGTCAGGAAGGACAGCAGCGTTCTTCCAGTAACGTTCCTCCAAACCTGTGGGTCCTCGAGCTTTACCAGAGATGCAGCTGTAAGTGTGATCATCTAACCTGACCAACGTTACAGCTGCCAGCTGTGGAAGCTCACTGGGGTCCGGACTGGAAGAGACGTCCTCCACCAATCCTCTCAGGCGTGTGGGAAGAGTCCTGATTCTTCTTGACCGACGCTGCTCCATGATGATGAATCAAGAAGAACTACAAAGACTGGAAAAATCACTAAGACTTACCAAATTGTAGAGTTGTGAAGAGCTTGCAGCAAGTGTGTTCAGGCTTCAAGGCTTCAGAAACACTTGTGTTGATTTCAAAAATCAACACAATCTACTGGACTGGCATAGAGTGTTTAGGATCATTTAAATGTAAACAACACTTGATATCAGCAGTAAGCCAATAATAAGAGCAGCATGAGCTCTATGCTACATGTATTATAATGCTTCTCCAATTACCATTATCATCTTCATTTATTCCTCTATGTAGGCTATAGCTTGTGGCCCTTACTCAAAGGGCCCAAACTTGTCAAAAAGACTACTTTACGCAAATGTTATATGGTTTCACAGACAAGGCTTAAGCCTAGTCCCAGACTAAAATCCACGTTTGAGTTGTTTTAACTGAAAGGTCATTTTCATGTTACTAATAAGTATTTTTTGTTGACGTGTATATATATATATATATATATATATATATATATATATATATATATATATATATATATATATATATATATACACACATACATATATATATATACATAATCATCAAGGTCTCTAGAATCATCCAAACAAAACAAATCTTACAAGAGATCTATAGTTTTTTGTATTCTTAGTCAAAAGGCCAAGCGGCAACTATAGTTTGCTGGGAAATCATGGGAAAATGGGGTATACTGTGTTAATAGGTTAATAAATCAAGGTTATTGGTCTTGTTTAGTGCATAAACATAACTTAACCCTTTAAATGACATCTTTACTGTACAGATATTGTCTGTATGCACTGTTATTTTTATGTCATTTTGTTATTTTTTTATATATTTTTTGTTATATAGATGTAATTCTATTTCATTCCATACATTTTTTTATTTTCATTTATCTTTTTGATGCACAATGCCCTGTTATGGCTGCACTTTGTTCTGCACTATGTTCCACCACTTTAACCTTTGTGCGCTGTTCGTTTGCTGTTTACAGTCAGGCAGTCAGGCAACAAAATGTAATTTTGCAACAAAATAATATATATATATATGTTTTTTTTTAACAAATGTAATTTTACTCAGTTTATTAATGTTTTTACTCCATATTTGGACATTTTTACTCCACAAAATTTATATAAATAAATTAAAAAATATTTTTATAAATTAATTAAAAACAGCTTTTAATGTAGAATTCACTTTATAAAAGACCTACATTTCTAAATTTCATTCATGGGGATAACATGGATAATTTGACATGGTTTAGTGTAAGATTTTTGCCCATCTTTTGAGACACCCCTCGCTGCAGCCTGTAGCACGACGACGTAGTTGGATGATCCAATACGTACTGGACGCGCATGCGCGGTGGTGCGTTTTGGTCTGTAGGCTACAAATAAAAAAATAAAAAATAAAATAAAAACTGAATTGAAGTTAAATATAAATGATCACTTGAGTGACAACTGCGTGATCTGACTGCTGTGATCAGTTTGTATATTAAACTTAAATTCAGGGGGTGTGGTTATTTTTTTGTTTTTTTATGTATGTACATCATGGCATGATGTAGGCCTAAGTACCGGTACATAAAACTCCGTCGCTATAGAAACAAAGACGCTAAAATGCAATCATACAATGAGCTTCTCTACTACTTATTGTGAAAATGATATTTTTATATTTGCTATTAGTATTATCCATACTGTAAAATCCTTATGTTTTTATTCAACGATGTGTGGGCCTAATGAAAAGTACGGGACAAATCCCGTCCCTTATTGATTTGATACGGGACTCGGGACGCATCATCTTACTTGTTAATACGGGACGATTTCGTATTTTAAGGGACCTTATGTACAGAGCACTGTGGAAAAATTAGTATAGCCATTAAAGAAGGAACTCTTTCCAGGCAAAATATCATTAAGCACTTTTTTTCTGACAAGATTTTGTTTCTTGATGCTGTTATTATTTTTGCGTTTTCCCTTGAATGTGTAGCCTACTGGTATTTTAAGTTGTTTACAGACCGTATTGTAGGCTATTGTAGGCCTACCTCTATGATTAAAATTACAGAGACAATTACTTGACTCATTTTTGCTTTCACTCAACAGCAAATATGACCTGAATAAAATAAAATAATAAAATGGCTTTATTTTAAAATGTTCTGTATACACGCATTAAATTCATCACATTTAGGTTTAAAATCATGTGATTTAAAATGTTGTAAAATTAACTATTTTGCATGTATGTAGAGAGAAACTAGGAAAGCATCACATTCATCTCACTTAAGACCAGCGCATGCGAATTATGTTCATGAACGTGACAAATGAACAAAAGACTCGGAAGGTAAAGTAATTATTTATGTTCCCTGTAAATTATTTTTGACTGCATTATAATGATTTCTTAATTCAGAATATGATCAAGATTGCGTAGGTGGATGTGATCGGGGAATTTGCCAGTTAAAAGTATAACATTTAAAGCCCCTTAAATGAACGAAATGACTCGTAAAAAGATTCATTCATTTTGATGAACGAGATCGAACAAGAGAGTCAGCAAAATGATCCGAACTTCCCCATCCAGTACGTATTGGATCATCCAACTACGTCATCGTGCTACAGGCTGCAGCGAGGACTTCTTGCATCTTTTGGAAAAAATGTACAAGTAAAAAATTATCACTTTAACCAGTAGATGGCTGCAGAGCTCCACTATTTGCTATTTGACTAGCTAAAATACATATTTTCACAAGTTTTTTTTTTTTTTTTTACAGTTGGATTCATATCTACATATAATGAAATCACAATTATAACAATAAAAGTTACTTTTTGGCAAAGTTTAGCAGTTTCTGAAAAAAAAAAAAAAAAAAAACGTTTTCAATAATGTTACATTATGATTTGAATCAAACCTGATCAGGATGTTACACAAAGAAAAGTTGAAGAAAAGTCTTTAGAGTTTATCATTTATTTCAAACATCTGTTTTTCATACTTCTACAAATTTAAAGTTTTTTAAAGGGTAACTAAACCCCTGGTCAGAGCCTGACTCCACCCACTGGCAATATTTGAAAAATGCTAGAAAAGTGGGCAGACCCCAGCGGAGATAGAGCCGTGAGCGGGGGGGCGTGCACCTGAGAGACCTGCTGTCAGACTCTCTAAAATGGAGAGTGACTCACAGGGTCGTAGAGACGCAAGACGACGTGGAGTACATGCATCTGATCTGATGAGTTTTATCGAGTTGATGTCAATAGCGCGCTCTCTATAGGCATATTCATATTTTGCCGCTATGTGAAAAAATCCAGCAAAATGCGCCGACGCGTTTGTCGACCCCAGAGGTTTTAACTTTAGCCTAACCATAAATTGTGATTAAAATATATATGATCACTCACATCAAGACGCCGCTGCGGTGGTGGAGTCCATGCAGGAGGAGCAGCGTTTGGCACTGCGTCGCTTATCAGCGCGAGGTGTGTGGAGAAGCCCATTTCCACCTCTATTGCGTTGGAGAAGTAATCCCGCGTAAAATGTAGGTTTCACATTCACGGTCTTCCAGGCCAAGTGCATGCAGACACTGGCGCTTAATTCCAAGTCTGCTGGAAAGCTATGCAGTCCAGCAGTGCTGTTGCAACCAGCAACATTGCACCTACGTACCGTCCTGACCACTGTACAATACAGATAAATCTACGCTAGCTCATACCAAGGGCGTGGTGAGCTCGGACCAGGGGCGTGGTGAGCTGGAACCTGCTTACGTCACCTGCCACCGCAAACATCCAATAGGGATCTCCCAGTCACGTGACCCCTAGCCGCGTGTCAGCCATTTTGACGGAATACTATTGCACAAGCGCACATACATGAGAATGCGGATTATCACGTTATATGGCTGCGAATTGATTAAAATAATGAATAATGGTCACTGTATAATTATCTTGAGCCTGCTGAAATGTTCCTATAAATATATTTTCTTTCCAACTGTGCAATCTTAATAATAAATAGGCTAAATATATTTATCCACTAAGCTGCAGCAGTCCTATGCTCGTCTTCCCATTAAGTTTTTTTTCTCTTTCTGACATTTCATACCTGTTGTTACATTTTTTTTTATTAAATTGACTATAAAAAAAGATTGCTTGTGTGTGCTGGTGTTCATTCCAGTCTTTTAAAATAGTTGAATGAATGAATGCTCGCGAGGTGCCTGTAACGATTTTAAATAGGCTAACGTTAGGCTAGTATTTAATCAATAATGTACACAGGGTAGAGGAGAACGACAGTCAACTACTTTGAATATTATAGCATTTTGGGCGTAAACATGTAAATAGTGAAAAGACTGACATTGAAAAATGACACAGAATGATTAAAATGTAATATTTCAATATTTAATCCAAATAAATAAATAAATGTTCGTGGTTCGCACTGATGTTATTCATTTGTTCTCACACACTTCAGCGTCGCGGTCACTGGCCACTAGCCTATCTATTATTAGCGCAGCGGCCGTCAGCTAACTCTTCACGTCATTGTCATCATAAAAAGAAATATACAAGAGGAAGATAAAATAATTAGGAATCATAGATCCATATGAAGCACCACGAGTTCTTTTTACAGGCATTAAATGTGTAGAAAAACTTCCTGACATTGAGTTCGGTGACATTTACAGCTACCTTATTCACTTCCCATCACGCTACACCGGAGCTTCATTAAAAGCATACAAATGCTTAGCAGGCTATCGGTATCACGAGTCCGGATGGGTCAGCAACTCTTTGATTTGGACGCCAGCGGGGAAGGATTTTTCAATCATCACCGCAAAGGTTGGTAAATAGATGAATATTTCGCGACGAGCTGTATTATCACCAGCGGTTTAGCATTTTCTATTCCGTCAAGATGGCTGCTCTAAATGGCGTGACGTCACGCGGGACGTCCCTATAGGAAAATTCAACTGCAGTAGCCACCGTTCAACCTTAAGAGGGCAGCACTCAGACGTTTTTACACCATATATTGTAAAATTAAAACACTTTATACCCAAATGTCAAAAAAGTTACTCGAATCAATGAACAGTTACAGCACTAATAAAGCCCCATTCTTACAGATCATTAACTAAAAAAAGTTGGTTTAGGGTTTAGTTACCCTTTAAATTTTCATTTCTGTCTATTGGCGCTTTTCCACTACACAGTACCAGCTCGCCTCGGCTCGCCTCGGCTCGCCTCGACTCGGCTCGACTCGGCTCGGCTCGGCTCGCTTTTCGCTCCGTTTTCCATTGCAGATAGTACCTCCACAATAGTACCTGGTCGTCATAGCGACGCCGCAGGAAACTGCCGTGACTTAATCTTTTACGCGAGACGCGCGAGACACACCCGCTACCCACACACACAGGACAATGGAGGAAATCGAGTGTATGCTGTTTTTGGATGTTTTTGTTTTTGTTTTTGCTGTTTTTTATTCAGGATACTCCGTCTGGCGCGTGCAATGATGACGCAGTGAATAGTGACGATTCTCTCTGACCAATCAGCAGTCTGCTGTGTTTCCACGTCACATTTTAGTATCGCCTCAGCTCGCTTTAGAACCTCGCTGGAGGTGGTACGAAAAAAAGTACCTGGAAGCAGGTACAGGTACAACTTTTACACAGTGGAAAACCAAACAGAGCCGAGTCGAGTCGAGCCGAGCCGAGCCGAGGCGAGCTGGTACTGTGTAGTGGAAAAGCGCCATAAGTGTGTTCTGTGTTGTCTCTGTTTTTTAGGATTTTTTTTCTTTCTTTCATTTTCTAAGTGGGTTCTGACCCCGCTTAGATAATGGACAAAATTAATTTGATTATAATCATAATGTAACATTAATGAAAAACGTTTTTTTTTTTTGACAAAAAGTTACTTTTATTGTTATAATTGTGATTACATAATATGTAGATATGAATACAACTGGAAAAACTTGTGAAAAGATGTCTTTAAAGTCCCTGTAAAGTCAAAATTAAGTATGTGTTCTGAGTTTGTCACACCACAGAAAAATGTGTTATTAGTCACCCAGCCAAATTTGAATGGAAAAAAGGGCCGACAAGTACATAAAATAAGCTATCAAAATCTTGAAAAAATGAGCAGGAGTCTCTGCTCTCAAACGCTGGGGGCGTGTCCGCTGGCTGCGCTGAAACCACGCCCTCACACTCAACTGTCTGTCACCGCTACAGCCAGAATGGATGCTCCTAGCAGCTTAATTGTTTTTACAAAGCCATACATGTTCGAGCCTGGACTACCTACTATAATTATAACATAAGCACACAAGGCAACTTACACTCATTGGTGGGCACGCACTGCCAACGATGGCACCAGTTGTCGGCGCGACGGGAGGATGAAGGCTGAGGCGGGAGATAGTCGGCTCGGCCGCAGTAACAGCGGATTGTCAGTGAATCCCAGTTGTCTCCGACTAAAGTTTATAAAACTATCCCGTGTAAAATGGCAGAGGCAGGTTTTGGCGGTGATCCTCAGCTCTCCATCAAGGTGGCTCTTCACAAAATTAATCCACCTCTTGTTGATGTGATACATTAGTTTTTCGTAAATTTAAATGATCTGTTTTGTACGTGATCGCATCCAGGTTACATGCATTTCTGTGATGAGGCATAACGTTAGCTAGCTAGCAAACTGTAGGCTGTAGTAACCATAGCATATAAAGCCTTTATATGATATCTATGGTAGGCTAACAGTACTGACAGTAACTCGCGATCGGCAAATTGATGTGAATGTGCTATATTGATATATTGTTAGGGGAGGGGACAGCGTCAGGGGCTCCAGTGCGTCATCAAGTAGGGGCGTGTCCAGGAGCTCAGGGGCTTCAGTGCGTCATCGAGCCCCCGTTTTAGCCCCGCCCAAAAAATCCGGAACTGTTTAACGGTCTAACTCCACAATTCAGTACTTCACAGTTCACAGTCTTTGTAATATGTTTTAGCAAAACATTTCTAACATTTCTAATGTGTTTAGAATTTTTTTTTAGAATTGCCTTTACAGGGACTTTAAGTTCAAGTGTTACTCTTTTGCCGTAAATCGATGCGTATGGCCGCATGGCGGAAACTAGTTATTTTAGTCTATAAAGTTATAAATATGGATATTTTTCTTACACTAATGCATCACTTCGCTTCAGAAGGCCTTTATTAACCCCTCAAAGCAGTTTGGGACACTTTTATGATGGATAGATGCACTTGTATGGACTCGCCAACTCCAATTGTATTCATCTTAAAGAAAAATGTCATACTCCTAGGATGGCTTCAGGGTGAGTAAATCATGGGCTAATTTAAATTTTTGGGTGAACTATCCCTTTAATCTAAGTCACCAGTGTTTCATGTAATATCAAAGATATGAGACCAAAGCATCAAAAACTAGACACCAATTGCTAGATGTACGGTGAAACAAACTGAATCACTTCAGAAAACTGGTAAAAACATGTGACCCGTATAAATTAGGCTAGTTTTATCTTTCATTTACTATGACTATTGGTGTTCCCCATTATTGATCCCAATTCTCTTCTTTTCCATTGTAGGGACAAACAGACATTTCATTTCCATTAAAATATCGTCTTTTTCATCATTGGAGTTTAAATCTGCATAAGGGTGAGTAAATGAGAAAATTCAAATTTTTACATAAACCATTCATATTCTGAATATGTTTCTTTGAGGCCTATTGCCTCTGTAGAATATAAGCAACAAGTAGCACATTAAGTTTTAAATTTTTTATTTGCAGATACAAATACTGTCAGTCATCTTAAATTGTTTTCTTTACCAATAGATGTCTGCCAAACCTGCTGACCTTGAGAAAATGCTTGCCTGTGTCTGATGTTTGATCCTTCTTGGTAAATGTCATTATTAGACATGTCTGCAGTTTGTTCCTCTAAAACAAAGTTCACACTCCAGACTGACACATAACTTTCGTTTATCAGGAGAAGATCCACATTTATGTGCCTCATGCTAGAATCTACTGACTATAAATGTACTTTGTATGACCTCTGCAGTTAATTCCAAGTCTTCAGTGAAATATCCAGTAGTTTTTGGTGAATTTTTTAGATGATCAAAATTATACACTGCAAATAATTTTAACTGAAAATGTTCTCCTCTTATTTTTCAGATACTTTATTGGAATAAATCTGGAAAAGAGGACCAAAGCTGCACAGAGAAAAGAGGTGTGTAAAATAACTGGGAAAACTGTGCAGAAAAATACTTTAACCATCAGTCCAGAAGTATAAAATGCTGATATATATTTTATAAACAATTTGTTTTGATATAAAATAATTGGCTAGTGCTCACTGAAGCCTGACTTAAGAGTATATTTGTATTTTATGAACAGGTTATGTATGTATGTATGTATATATGTGTATGTAATTATGTATGCCTGTTTTAAGGCATATGGTAAAAGTCCATCTAATGTTGTATGTGTTTATCTAGTGTTGTCTCTTTTGTAATCCACATAACAGAAAATGGAATATTACTTAAAGGTATTAGCTTTAATAAAAGCATGTTTTAAGGTCATCTTTTGTTTGAGCCATTTGTTTGCAAGCAATTTTCAGTGTGTTTTTTATTTTAGAATGCAAATTTTAAATTGTCAGATTCTAGTAGTGTTACAATGTAAAGATCACATTTTAGAGTACTTTAATACACTTTATAGTAATACACAGTTTATGTTGATTTCAGCAGGAACTCTAATTTAACAATATAATGGCAGCTGAACACCTGACAGTATTAGACTATGCAGCCTACAGCACAGTACTGTAATATTTTTTACAGTAAAAAATTGTTGCTTCAGATTACAGCATTCTACAGGTAAATCTAGCTGCCTGTAGTTTACTGTAAATTAACGGGGACATTTTTACAGTAATAAACTGTTGTTTCAGATTACAGCAGGTCCACTGTAAAATTACAGCATTCTACAGGTAAATCAAATTTTTTACAGTGTGGTTACTGTAACACAGAGGCAGAGCTTGAGGCCGTTCTGCTTCTACACAAGCAGCAGACTCACGCTGTGTTTGGCACCCGCCAATCACCCTCACCGGCTAAACCTGCCACCAGACTCATGTGGAAATCACAGTATGTGCCCTATGATGGCATTCCCTTTGTTAAGGAAGGTAATATGGCCCTTTTTGCTTGTGGGATCTGTGGTGTGACTTATGTGAGATACCCTTATTTAAGTCTTAAAGCTGTTTAGTCATGTAGTCTTTATTTAGTCATGTAGTCTATATGTTATTTTAATGAGCACCTCATTTGGAATTTTAATCGATGTCTGTAAATTTGGGGGCATCTGAATGCTAGTGGTATATTGGCACACAAAATTAGCAAATACGATTTGTTTGAAAGAAAGAAATACTTTTATTCAGTAGGATGCATTAAATAAATATAAAATGACAGTGAAGGCATTCATAAAGATTAAGCAGCAACATGGAATGCCAGTTTGGTCCTCGGAGGAAGGGCGTTCAACCTAAAAAAGGGTCAGAGCAAGAAACGAATCAAAACATACTCTACAAAGCCAAGACAGGTATTACACCCAGCTCCCTACAGAGAAAGCTCACCTGTACCATGACGTGGACACTGCAAACCTGCCTCCACTTCCAGAGCAGATCTGCTTTGCAGAGGAAGAACAAAATGAAGATGAAGAGGAAGAGACAGAGGAGCTGGACAGTGAAGCCATGCAGGATGTCACGATGGAGGATGGGGCGTCTCTACCCTCTCGACTACACCCGCTCGTGGCAGAGAAGATCTGTGATTTGGTAGCACAAGGTCATAACCAGGTTTACACTGTCCGCAAGCAGCTCAGGTATGATTAAATGGTTTCAAATCTCCTTTGTTTTATTTGCTGGAAAACTATTTACCGTTGCTTTGTGAACGCCCTGGCAGGAGGTTTGTGGAACATGAGATGTTCAAGTCAGAGGAAGTGCCTGAGAGACACAATCTGTGTTACTTTCCCACTGTCAATGACATCAAGAACCACATCCATGAGGCTCAGAAAGCTCTTCAGCTGACGGCGGGACCACTGGCTACCTCAGATACAGAGGTGTGAACAGAAAACATATTTGTAAAGCATTAGATTGGTGAGCACAAATATGCCAACCATTTTCTGTAGTAAGCATTAATTTTTATGTTTTTGTTGTTGTTGCAGTGGAAAGCAGAGGCTAATAACCTGCTTCCAGAGACTTTGACCCTGACTCCTGCTACTGTGGATGGTAAAATACTGTTGAAATATTGTTTGAAATTTGACATACATTATTAAAACAATAAGTGTTTAATGAGTTGAGGCTGGAATACACTACAAAATGTATGTCCAGGTTTTTGTCATAGTAGCTCAGTGGGTAGCACTGTCGCCTCACAGCAAGAAGATCCCCGGTTCGAGTCCCGGCTGAGCCAGGAGTTCTGTCTGTGTGGAGTTTGCATGTTCTCCATGTGTCTGCGTATCCTCAGTCATTCAGTGTATGATGCCTAGAGTTTTAAAATCTGTTCAGAAGTTGTGTAGTGTATTCCAGCCTTTAACATCTTGGAATCATTCAATACAATTTATTCTAGAGAGTAGAGGAAAGGTCCTGCCTCAAAAAGAAAGCACATACAGTACCTGTAGTCAAAGTATAAGCATTGTTTACCCTGCCACAGAATCTAGTGTACTGCTGTTATATTGACAGTGTCCTCTCAGAAGGAAGGACTCTTGGAAGAGAGTGACACTCTTTCTCCAGAGGCTGTGCAGCTCTTCAGCTCTCTCACCTCACTGCAGCCCAAGATCTTTGCACATCTCCAGGTGACCCTGTCCTGAAATTATCATTTTTTTATATGGATCTATTCATTTATTAAATGAATGCATTCATTTTTTAAGTTTTTAATTTCTGAATAAATGTAAAAAGTTCCAGGGTGATCAACTGTTCTGATAGTATAATTGAAGAAACAAACAAAAAAAAACATTAAAATGAAATGCTTGAAAACCTTATTACGTAATTTTTGTGTACATTTTTGTTTTGACTTTTTTTTTAATGTTCCTTTTAACTTATTAAAACATTATTTCAGAGCTTTCAAAACCTCTAGTTTTAATTTTTTTTTTTTTTTATGTGTTGGTTAATGCGAACGTTAAGGGAACATTCAATTTTATAATTTTGCAAACATTATGTGAAGATTACTTTTGAATGTTCTCTGAACATTCTGAAACAAGTTGTAACATTTAAAAAAAATGTTAGATAAACATCCAACTAAAATATTTCAGAAAAAAACTCATTGTTTTTGTGCTAAAGTTTTGAGAACATTATTTAAAAACGTATAACTTTGAACAAATGTTCTATTAACGTTAATGGAAGAATGTTTGTTCATAAAAACTTGCCTGGCTTCATCTTTGAGAATGTTCCCTGTTACCTGGGACAAAGCTGGTTGGCAAACTTATCCTTTAAGAGTGCTCTCCTCTTGTCTGATAGGCCATCCAGCTACAGTCTGCCTTGTGTCCAGTTGAAGACACTGCCCAACCTACACCACCACCAGAAGCCCCAGCGCTGTCCAGCCCTGCACCTCCACAGCCTGTTCTGCTGAGTCCGTCCCAGTTCCTCCAGTCAAGTGGCAGTGCTGGTGAAAGCATATCTCTGTGTGACCCCCCGACCCTGCTCGGCATGAGCCAGCTGGTGAGTGTGACCTCGGTGACTAATGCCGGAGCTGAAGGTGGCATCACACAGATCTTGTTGGAGGACGGACAGGCCATTCCAGTCCAGATTGTGGACCCTGCAAGCATAGGTAAGTACATGGCACCACAGAAAAATAAATAAATAAATAAATTTAACCAATTAGAATCATGAAATTAACATAAACCTGTTGTTTGTTCTTATTGTTCAGCTTTGACTCCCTCAGCAGACGACACTTCAGTTAAATAGGAGAGTGGGAAATCTATGGATGTGTCAGTCAGAAATACAACAACGAGAAAAGAAAACAAATGTCCGTTTCTGTGACAACAGCGATTGACGATTGAGCTCTTTGACCAATGGAGGACTGATTCATTGTTTCAAGTACTGTATTATGATAACATGAACTCATGCAATATTGATTTGTATTATTATTTGTTTCCATTTCCCATTATTGCTATTTTAATTTATTACAGTGGTGACTGGAGGAAAAAAAACAATTTCTCAAAAGTATGAATGAGATCAAAATTTTATATTTAAAGCTAAATGTTTTCTGTTGCATTCTATTCACACAAAAAAACTATTTCACAACTTTTTATAAGAATATCTTATGAGTATTTCTGCAGGTATTTCTACCCTTTGAATAGAAGCCTAATGGATCCTTGCGGTGGACTTTTTAAAGTCCCCCTGTGGTGAAATTCAAGTTTTTAATGTTGTTTATATGCCTATGTGGTGTTTTTAATATGCTTTAAGACAAACCATGTGCAAATTCATAAGTCAGCAACACTGCTGAGTATTTTCTCCTTAAAACTGCAGTGAAACAAAGACGCGGTTTGAAATCGCTGGTGTTTATGATGTCACAAACTACCTTGTAACCAATCAGATCAACATGTGATTGTCAATGAGTGGATCTCTGAGCGGGTTACTTTGCATATTCATAGAACCGGTATACTAAATGAGGCAAGGGTGTAGAGTTACATTCAGAAGTTCAGATTACTGTGATAGTGTTTACCTGTGAATAGTAATTGTTGTATTTTAATCATTTTCTCTGCTTGCCTGTATTTACATGATCATGTGCCTGAATTTAGAAGATAATTATTTCATATTTATCATACATATACAAGAATGTAAGAAATTATAATATTAGCATTCCTCTGATTTAATTGGCCGAATGCTTTTACAAAAATGCTGAAGAAAGAATGCAGCCTTTGCTAATATTAATCTGTTTTACCTTGTTCTGTTCGATCGGTTGCTTCCATCGATCCATTGATGACTTCCACAAATAATCAGTTTTTCTTGAATCATGAATTTTCTTACATTCAGGTACCGCTGATGTTGTTGTCGTTGTAACAAGACAGTGATCTTCTGCCAGGAACATCAGGTCGATCTGCTCTTATCTAGAATCAGGTGGTTTGTCTTTGTCTGGCATCTCAGCTGAGACCTGTCCACTATGGGTGACCCTACCAGTAGTTGTGAACTACCAGTGGCGTAGCTCTCAGCATCACTGATGCACACAAGCCCTCACAGCACGTCAAGCTGCAAACCATGTGAGGGACCCTACACTACTCTAACCTGCAGTAACTGCTTAAAAGCAACCGCATATCAACCAACTAACGTTAGGCTACTCTAAACATCCTGACAACCACATAGCAATGCATGAAAAACCACTCAGAAGAGTCCAGCAACACGCAAACAATCGCGCAAAAAAACCTTGGCAAACACATGTCAACACACAGGAAACCATCCAAAACATCCCAACAACCGTGTAGCAAAACGCTAAAAACCACTTAGAACAATATGAACAGCATATCAATGCTCTGACAATCACCATAAACATCCTGACAACCTCACAACAATGTGCAAAACACCTCTAGAAAATAAGACATAACGTTACTCATAAAACTCTTAACTTACTCCAGATACAAAATAAAACTTATTCATAAAACTATAAACTTACTCTGTAACTATATACAGTATTTACATACAGGTCCCGCTGTGTGATACTCCGGGCTCCATGTGACACAGTGATGACTCAGTGTCTGGCCTTCTTTCTTCGGGGTTCCTCAGGCAGGGGCTCTTCGCTGATGTCCACATGGATTCGAGGAGCGAAGCTTCTGCTGGTTGTGGAGAAGCTGTCTGTGATCCGGACACGTCCATCAGGATGCTCCGTCTCCTCCAGTGAAGGGCGGTTGAGTGCTTCCCACAGTCGCTGCTTGATCTTCAATCCTAGTTTAAGACTGTAGGGACGCTGCTGACCACTGGGCGTCTTCATCATGGGGTCCACCACAGAGCGGTAGATGTCCTGGTAGGCCTCTACGGTGTAGCCATGGATGGAGACAGGCTCATCCTGCTGACGCACATCCACTGAAGAGACTGAGACTGCGACTGCTGGACGGATGTCAGGAAGGACAGCAGCGTTCTTCCAGTAACGTTCCTCCAAACCTGTGGGTCTTCGAGCTTTACCAGAGATGCAGCTGTAAGTGTGATCATCTAACCTGACCAACGTTACAGCTGCCAGCTGTGGAAGCTCACTGGGGTCCGGACTGGAAGAGACGTCCTCCACCAATCCTCTCAGGCGTGTGGGAAGAGTCCTGATTCTTCTTGACCGACGCTGCTCCATGATAATCAATCAAGAAGAACAACAAAAACTGGAAAAATCACTTAGACTTACCAAATTGTAGAGTTGTGAAGAGCTTGCAGCAAGTGTGTTCAGGCTTCAAGGCTTCAGAAACACTTGTGTTGATTTTTAATCTACTGGACTGACATAGAATGTTTAGGATCATTTAAATGTAAACAACACTTGATATCAGCAGTAAGCCAATTAGAGCAGCATGAGCTCTATGTTACGTGTATTATATGCGTCTCCAATTAACGTTACCATTATCATCTTCATTTATTCCTCTATGTACAGAGATGGGCATAAATGCATGGAAATGTATTTCAAATACAAATACAAAATACTGTGTGAAAAAATGTATTTAAATACAAAATACTGTGTGAAAAAAAATGATTTAAATACAAATACAAAACACAGATTTTTTTTTAATATTTTTTTTTTATACAAATACAGTATTTTGTATTTTGAAAATGCACAAAATACATGTGAAATTGGCCATCCAGTGCAGGTATAGGTCACAGTGAATGAAGAATGAAGAAACTACATAGGCCTACTGACTTTTCATTCCTAACCACATCTCTGCCCTTTCTTTCTTTCTTTCTTTCTTTCTTTCTTTCTTTCTTTCTTTCTTTCTTTCTTTCTTTCTTTCTTTCTTTCTTTCTTTCTTTCTTTCTTTCTTTCTTTCTTTCTTTCTTTCTTTCTTTCTGGCAATTACAAATAAATGTATGCAAAATAGCAGCCATTTATATACTTATTTCTGGTTACAATGTAGTCTATTACTTGTGGTGAACACTATTAAAAAAATCATACTGAATGTAAAACTGTGGGAACCTTTTCTGCTTTCTAGCAAAGAATATGGATGGGCGATATGACCAAAATCTCAATTTTACTTCAGTAACAATATCATGGTTTCACACTTCTCAATATCAGTTTTGATTCCATAGCATAAATTGAATTTCAAACTCTTTTGCTGCAGGTAGTCCAATGCTTTTTAAGTAATTTTATGTTTATGTAAAGTTTATTTGTTTCCATAAGTTTATTAAAATTAGAAAGTGCATCTAAAATTTAAAATTATAATTAATTTAGATTCATTTGACACTATTTACCCCTTTTTGATTATAATTTTTTTATGTACAATAAAACAAAAAGCTGAAGATTTTTGCGGAGTATCATTCATCAGTGCTTCTTTTTCCACTCCAACGTTCCAATAATTCCTGCCCACTAAAAGTTGCAAGAATAAATTTGATTTTACCCCACAAATAGGCCCGTCTATGTAAACGATTTAGAAAAAGTTCCATCAATTCAAACTTTATATCATTGCTATGATATGTGTCACATCACCCAGCCCTAATATGCAGTAATGCTTCAAACACATTTGACAAAAATCAACTATTCTTTCTTTTATTCTTTCATGTTAACTGAAGTGAATAATGCACTATTTTAACTTTAATCAACAAGTAGAATTGATCATAACATTCTCACCTTATAAAAAAAATCGCTGATCCAATGTTGAGCGAGTAAATGTCTGAACTAGTTGATGGACAAAATCAGTACCCTGATAAAGAGGTTGACTGGCATAAAGTATTTTATGTATTTTGAAAATACAAAAATACTCATCTTAAATGTATTTAAAATACATATTTTAAATACATGTATCTGAAATACTACCCATCCTGTATGTATACTGCATGTATGTATGTGTATGTATGGTCAGAATTAATGGCACCCCAGGTAAATATTATCAAAAATGGCTGTTAAAAAATTAATCTGCATTGTTTATTCTTTTGATCTGTCATAAAAAAAAAATCGCAAAAATCAGACCTTTCATTGAAGTAAAAGAATTGAAAGTGGGGAGGAAATCACATTATGAAATAAATATTTTTCTCCAAAACACGTCGGCCACAATTATTGGCTCCCCTAGAATTTTTTACGAGTAAAATATCTCTGAAGTATATTCCCATTAATATTTACCTTTATTTAGCACACCAGGGTTTAAATAAATAGTTTAAATATGACGAATACACAAAGGCCACATTTTTTAATCATCAATCACAATGAGTAAAACCAAAGAATATAGTTCTGATGTGCATCAAAAGATTGTTGAGCATCACAAAATAGAAAGTGGCTGTAAGAAAATAGCTAAAGAATTGAAAATCCCCATTTTGAACCCCAGGGCAATAATTAAGAAGTTCCAATCAACTAAAGATGTTACGAATCTGCCCGGAAGAAGACGTGTGTCTATATTGTCTTAATGCACAGTGAGGAGGAAAGTTTGAGTGGCCAAAGACTCTTCAAGGATCACAGATGGAGAATTGCAGAGATTACTTGAGTCTTGGGGGTCAGAAAGCCTAAAAAAAAATTATCAAACAACCCCTTCATCACCACATGTTGTTTGGGAGGGTTTCAAGAAAAATCCTCCTCGCTCCTCCAAAAATAAACTCCAGCATATTCAGTGGTCAGACACGACTGGATCTTCAAAAGGGACCGGATTCTATGGTCAGATGAAACAAAAAAAAGGATTTTTGGCAGCAAACCCACCAGATGTGTTTGGTGCAAACAGGGATGAAGAGTACCCCATGCCTATACAGTTAAATATACTGCTGGATCTTATATGTTGTGGGCCTATTTTTTTGCTGGAGGTCTTGGACATCTTGTTCAGATACATTATTATGGATTCTAGCAAATACCAACAGATAAAACAATCATAACCTGTCTGCCTCTGCTAGAAATCTTATAATGGGCCGTGGTTGGATCTTCCATCAGGACAGCGGTCCAAAACAAACATCAAAATCAACACAAAAATGGGTAACTGAGCACAAAATGAAGCTTCTGCCATGACCGTCCCAGTCCCCTACACTGAATCCTATAGAAAATGAGTGGAGTGAACTGAACAGAAGCGCCAACATGGATCTGGGAATCTGAAGGATCTGGAGAGATTCTGTATGGAGGAATGGTCTCCGATCTCTTGTCAGGTGTTCTCCAAACTCATCAGGCATTATAGAAGAAAACTCAGAGCTGTTATCTTGGCAAAAGGAGGTTGCAAAAAGCATTTAATAACGGGGAGCCAATAATTGTGGCCAGCGTGTTTTGGAGAAAAGCATTTATTTTATAATGTGATTTCCCCCCCCCACTTTCAATTCTTTTACTTCAATGAAAGGTTCGATTTTTGCGACTTTTTTGAATGAAAGATCAAAAGTATAAACAATACAGATTAATTTTTTTTACAGCCATTTTTTTAATCATATTTACCAGGGGTGCCATTAATTCTGACCACCACTGTATATCATATTACTCATCTTTGTGTGTATGTAGTGGTGTTTGTTAAGGCCAGCATCACTGTTAGGAACTGGGTTCATGAATGAATCTGTGTGCTGAAATACATCTTTAAAGTGAACATAGCATTCTTACATTGACTCGTTTCTTTTGTTCACTAAAGTGTCTTATTTTGTTCAGTGCTCGACTGCTCTGGTGGCGTCTCCTGCCTCCACAGACTAGAGCACAAGACGCTTTTATTGGAGTGCGGCCGGCCTGTGAAGAAGCATTTGGTTGGTTGTGAATCTACTAAATAAATCTGTTTGGAGTCTGATTAAATCCTGTTGGAGAATGAATATTCAGATGCATAGTTTTTTACATTTGTATTTGTTTTATTTTTCATCCTTTTCTTGTTCTTTTTCTAGCCTGGTAAATGTCCAGTAGCTGACCAAATAAAACAAAAATATCTGCTCAAATTATTAATTCTGTTTTTAACCTGTGTCTTGATTTTGTAATTGCAGACACCAAGGGCGAAAAGAAACGTAAAGTTTCTTTCTAGAAACATTGAGCAGCTGAAAAGAAGAAAGCAAAGACACACTGTAGGTTACGCTAAGATTTATGTAGTGATCATCAATCTTTACTGCCATTTGATTTTTCTCCTATAACAAAAGAAAATGAACCAATAATTTGGATTTATTTTAAAGCGTGCAAGTATATGCTTTGTTTACTGTGTTATGTTTGCTAACTTGCAAATCAATACATATTTATTGTCTGCATCCACTAATATCATTGTTGGCTAGTTAAATAATATTATAAATTCATAATATCTAGGGCTGCAACTAACGATAATCCATTAATCTGTTGATTATTACTTCACATAATCTGATAAAAAGGCTGATTTTATTCTATATTTTTACATCTAGCTCTAAGCACTGAAAGCTTTTAAAGCAAATAGAATATGTATGTATGTAAGTACAGTATGAGTTTGTATATGTGGTGCTGCATGAAGAAAATTGTCATCATCATCATCATCTGCCACTCAGTCATGATGTTAAGTAAAATTTTTTTTTTTTTTGGTGCAAATTTTTTAGAACGTTTTCTATTTTTACTATGTTTATTACCTCATGAAGACTCATCTGGATTTTGATGTTTTGGGTCTTTTGATTTTTCACACTGCTAATCATAATTAAATAACCTGCTTGTCTTTTTAATCCACTAGCTGATGTGTAACTCAAGGTCTGTGCTGTGATCTTTCACACCAATATACTTTTATTCTACTATAGTGTCAATTGCCAAATTGAACTACATATAAAATATGAGAATACACCTGAACAAATCTCTCATCTTGTTAAAAAGACAAACAGTAGAGGGCGCTGCTCACTCAATGCCGGTGGCTCTCTCAACTTCTACAACTCCTTCCTTCTATGACTGATTTCTCCAAGTGCAACATGTTCCTGGATCAACATCTTTGTTGATCCTGGAACAACATTCCCATCAACCAATCAGGTTTGAGGGACAAGTTTATTTATATATTTATATATATTTATATACGGTGTCCCATCTGTGTCTATAGAGGGCCCTCAGATGTTACTACCTCAAGGTCAGCTGTTGAAAGTAGCAAACTCATCTGGTAATTAATTATGTTTTTTTTATTATTAAATATATTACTGACAATTGCTTTTCTAATTATATATATATACACACACACACACTCTCACTGGACACTTTATTAGGTACACCTGTTCAACTGCTTGTTAAAGGGATATTTCACCACTGGAAAGATGAATGTGTATTTAAATTGGGTCATTTATGTAGTAGAAATGTGAAATTATTTTAGAAGTTTGTGCCTTCTAGAGTGAGTATGTATTTTTGGCTCATGTGGATGAAAGACAACAACTCCCAGAATGCACTTGCTTCGCTGCCCTACGAGGCCACTCCCAAGCCACGCCTATCGGTTACAGAGGGCAGTATCGAAAGAAATGATACAACTAGGCTACTAGTTGCCTCGAAACTGAAAAGACGCTGTTTTATCGTGAGATCTCACCCCCTATGGGTGGGTTGAAAGCATGCGGATCTAGCTCTGGCCAAAAAAGCCTCCGATGATGCAAGATTACGATTTTTGCGTCATCTGAGGTTTTTTTTCCAGACACACAATACAGAAATCTCTCGTCTCAGGGGGACATGAGGGAGGGAAGCACGGTCTTTCAAAAATACTACCAGGTTTCTACTGTGAAGTATACGGTGAAGTATCCCTTTAAGGCAAATATCCAACTCTAGCAACTCAATGAATTTAGGAGAATGGAGAAGAAAGGTGATTTAAGTAACTTTGAACACAGCGTGGTTGTTGGTGCCGGACAGGCTGGTCTGAGTAATTCGGAAACTACTGATCTTCTGGGATTTTCACACACAACCATCTGTAGGGTTTACAGAGAATGGTCGGTAAGAAAAGTAAGAATATGCAGTATATCCAGTGAGCAGCATAGAGCAGTTATATGAGCGAAAATGCCAGAGGTCAGAGGAGAATGACCAGACTGGTTCAAGCTGAAAGAAAGGCAACAGCAACTTAAATACCACTCGTTACAACAAAGGTCTGCAGAAGAGCATCTCTGAATGCATGTAATGGTGTGAGGGTATTTTCTTAGCACACTTTGGGTCCCTTAGTACCAAGTGAGCGTTGTTTAAATACCACAGCCTACCTGAGTATTGTTGCTGACCATGTCCATCCCTTCATGACCACAGTGCACACATGTTCAGATGGATACTTCCAGCAGGATAATGCACAATGTCACAAAGCTCATATCATCTCAGATCATCAGTTCACTACACTCAAATGTCCTCTAATAAAGTGTCTGGTGTGTGTGTGTGTGTGTGTATGTATGTGTATGCATATATAATAGAGTAGTTAACATCTAATACTGAAGAAATGAAATAGAACTAATAAAATAAACCGAAAATGAAAAGAATAATGAAGAAAATTGGTTGCTGTCCGGTTCTGCCATTTCTTTCTGTTCTGTTAATAGAAATCTTTGTGGAGAAAAGACAGCAGTCAATCATCACATCCACAAAAGACAATGATGGCACCCATAGTTTATCTGCACTAGCGGCTCAGAATGTCACCGGTATTAAAATTCAGAAAAAAGGGTCAGTAAACCTTGTTTGCACATTATTATATCTGTCATATCTAATCTGAAAGATAAACTTTCCTATTGTGATTTTTATTATTGTGTTTTTTTACAGCTGATTTGTTTTAAATGTTGAAAAACACTTATTTGAACACAGATTTTACAAGTCTTGTGCAAATATGGAGCTGGAAAATATGTACTGGATTAGCAAAAAGCATTCATATGCATATGGAATGGGTTGACAAACAAACTACCCAATTAAACTCCTGTTCTGGCTCAATTTACCCCTGGCTTGAACAAGAAGAAAACTGCTTCAGGCCTTGCCCCATTCCTGGAGTTTAAGTGTACATTAAATTATTGACAGTTTTATTGAAATGTCTTCTCATTTCTTTCAGTTCTCCTGATGTATTTGAGCCCCCAGTGAAGCCATTACCATCAGGGGCACCAAACTGGGCTCTAAGACTGCGTGGGTGTGAGGTTTGTCCAGTAGAAAATGGATAAATAGATATTTTTTTGACAAAACTTATCAAAATGTAAAAAATAACATTAAAAAGTAGTGTAATATGCATGGAAATAGCCTAAATGCATTGTACTTTTTGTATTGTGCGTAGAGCCCTCTGTCAAACAGATCCATTTACAGCAACACAATCTGATGATGTCAAGCTAATGTGGCTTGGTGAATCTTTTTTCTGTGTGATTGTTTCATGAGGAGCAGAAGATCGGAGAATCGTACCGTGGTTACTGTAACACAGAGGCAGAGCTTGAGGCCGTTCTGCTTCTACACAAGCAGCAGACTCACGCTGTGTTTGGCACCCGCCAATCACCCTCACCGGCTAAACCTGCCACCAGACTCATGTGGAAATCACAGTATGTGCCCTATGATGGCATTCCCTTTGTTAATGCAGGTAATATGGCCCTTTTTGCTTGTGGGATCTGTGGTATGACTTTATGTGAGAAACCCTTATTTAAGTCTTAAAGCTGTTTAGTCATGTAGTCCATCGGTTCCCAACAGGGGGGTCGCGGCCCACAAGGGGGCCTCAGCGAGCTCTGTGGGGGGTCGCGTCATATTTTGAAAAGTTTTGAGCAATTTGCATTAAATAAAAGTCCTTAACTTTTTTCTGTTCGAAATGTATATAATGAGCGAGTTCATCATGAATCCATTTTCCAAACTGTGTTTTTGTCTTATCCTGAATCACTATGGTATACCTATAATAAGTGATTACATTGGGACTATTTAACACTGGTTCGGATCGCTGCTGCTGCGGAGTAGCCCAGTACCTGCGTGACTCGTCATAGACGCACACAGAGAGAGAAGTAGTTCCGGCTACAATATGTTCTTCCGAAAGACGCATTATTCTGTTAATAAACGCATGTTTGTTATCGCTCGCTATAGCGCCAAAAGCCTCAAAAGTAAAGTCTCACATTGATAAAGCCTCACAAATAACATGCAAGTATTGAGGCCCCAGACACCAGTCATTTAGTAATAGCCTATATTCATTCTTTTTTTACCTACACACAAGTGTGAATACTGATATTTTTGTTATTGCATTTAAAACAGGGCAAATTTATAGCCTACTCCTAGGCTTACATTTTTAAATTACAAAGGGCCTACTAATGTTTTTGTTATTGTATTTTCAATATTATAGGTTATTATTTGTGCATAAACATATCTGTTTATAGTAAACATACCGTTTGTTTGAAAACAAATTATTTAGTCATCCTTGCTGCAAGCTTACAAGAGCGAAAATATCATTAAATGTGAAGGGGGGCCCTAAAATATTTTCTTGGGAAAAAGGGGGTCTCAGACAAAAAAAGGTTGGGAACCACTGATGTAGTCTATATGTTATTTTAATGCCTGAACTGTGTTTTGACTAATATTGGAATTTTAATCGATGTCTGTAAATTTGGGGGCATCTGAATGCTAGTGGTATATTGGCACACAAAACACAAAAAGCAGATACGATTTGTTTGAAAGAAAGAAATACTTTTATTCAGTAGGATGCATTAAATAAATATAAAATGACAGTGAAGGTATTCATAAAGATTAAGCAGCAACATTTTCAATTCAATTTAAACATATTTGAACAGAAGACAGTTATTTTGAATTGTAATAATATTTCACATTGTTACTGTTTTTACTATATTTTTGATTGAAAAAAGCAGACTTGTTGAGCTTCAGAGACCTATTAAAAAAATCTTACCAACCCCAAACATTTAAAAAGCATTGTATGTGAATTTAAAATTTACAGTGTTGATCTTTTTTGGGGGGGAAACAGACCAAATCATTATGGAATAAAACAATTTAAGAGATAATTGCGACTTTTTATCTCACAGTTATAAACTTGCAATTACGAGAAATAAAGTCAGAATTGCAAGATATAAACTTGCAATTCTGAGAAAAGTCTGACTTTTATTTATTTTTTAACTTTTATTTTACATTTCTGACATTATATTTCACAACTGCGAGTTTATATCACACAGTTCTGAGAAAAAAAAGTCAGAATTGCGAGATGTAAACTCGCAATTGCATGAAAAAAAGTCCGAATTGTAAGATAATTACCCAAGTCACAATTACCCTTTTTTATTTTTTATTCTATAGCGTAAACAAGCTTCCATACTAATTTGTCCAGATTTTTGTTCAATCAAATTGTTTCTAGAATGAGAATGCTTGCAATAGCAAGTTGCATGTCGAGGCGGGACATGCCTTGTTCTTAAGCCTTGATTGAATGCTGTTGTTGCAGATAATGTAATGGTTTTACAATATGCACACTAAGTCATTTTATCTTGATCTTTAATATGGTTTTAAGGGAGCAGAGCCATTGTGATGGAATGCCAGTTTGGTCCACGGAGGAAGGGCGTTCAACCTAAAAAAGTGTCAGAGCAAGAAATGAATCAAAACATACTCTACAAAGCAACCTGCCCTGCCAGGTACACACAACCTACAGTTGGGCCAAGCACAACAGATTTGTTCTGTGCACAGGAAGTTCATTATGAAACCCACACTGTAATATTTGACAATTTTTCAGAATATATATCAAAAAAGTAAGAAAATTCCCGGAGTACAAGGTTCCTACAGATCCCAAAGTGGACAAGAAGGTAGTGCGACAAGAGCAGGAGAAAGCCTTCTTCAACCTCAAGAAGAGTTTATGGGATGTTGGAGGCATTGTAAGGTATAAACATCTAGCCATCACAGTCCATCACATGACTACAAGGTTCACTTCATTCATTTACATTCGTGACAGGTATTACACCCAGCTCCCTACAGAGAAAGCTCACCTGTACCATGACGTGGACACTGCAAACCTGCCTCCACTTCCAGAGCAGATCTGCTTTGCAGAGGAAGAACAAAATGAAGATGAAGAGGAAGAGACAGAGGAGCTGGACAGTGAAGCCATGCAGGATGTCACGATGGAGGATGGGGCGTCTCTACCCTCTCGACTACACCCGCTCGTGGCAGAGAAGATCTGTGATTTGGTAGCACAAGGTCATAACCAGGTTTACACTGTCCGCAAGCAGCTCAGGTATGACTCAATGGTTTCAAATCTCCTTTGTTTTATTTGCTGGAAAACTATTTACCGTTGCTTTGTGAACGCCCTGGCAGGAGGTTTGTGGAACATGAGATGTTCAAGTCAGAGGAAGTGCCTGAGAGACACAATCTGTGTTACTTTCCCACTGTCAATGACATCAAGAACCACATCCATGAGGCTCAGAAAGCTCTTCAGCTGACGGCGGGACCACTGGCTACCTCAGATACAGAGGTGTGAACAGAAAACATATTTGTAAAGCATTAGATTGGTGAGCACAAATATGCCAACCATTTTCTGTAGTAAGCATTAATTTTTATGTTTTTGTTGTTGTTGCAGTGGAAAGCAGAGGCTAATAACCTGCTTCCAGAGACTTTGACCCTGACTCCTGCTACTGTGGATGGTAAAATACTGTTGAAATATTGTTTGAAATTTGACATACATTATTAAAACAATAAGTGTTTAATGAGTTGAGGCTGGAATACACTACAAAATGGATGTCCAGGTTTTTGTCATAGTAGCTCAGTGGGTAGCACTGTCGCCTCACAGCAAGAAGATCCCCGGTTCGAGTCCCGGCTGAGTCAGGAGTTCTGTCTGTGTGGAGTTTGCATGTTCTCCATGTGTCTGCGTATCCTCAGTCATTCAGTGTATGATGCCTAGAGTTTTAAAATCTGTTCAGAAGTTGTGTAGTGTATTCCAGCCTTTAACATCTTGGAATCATTCAATACAATTTATTCTAGAGAGTAGAGGAAAGGTCCTGCCTCAAAAAGAAAGCACATACAGTACCTGTAGTCAAAGTATAAGCATTGTTTACCCTGCCACAGAATCTAGTGTACTGCTATTATATTGACAGTGTCCTCTCAGAAGGAAGGACTCTTGGAAGAGAGTGACACTCTTTCTCCAGAGGCTGTGCAGCTCTTCAGCTCTCTCACCTCACTGCAGCCCAAGATCTTTGCACATCTCCAGGTGACCCTGTCCTGAAATGATCATTTTTTTATATGGATCTATTCATTTATTAAATGAATGCATTCATTTTTTAAGTTTTTAATTTCTGAATAAATGTAAAAAGTTCCTGGGTGATCAACTGTTCTGATAGTATAATTGAAGAAACAAACAAAAAAAAACATTAAAATGAAATGCTTGAAAACCTTATTACGTAATTTTTGTGTACATTTTTGTTTTGACTTTATTTTTAATGTTCCTATTAACTTATTAAAACATTATTTCAGAGCTTTCAAAACTTCTAGTTTTAAACATTTAAAAAAAAAAATGTGTTGGTTAATGCGAACGTTGAGGGAACATTCAATTTTATAATTTATAATATATAATAATTTTGCAAACATTATGTGAAGATTACTTTTGAATGTTCTCTGAACATTCTGAAACAAGTTGTAACATTTTAAAAAAATGTTAGATAAACATCCAACTAAAATATTTCAGAAAAAACTCATTGTTTTTGTGCTAAAGTTTTGAGAACATTATTTAAAAACATATAATTTTTAACAAATGTTCTATTAACGTTAATGGAAGAATGTTTGTTCATAAAAACTTGCCTGGCTTCATTTGTGAGAATGTTCCCTGTTACCTGGGACAAAGCTGGTCGGCAAACTTATCCTTTAAGAGTGCTCTCCTCTTGTCTGATAGGCCATCCAGCTACAGTCTGCCTTGTGTCCAGTTGAAGACACTGCCCAACCTACACCACCACCAGAAGCCCCAGCGCTGTCCAGCCCTGCACCTCCACAGCCTGTTCTGCTGAGTCCGTCCCAGTTCCTCCAGTCAAGTGGCAGTGCTGGTGAAAGCATATCTCTGTGTGACCCCCCGACCCTGCTCGGCATGAGCCAGCTGGTGAGTGTGACCTCGGTGACTAATGCCGGAGCTGAAGGTGGCATCACACAGATCTTGTTGGAGGACGGACAGGCCATTCCAGTCCATATTGTGGACCCTGCAAGCATAGGTAAGTACAAGGCACCACAGAAAAATAAATAAATAAATAAATGTAACCAATTAGAATCATGAAAATAACACATAAACCTGTTGTTTGTTCTTATTGTTCAGCTTTGACTCCCTCAGCAGACGACACTTCAGTTAAATAGGAGAGTGGGAAATCTATGGATGTGTCAGTCAGAAATACAACAACGAGAAAAGAAAACAAATGTCCGTTTCTGTGACAACAGCGATTGACGATTGAGCTCTTTGACCAATGGAGGACTGATTCATTGTTTCAAGTACTGTATTATGATAACATGAACTCATGCAATATTGATTTGTATTATTATTTGTTTCCATTTCCCATTATTGCTATTTTAATTTATTACAGTGGTGACTGGAGGAAAAAAAACAATTTCTCAAAAGTATGAATGAGATCAAAATTTTATATTTAAAGCTAAATGTTTTCTGTTGCATTCTATTCACACAAAAAAACTATTTCACAACTTTTTATAAGAATATCTTATGAGTATTTCTGCAGGTATTTCTACCCTTTGAATAGAAGCCTAATGGATCCTTGCGGTGGACTTTTTAAAGTCCCCCTGTGGTGAAATTCAAGTTTTTAATGTTGTTTATATGCCTATGTGGTGTTTTTAATATGCTTTAAGACAAACCATGTGCAAATTCATAAGTCAGCAACACTGCTGAGTATTTTCTCCTTAAAACTGCAGTGAAACAAAGACGCGGTTTGAAATCGCTGGTGTTTATGATGTCACAAACTACCTTGTAACCAATCAGATCAACATGTTATTGTCAATGAGTGGATCTCTGAGCGGGTTACTTTGCATATTCATAGAACCGGTATACTAAATGAGGCAAGGGTGTAGAGTTACATTCAGAAGTTCAGATTACTGTGATAGTGTTTACCTGTGAATAGTAATTGTTGTATTTTAATCATTTTCTCTGCTTGCCTGTATTTACATGATCATGTGCCTGAATTTAGAAGATAATTATTTCATATTTATCATACATATACAAGAATGTAAGAAATTATAATATTAGCATTCCTCTGATTTAATTGGCCGAATGCTTTTACAAAAATGCTGAAGAAAGAATGCAGCCTTTGCTAATATTAATCTGTTTTACCTTGTTCTGTTCGATCGGTTGCTTCCATCGATCCATTGATGACTTCCACAAATAATCAGTTTTTCTTGAATCATGAATTTTCTTACATTCAGGTACCGCTGATGTTGTTGTCGTTGTAACAAGACAGTGATCTTCTGCCAGGAACATCAGGTCGATCTGCTCTTATCTAGAATCAGGTGGTTTGTCTTTGTCTGGCATCTCAGCTGAGACCTGTCCACTATGGGTGACCCTACCAGTAGTTGTGAACTACCAGTGGCGTAGCTCTCAGCATCACTGATGCACACAAGCCCTCACAGCACGTCAAGCTGCAAACCATGTGAGGGACCCTACACTACTCTAACCTGCAGTAACTGCTTAAAAGCAACCGCATATCAACCAACTAACGTTAGGCTACTCTAAACATCCTGACAACCACATAGCAATGCATGAAAAACCACTCAGAAGAGTCCAGCAACCGCAAAGCAACACGCTAACAACCGCGCAAAAAAACCTTGGCAAACGCATGTCAACACACAGGAAACCATCCAAAACATCCCAACAACCGTGTAGCAAAACGCTAAAAACCACTTAGAACAACCTATGAACAGCATATCAATGCTCTGACAATCACCATAAACATCCTGACAACCTCACAACAATGTGCAAAACACCTCTAGAAAATAAGACTTAACGTTACTCATAAAACTCTAAACTTACTCCAGATACAAAATAAAACTTATTCATAAAACTATAAACTTACTCTGTAACTATATACAGTATTTACATACAGGTCCCGCTGTGTGATACTCCGGGCTCCATGTGAGACAGTGATGACTCAGTGTCTGGCCTTCTTTCTTCGGGGTTCCTCAGGCAGGGGCTCTTCGCTGATGTCCACATGGATTCGAGGAGCGAAGCTTCTGCTGGTTGTGGAGAAGCTGTCTGTGATCCGGACACGTCCATCAGGATGCTCCGTCTCCTCCAGTGAAGGGCGGTTGAGTGCTTCCCACAGTCGCTGCTTGATCTTCAATCCTAGTTTAAGACTGTAGGGACGCTGCTGACCACTGGGCGTCTTCATCATGGGGTCCACCACAGAGCGGTAGATGTCCTGGTAGGCCTCTACGGTGTAGCCATGGATGGAGACAGGCTCATCCTGCTGACGCACATCCACTGAAGAGACTGAGACTGCGACTGCTGGACGGATGTCAGGAAGGACAGCAGCGTTCTTCCAGTAACGTTCCTCCAAACCTGTGGGTCCTCGAGCTTTACCAGAGATGCAGCTGTAAGTGTGATCATCTAACCTGACCAACGTTACAGCTGCCAGCTGTGGAAGCTCACTGGGGTCCGGACTGGAAGAGACGTCCTCCACCAATCCTCTCAGGCGTGTGGGAAGAGTCCTGATTCTTCTTGACCGACGCTGCTCCATGATGATGAATCAAGAAGAACTACAAAGACTGGAAAAATCACTAAGACTTACCAAATTGTAGAGTTGTGAAGAGCTTGCAGCAAGTGTGTTCAGGCTTCAAGGCTTCAGAAACACTTGTGTTGATTTCAAAAATCAACACAATCTACTGGACTGGCATAGAGTGTTTAGGATCATTTAAATGTAAACAACACTTGATATCAGCAGTAAGCCAATAATAAGAGCAGCATGAGCTCTATGCTACATGTATTATAATGCTTCTCCAATTACCATTATCATCTTCATTTATTCCTCTATGTAGGCTATAGCTTGTGGCCCTTACTCAAAGGGCCCAAACTTGTCAAAAAGACTACTTTACGCAAATGTTATATGGTTTCACAGACAAGGCTTAAGCCTAGTCCCAGACTAAAATCCACGTTTGAGTTGTTTTAACTGAAAGGTCATTTTCATGTTACTAATAAGTATTTTTTGTTGACGTGTATATATATATATATATATATATATATATATATATATATATATATATATATATATATATATATATACACATACATATATATATATACATAATCATCAAGGTCTCTAGAATCATCCAAACAAAACAAATCTTACAAGAGATCTATAGTTTTTTGTATTCTTAGTCAAAAGGCCAAGCGGCAACTATAGTTTGCTGGGAAATCATGGGAAAATGGGGTATACTGTGTTAATAGGTTAATAAATCAAGGTTATTGGTCTTGTTTAGTGCATAAACATAACTTAACCCTTTAAATGACATCTTTACTGTACAGATATTGTCTGTATGCACTGTTATTTTTATGTCATTTTGTTATTTTTTAATATATTTTTTGTTATATAGATGTAATTCTATTTCATTCCATTAATTTTTTTATTTTCATTTATCTTTTTGATGCACAATGCCCTGTTATGGCTGCACTTTGTTCTGCACTATGTTCCACCACTTTAACCTTTGTGCGCTGTTCGTTTGCTGTTTACAGTCAGGCAGTCAGGCAACAAAATGTAATTTTGCAACAAAATAATATATATATATATGTTTTTTTTAACAAATGTAATTTTACTCAGTTTATTAATGTTTTTACTCCATATTTGGACATTTTTACTCCACAAAATTTATATAAATAAATTTAAAAATATTTTTATAAATTAATTAAAAACAGCTTTTAATGTAGAATTCACTTTATAAAAGACCTACATTTCAAAATTTCATTCATGGGGATAACATGGATAATTTGACATGGTTTAGTGTAAGATTTTTGCCCATCTTTTGAGACACCCCTCGCTGCAGCCTGTAGCACGACGACGTAGTTGGATGATCCAATACGTACTGGACGCGCATGCGCGGTGGTGCGTTTTGGTCTGTAGGCTACAAATAAAAAAATAAAAAATAAAATAAAAACTGAATAGAAGTTAAATATAAATGATCACTTGAGTGACAACTGCGTGATCTGACTGCTGTGATCAGTTTGTATATTAAACTTAAATTCAGGGGGTGTGGTTATTTTTTTGTTTTTTTATGTATGTACATCATGGCATGATGTAGGCCTAAGTACCGGTACATAAAACTCCGTCGCTATAGAAACAAAGACGCTAAAATGCAATCATACAATGAGCTTCTCTACTACTTATTGTGAAAATGATATTTTTATATTTGCTATTAGTATTATCCATACTGTAAAATGGGGGCTTATGTTTTTATTCAACTATGTGTGGGCCTAATGAAAAGTACGGGACAAATCCCGTCCCTTATTGATTTGATAAGGGACTCGGGACGCATCATCTTACTTGTTAATACGGGACGATTTCGTATTTTAAGGGACCTTATGTACAGAGCACTGTGGAAAAATTAGTATAGCCATTAAAGAAGGAACTCTTACCAGGCAAAATATCATTAAGCACTTTTTTTCTGACAAGATTTTGTTTCTTGATGCTGTTATTATTTTTGCGTTTTCCCTTGAATGTGTAGCCTACTGGTATTTTAAGTTGTTTACAGACCGTATTGTAGGCTATTGTAGGCCTACCTCTATGATTAAAATTACAGAGACAATTACTTGACTCATTTTTGCTTTCACTCAACAGCAAATATGACCTGAATAAAATAAAATAATAAAATGGCTTTATTTTAAAATGTTCTGTATACACGCATTAAATTCATCACATTTAGGTTTAAAATCATGTGATTTAAAATGTTGTAAAATTAACTATTTTGCATGTATGTAGAGAGAAACTAGGAAAGCATCACATTCATCTCACTTAAGACCAGCGCATGCGAATTATGTTCATGAACTCGGAAGGTAAAGTAATTATTTATGTTCCCTGTAAATTATTTTTGACTGCATTATAATGATTTCTTAATTCAGAATATGATCAAGATTGCGTAGGTGGATGTGTTCGGGGAATTTGCCAGTTAAAAGTATAACATTTAAAGCCCCTTAAATGAACGAAATGACTCGTAAAAAGATTCATTCATTTTGATGAACGAGATCGAACAAGAGAGTCAGCAAAATGATCCGAACTTCCCCATCCAGTACGTATTGGATCATCCAACTACGTCATCGTGCTACAGGCTGCAGCGAGGACTTCTTGCATCTTTTGGAAAAAATGTACAAGTAAAAAATTATCACTTTAACCAGTAGATGGCTGCAGAGCTCCACTATTTGCTATTTGACTAGCTAAAATACATATTTTCACAAGTTTTTTTTTTTTTTTTTACAGTTGGATTCATATCTACATATAATGAAATCACAATTATAACAATAAAAGTTACTTTTTGGCAAAGTTTAGCAGTTTCTGAACAAAAAAAAAAAAAAAAAAAAATTTTCAATAATGTTACATTATGATTTGAATCAAACCTGATCAGGATGTTACACAAAGAAAAGTTGAAGAAAAGTCTTTAGAGTTTATCATTTATTTCAAACATCTGTTTTTCATGCTTCTACAAATTTAAAGTTTTTTAAAGGGTAACTAAACCCCTGGTCAGAGCCTGACTCCACCCACTGGCAATATTTGAAAAATGCTAGAAAAGTGGGCAGACCCCAGCGGAGATAGAGCCGTGAGCGGGGGGGCGTGCACCTGAGAGACCTGCTGTCAGACTCTCTAAAATGGAGAGTGACTCACAGGGTCGTAGAGACGCAAGACGACGTGAAGTACATGCATCTGATCTGATGAGTTTTATCGAGTTGATGTCAATAGCGCGCGCTCTCTATAGGCATATTCATATTTTGCCGCTATGTGAAAAAATCCAGCAAAATGCGCCGACGCGTTTGTCGACCCCAGAGGTTTTAACTTTAGCCTAACCATAAATTGTGATTAAAATATGATCACTCACATCAAGACGCCGCTGCGGTGGTGGAGTCCATGCAGGAGGAGCAGCGTTTGGCACTGCGTCGCTTATCAGCGCGAGGTGTGTGGAGAAGCCCATTTCCACCTCTATTGCGTTGGAGAAGTAATCCCGCGTAAAATGTAGGTTTCACATTCACGGTCTTCCAGGCCAAGTGCATGCAAACACTGGCGCCTAATTCCAAGTCTGCTGGAAAGCTATGCAGTGCTGTTGCAACCAGCAACATTGCACCTACGTACCGTCCTGACCACTGTACAATACAGATAAATCTACGCTATCACATACCAAGGGCGTGGTGAGCTCGGACCAGGGGCGTGGTGAGCTGGAACCTGCTTACGTCACCTGCCACCGCAAACATCCAATAGGGATCTCCCAGTCACGTGACCCCTAGCCGCGTGTCAGCCATTTTGACGGAATACTATTGCACAAGCGCACATACATGAGAATGCGGATTATCACGTTATATGGCTGCGAATTGATTAAAATAATGAATAATGGTCACTGTATAATTATCTTGAGCCTGCTGAAATGTTCCTATAAATATATTTTCTTTCCAACTGTGCAATCTTAATAATAAATAGGCTAAATATATTTATCCACTAAGCTGCAGCAGTCCTATGCTCGTCTTCCCATTAAGTTTTTTTTCTCTTTCTGACATTTCATACCTGTTGTTACATTTTTTTTTATTAAATTGACTATAAAAAAAGATTGCTTGTGTGTGCTGGTGTTCATTCCAGTCTTTTAAAATAGTTGAATGAATGAATGCTCACGAGGTGCCTGTAACGATTTTAAATAGGCTAACGTTAGGCTAGTATTTAATCAATAATGTACACAGGGTAGAGGAGAACGACAGTCAACTACTTTGAATATTATAGCATTTTGGGCGTAAACATGTAAATAGTGAAAAGACTGACATTGAAAAATGACACAGAATGATTAAAATGTAATATTTAAATATTTAATCCAAATAAATAAATAAATGTTCGTGGTTCGCACTGATGTTATTCATTTGTTCTCACACACTTCAGCGTCGCGGTCACTGGCCACTAGCCTATCTATTATTCAGTCCCTCCAGAAAAACGCGGAGTTTTTTAGTGATTGTTGCGGGCAAAAATCCTTGATTATGCGGCAAGATTTCTTAAAAAATGCGATGGAATATGCGGGATATTTATGCAATTTTATGCGATGAAATTGCGGGAACTTGCAAAAATTGCGGGAACTTGCGAAAATTGCGGGAACTTGCGAAAACTGCAGTTTGATGAAAAAGAGAAAAAAAAAGTGATTGCCCAACACCAATTACATTAATAGTGTAATAAATGTCTTCATTTTAGTTTGAATGGGAAAGACGAGGTGTAGGCTATTCACCCTGCTTAGGGGGATGCGATCAAAGCCTGGAGTGGAGCAAAAGCATGTTCCTCTCTCCACTCTAAGCGTTCTTTTATCACTCCGCTCATGATCCACTCCGGGTTTTCCAGTCCCGCTCACGGAAAAACTGCTCCATGTTCACTCATTTTTAAGAAAGTTACAGAAAACAACTTCTACAAACAATTTTAATTTGCCAACATTTGATAATAATAAATAAAAGTGCATGACGTGCAAATCAGATAACAATCAAGTGCAATAAACATGTTTTGTCAGGGCATCACTCCCG
Organism: Leuciscus leuciscus; assembly: GCF_965113295.1. Lineage (NCBI taxonomy): Eukaryota > Metazoa > Chordata > Actinopteri > Cypriniformes > Leuciscidae > Leuciscus > Leuciscus leuciscus. The sequence goes on from NC_138731.1 coordinate 22,011,597, forward strand.
AACCAGCATCAACACTCCATTTTCAACATCTGCTTAACTTACTCCTTCACACCACAGACACGTCTTTTTGCCTTCTGTGTCTGACGTGATTTAACTTCTCCCCAGTTGTTCCATGAAAACATGCAAAGCACGGCCTGCGGTGTAAGATACGACCGGATTTTTGTGAAATAGGCCTATCGCGGGGTTTGCAGCTTTTCAATGATGTCGCGTAATTACGTCACTTCATAACGTTCCCATGGCAACAGGGGAAATGGCTGCGCTTGTGTGAAGTAAACCCAACATTTGTCAACTTTCTGCTGACTTTTTGCAACGAAAATGCGGGGATTATGAAATCATGCAAGCCCGCATATTTTGCACGCGGAAATCTGCAATTTATGCGGCAAAAGTGCGGCGTATTTAAAAAAATGCGCCCCCCGCATAAATATGCGGACTTTGGCTGATTATGCATGGAATCATGCGATCGCATAATCGCGTTTTTCTGGAGGGACTGATTATTAGCGCAGCGGCCGTCAGCTAACTCTTCACGTCATTGTCATCATAAAAAGAAATATACAAGAGGAAGATAAAATAATTAGGAATCATAGATCCATATGAAGCACCACGAGTTCTTTTTACAGGCATTAAATGTGTAGAAAAACTTCCTGACATTGAGTTCGGTGACATTTACAGCTACCTTATTCACTTCCCATCACGCTACACCGGAGCTTCATTAAAAGCATACAAATGCTTAGCAGGCTATCGGTATCACGAGTCCGGATGGGTCAGCAACTCTTTGATTTGGACGCCAGCGGGGAAGGATTTTTCAATCATCACCGCAAAGCTTGGTAAATAGATGAATATTTCGCGACGAGCTGTATTATCACCAGCGGTTTAGCATTTTCTATTCCGTCAAGATGGCTGCTCTAAATGGCGTGACGTCACGCGGGACGTCCCTATAGGAAAATTCAACTGCAGTAGCCACCGTTCAACCTTAAGAGGGCAGCACTCAGACGTTTTTACACCATATATTGTAAAATTAAAACACTTTATACCCAAATGTCAAAAAAGTTACTCGAATCAATGAACAGTTACAGCACTAATAAAGCCCCATTCTTACAGATCATTAACTAAAAAAAGTTGGTTTAGGGTTTAGTTACCCTTTAAATTTTCATTTCTGTCTATTGGCGCTTTTCCGCTACACAGTACCAGCTCGCCTCGGCTCGCCTCGACTCGGCTCGACTCAGCTCGGCTCGGCTCGGCTCGCTTTTCGCTCCGTTTTCCATTGCAGATAGTACCTCCACAATAGTACCTGGTCGTCATAGCGACGCCGCAGGAAACTGCCGTGACTTAATCTTTTACGCGAGACGCGCGAGACACACCCGCTACCCACACACACAGGACAATGGAGGAAATCGAGTGTATGCTGTTTTTGGATGTTTTTGTTTTTGTTTTTGCTGTTTTTTATTCAGGATACTCCGTCTGGCGCGTGCAATGATGACGCAGTGAATAGTGACGATTCTCTCTGACCAATCAGCAGTCTGCTGTGTTTCCACGTCACATTTTAGTATCGCCTCAGCTCGCTTTAGAACCTCGCTGGAGGTGGTACGAAAAAAAGTACCTGGAAGCAGGTACAGGTACAACTTTTACACAGTGGAAAACCAAACAGAGCCGAGTCGAGTCGAGCCGAGCCGAGCCGAGGCGAGCTGGTACTGTGTAGTGGAAAAGCGCCATAAGTGTGTTCTGTGTTGTCTCTGTTTTTTAGGATTTTTTTTCTTTCTTTCATTTTCTAAGTGGGTTCTGACCCCGCTTAGATAATGGACAAAATTAATTTGATTATAATCATAATGTAACATTAATGAAAAACTTTTTTTTTTTTGACAAAAAGTTACTTTTATTGTTATAATTGTGATTACATAATATGTAGATATGAATACAACTGGAAAAACTTGTGAAAAGATGTCTTTAAAGTCCCTGTAAAGTCAAAATTAAGTATGTGTTCTGAGTTTGTCACACCACAGAAAAATGTGTTATTAGTCACCCAGCCAAATTTGAATGGAAAAAAGGGCCGACAAGTACATAAAATAAGCTATCAAAATCTTGAAAAAATGAGCAGGAGATCTGCTCTCAAACGCTGGGGGCGTGTCCGCTGGCTGCGCTGAAACCACGCCCTCACACTCAACTGTCTGTCACCGCTACAGCCAGAATGGATGCTCCTAGCAGCTTAATTGTTTTTACAAAGCCATACATGTTCGAGCCTGGACTACCTACTATAATTATAACATAAGCACACAAGGCAACTTACACTCATTGGTGGGCACGCACTGCCAACGATGGCACCAGTTGTCGGCGCGACGGGAGGATGAAGGCTGAGGCGGGAGATAGTCGGCTCGGCCGCAGTAACAGCGGATTGTCAGTGAATCCCAGTTGTCTCCGACTAAAGTTTATAAAACTATCCCGTGTAAAATGGCAGAGGCAGGTTTTGGCGGTGATCCTCAGCTCTCCATCAAGGTGGCTCTTCACAAAATTAATCCACCTCTTGTTGATGTGATTAATTCGTTTTTCGTAAATTTAAATGATCTGTTTTGTACGTGATCGCATCCAGGTTACATGCATTTCTGTGATGAGGCATAACGTTAGCTAGCTAGCAAACTGTAGGCTGTAGTAACCATAGCATATAAAGCCTTTATATGATATCTATGGTAGGCTAACAGTACTGACAGTAACTCGCGATCGGCAAATTGATGTGAATGTGCTATATTGATATATTGTTAGGGGAGGGGACAGCGTCAGGGGCTCCAGTGCGTCATCAAGTAGGGGCGTGTCCAGGAGCTCAGGGGCTTCAGTGCGTCATCGAGCCCCCGTTTTAGCCCCCCCGCCCAAAAAATCCGGAACTGTTTAACGGTCTAACTCCACAATTCAGTACTTCACAGTTCACAGTCTTTGTAATATGTTTTAGCAAAACATTTCTAACATTTCTAATGTGTTTAGAATTTTTTTTTAGAATTGCCTTTACAGGGACTTTAATTTCAAGTGTTACTCTTTTGCCGTAAATCGATGCGTATGGCCGCATGGCGGAAACTAGTTATTTTAGTCTATAAAGTTATAAATATGGATATTTTTCTTACACTAATGCATCACTTCGCTTCAGAAGGCCTTTATTAACCCCTCAAAGCAGTTTGGGACACTTTTATGATGGATAGATGCACTTGAATGGACTCGCCAACTCCAATTGTATTCATCTTAAAGAAAAATGTCATACTCCTAGGATGGCTTCAGGGTGAGTAAATCATGGGCTAATTTAAATTTTTGGGTGAACTATCCCTTTAATCTAAGTCACCAGTGTTTCATGTAATATTATAGATATGAGACCAAAGCATCAAAAACTAGACACCAATTGCTAGATGTACGGTGAAACAAACTGAATCACTTCAGAAAACTGGTAAAAACATGTGACCCGTATAAATTAGGCTAGTTTTATCTTTCATTTACTATGACTATTGGTGTTCCCCATTATTGATCCCAATTCTCTTCTTTTCCATTGTAGGGACAAACAGACATTTCATTTCCATTAAAATATCGTCTTTTTCATCATTGGAGTTTAAATCTGCATAAGGGTGAGTAAATGAGAAAATTCAAATTTTTACATAAACCATTCATATTCTGAATATGTTTCTTTGAGGCCTATTGCCTCTGTAGAATATAAGCAACAAGTAGCACATTAAGTTTTAAATTTTTTATTTGCAGATACAAATACTGTCAGTCATCTTAAATTGTTTTCTTTACCAATAGATGTCTGCCAAACCTGCTGACCTTGAGAAAATGCTTGCCTGTGTCTGATGTTTGATCCTTCTTGGTAAATGTCATTATTAGACATGTCTGCAGTTTGTTCCTCTAAAACAAAGTTCACACTCCAGACTGACACATAACTTTCGTTTATCAGGAGAAGATCCACATTTATGTGCCTCATGCTAGAATCTACTGACTATAAATGTACTTTGTATGACCTCTGCAGTTAATTCCAAGTCTTCAGTGAAATATCCAGTAGTTTTTGGTGAATTTTTTAGATGATCAAAATTATACACTGCAAATAATTTTAACTGAAAATGTTCTCCTCTTATTTTTCAGATACTTTATTGGAATAAATCTGGAAAAGAGGCCCAAAGCTGCACAGAGAAAAGAGGTGTGTAAAATAACTGGGAAAACTGTGCAGAAAAATACTTTAACCATCAGTCCAGAAGTATAAAATGCTGATATATATTTTATAAACAATTTGTTTTGATATAAAATAATTGGCTAGTGCTCACTGAAGCCTGACTTAAGAGTATATTTGTATTTTATGAACAGGTTATGTATGTATGTATGTATATATGTGTATGTAATTATGTATGGCTGTTTTAAGGCATATGGTAAAAGTCCATCTAATGTTGTATGTGTTTATCTAGTGTTGTCTCTTTTGTAATCCACATAACAGAAAATGGAATATTACTTAAAGGTATTAGCTTTAATAAAAGCATGTTTTAAGGTCATCTTTTGTTTGAGCCATTTGTTTGCAAGCAATTTTCAGTGTGTTTTTTATTTTAGAATGCAAATTTTAAATTGTCAGATTCTAGTAGTGTTACAATGTAAAGATCACATTTTAGAGTACTTTAATACACTTTATAGTAATACACAGTTTATTGTTGATTTCAGCAGGAACTCTAATTTAACAATATAATGGCAGCTGAACACCTGACAGTATTAGACTATGCAGCCTACAGCACAGTACTGTAATATTTTTTACAGTAAAAAACTGTTGCTTCAGATTACAGCATTCTACAGGTAAATCTAGCTGCCTGTAGTTTACTGTAAATTAACGGGGACATTTTTACAGTAATAAACTGTTGTTTCAGATTACAGCAGGTCCACTGTAAAATTACAGCATTCTACAGGTAAATCTAATTTTTTACAGTGTGGTTACTGTAACACAGAGGCAGAGCTTGAGGCCGTTCTGCTTCTACACAAGCAGCAGACTCACGCTGTGTTTGGCACCCGCCAATCACCCTCACCGGCTAAACCTGCCACCAGACTCATGTGGAAATCACAGTATGTGCCCTATGATGGCATTCCCTTTGTTAATGAAGGTAATATGGCCCTTTTTGCTTGTGGGATCTGTGGTGTGACTTATGTGAGATACCCTTATTTAAGTCTTAAAGCTGTTTAGTCATGTAGTCTTTATTTAGTCATGTAGTCTATATGTTATTTTAATGAGCACCTCATTTGGAATTTTAATCGATGTCTGTAAATTTGGGGGCATCTGAATGCTAGTGGTATATTGGCACACAAAATTAGCAAATACGATTTGTTTGAAAGAAAGAAATACTTTTATTCAGTAGGATGCATTAAATAAATATAAAATGACAGTGAAGGCATTCATAAAGATTAAGCAGCAACATGGAATGCCAGTTTGGTCCTCGGAGGAAGGGCGTTCAACCTAAAAAAGGGTCAGAGCAAGAAACGAATCAAAACATACTCTACAAAGCCAAGACAGGTATTACACCCAGCTCCCTACAGAGAAAGCTCACCTGTACCATGACGTGGACACTGCAAACCTGCCTCCACTTCCAGAGCAGATCTGCTTTGCAGAGGAAGAACAAAATGAAGATGAAGAGGAAGAGACAGAGGAGCTGGACAGTGAAGCCATGCAGGATGTCACGATGGAGGATGGGGCGTCTCTACCCTCTCGACTACACCCGCTCGTGGCAGAGAAGATCTGTGATTTGGTAGCACAAGGTCATAACCAGGTTTACACTGTCCGCAAGCAGCTCAGGTATGACTCAATGGTTTCAAATCTCCTTTGTTTTATTTGCTGGAAAACTATTTACCGTTGCTTTGTGAACGCCCTGGCAGGAGGTTTGTGGAACATGAGATGTTCAAGTCAGAGGAAGTGCCTGAGAGACACAATCTGTGTTACTTTCCCACTGTCAATGACATCAAGAACCACATCCATGAGGCTCAGAAAGCTCTTCAGCTGACGGCGGGACCACTGGCTACCTCAGATACAGAGGTGTGAACAGAAAACATGTTTGTAAAGCATTAGATTGGTGAGCACAAATATGCCAACCATTTTCTGTAGTAAGCATTAATTTTTATGTTTTTGTTGTTGTTGCAGTGGAAAGCAGAGGCTAATAACCTGCTTCCAGAGACTTTGACCCTGACTCCTGCTACTGTGGATGGTAAAATACTGTTGAAATATTGTTTGAAATTTGACATACATTATTAAAACAATAAGTGTTTAATGAGTTGAGGCTGGAATACACTACAAAATGTATGTCCAGGTTTTTGTCATAGTAGCTCAGTGGGTAGCACTGTCGCCTCACAGCAAGAAGATCTCCGGTTCGAGTCCCGGCTGAGTCAGGAGTTCTGTCTGTGTGGAGTTTGCATGTTCTCCATGTGTCTGCGTATCCTCAGTCCAGCGTGTGTATGATGCCTAGAGTTTTAAAATCTGTTCAGAAGTTGTGTAGTGTATTCCAGCCTTTAACATCTTGGAATCATTCAATACAATTTATTCTAGAGAGTAGAGGAAAGGTCCTGCCTCAAAAAGAAAGCACATACAGTACCTGTAGTCAAAGTATAAGCATTGTTTACCCTGCCACAGAATCTAGTGTACTGCTATTATATTGACAGTGCTCTCTCAGAAGGAAGGACTCTTGGAAGAGAGTGACACTCTTTCTCCAGAGGCTGTGCAGCTCTTCAGCTCTCTCACCTCACTGCAGCCCAAGATCTTTGCACATCTCCAGGTGACCCTGTCCTGAAATGATCATTTTTTTATATGGATCTATTCATTTATTAAATGAATGCATTCATTTTTTAAGTTTTTAATTTCTGAATAAATGTAAAAAGTTCCTGGGTGATCAACTGTTCTGATAGTATAATTGAAGAAACAAACAAAAAAAAACATTAAAATGAAATGCTTGAAAACCTTATTACGTAATTTTTGTGTACATTTTTGTTTTGACTTTTTTTTTAATGTTCCTTTTAACTTATTAAAACATTATTTCAGAGCTTTCAAAACCTCTAGTTTTAATTTTTTTTTTTTTAAATGTGTTGGTTAATGCGAACGTTAAGGGAACATTCAATTTTATAATTTTGCAAACATTATGTGAAGATTACTTTTGAATGTTCTCTGAACATTCTGAAACAAGTTGTAACATTTAAAAAAAATGTTAGATAAACATCCAACTAAAATATTTCAGAAAAAAACTCATTGTTTTTGTGCTAAAGTTTTGAGAACATTATTTATAAACGTATAACTTTGAACAAATGTTCTATTAACGTTAATGGAAGAATGTTTGTTCATAAAAACTTGCCTGGCTTCATCTTTGAGAATGTTCCCAAACTTATCCTTTAAGAGTGCTCTCCTCTTGTCTGATAGGCCATCCAGCTACAGTCTGCCTTGTGTCCAGTTGAAGACACTGCCCAACCTACACCACCACCAGAAGCCCCAGCGCTGTCCAGCCCTGCACCTCCACAGCCTGTTCTGCTGAGTCCGTCCCAGTTCCTCCAGTCAAGTGGCAGTGCTGGTGAAAGCATATCTCTGTGTGACCCCCCGACCCTGCTCGGCATGAGCCAGCTGGTGAGTGTGACCTCGGTGACTAATGCCGGAGCTGAAGGTGGCATCACACAGATCTTGTTGGAGGACGGACAGGCCATTCCAGTCCAGATTGTGGACCCTGCAAGCATAGGTAAGTACATGGCACCACAGAAAAATAAATAAATAAATAAATTTAACCAATTAGAATCATGAAATTAACATAAACCTGTTGTTTGTTCTTATTGTTCAGCTTTGACTCCCTCAGCAGACGACACTTCAGTTAAATAGGAGAGTGGGAAATCTATGGATGTGTCAGTCAGAAATACAACAACGAGAAAAGAAAACAAATGTCCGTTTCTGTGACAACAGCGATTGACGATTGAGCTCTTTGACCAATGGAGGACTGATTCATTGTTTCAAGTACTGTATTATGATAACATGAACTCATGCAATATTGATTTGTATTATTATTTGTTTCCATTTCCCATTATTGCTATTTTAATTTATTACAGTGGTGACTGGAGGAAAAGAAACTATTTCTCAAAAGTATGAATGAGATCAAAATTTTATATTTAAAGCTAAATGTTTTCTGTTGCATTCTATTCACACAAAAAAACTATTTCACAACTTTTTATAAGAATATCTTATGAGTATTTCTGCAGGTATTTCTACCCTTTGAATAGAAGCCTAATGGATCCTTGCGGTGGACTTTTTAAAGTCCCCCTGTGGTGAAATTCAAGTTTTTAATGTTGTTTATATGCCTATGTGGTGTTTTTAATATGCTTTAAGACAAACCATGTGCAAATTCATAAGTCAGCAACACTGCTGAGTATTTTCTCCTTAAAACTGCAGTGAAACAAAGACGCGGTTTGAAATCGCTGGTGTTTATGATGTCACAAACTACCTTGTAACCAATCAGATCAACATGTGATTGTCAATGAGTGGATCTCTGAGCGGGTTACTTTGCATATTCATAGAACCGGTATACTAAATGAGGCAAGGGTGTAGAGTTACATTCAGAAGTTCAGATTACTGTGATAGTGTTTACCTGTGAATAGTAATTGTTGTATTTTAATCATTTTCTCTGCTTGCCTGTATTTACATGATCATGTGCCTGAATTTAGAAGATAATTATTTCATATTTATCATACATATACAAGAATGTAAGAAATTATAATATTAGCATTCCTCTGATTTAATTGGCCGAATGCTTTTACAAAAATGCTGAAGAAAGAATGCAGCCTTTGCTAATATTAATCTGTTTTACCTTGTTCTGTTCGATCGGTTGCTTCCATCGATCCATTGATGACTTCCACAAATAATCAGTTTTTCTTGAATCATGAATTTTCTTACATTCAGGTACCGCTGATGTTGTTGTCGTTGTAACAAGACAGTGATCTTCTGCCAGGAACATCAGGTTGATCTGCTCTTATCTAGAATCAGGTGGTTTGTCTTTGTCTGGCATCTCAGCTGAGACCTGTCCACTATGGGTGACCCTACCAGTAGTTGTGAAGTACCAGTGGCGTAGCTCTCAGCATCACTGATGCACACAAGCCCTCACAGCACGTCAAGCTGCAAACCATGTGAGGGACCCTACACTACTCTAACCTGCAGTAACTGCTTAAAAGCAACCGCATATCAACCAACTAACGTTAGGCTACTCTAAACATCCTGACAACCACATAGCAATGCATGAAAAACCACTCAGAAGAGTCCAGCAACCGCAAAGCAACACGCAAACAATCGCGCAAAAAAACCTTGGCAAACACATGTCAACACACAGGAAACCATCCAAAACATCCCAACAACCGTGTAGCAAAACGCTAAAAACCACTTAGAACAACCTATGAACAGCATATCAATGCTCTGACAATCACCATAAACATCCTGACAACCTCACAACAATGTGCAAAACACCTCTAGAAAATAAGACATAACGTTACTCATAAAACTCTTAACTTACTCCAGATACAAAATAAAACTTATTCATAAAACTATAAACTTACTCTGTAACTATATACAGTATTTACATACAGGTCCCGCTGTGTGATACTCCGGGCTCCATGTGACACAGTGATGACTCAGTGTCTGGCCTTCTTTCTTCGGGGTTCCTCAGGCAGGGGCTCTTCGCTGATGTCCACATGGATTCGAGGAGCGAAGCTTCTGCTGGTTGTGGAGAAGCTGTCTGTGATCCGGACACGTCCATCAGGATGCTCCGTCTCCTCCAGTGAAGGGCGGTTGAGTGCTTCCCACAGTCGCTGCTTGATCTTCAATCCTAGTTTAAGACTGTAGGGACGCTGCTGACCACTGGGCGTCTTCATCATGGGGTCCACCACAGAGCGGTAGATGTCCTGGTAGGCCTCTACGGTGTAGCCATGGATGGAGACAGGCTCATCCTGCTGACGCACATCCACTGAAGAGACTGAGACTGCGACTGCTGGACGGATGTCAGGAAGGACAGCAGCGTTCTTCCAGTAACGTTCCTCCAAACCTGTGGGTCCTCGAGCTTTACCAGAGATACAGCTGTAAGTGTGATCATCTAACCTGACCAACGTTACAGCTGCCAGCTGTGGAAGCTCACTGGGGTCCGGACTGGAAGAGACGTCCTCCACCAATCCTCTCAGGCGTGTGGGAAGAGTCCTGATTCTTCTTGACCGACGCTGCTCCATGATAATCAATCAAGAAGAACAACAAAAACTGGAAAAATCACTTAGACTTACCAAATTGTAGAGTTGTGAAGAGCTTGCAGCAAGTGTGTTCAGGCTTCAAGGCTTCAGAAACACTTGTGTTGATTTTTAATCTACTGGACTGACATAGAATGTTTAGGATCATTTAAATGTAAACAACACTTGATATCAGCAGTAAGCCAATTAGAGCAGCATGAGCTCTATGTTACGTGTATTATATGCGTCTCCAATTAACGTTACCATTATCATCTTCATTTATTCCTCTATGTACAGAGATGGGCATAAATGCATGGAAATGTATTTCAAATACAAATACAAAATACTGTGTGAAAAAATGTATTTAAATACAAAATACTGTGTGAAAAAAAATGATTTAAATACAAATACAAAACACAGATTTTTTTTTAATATTTTTTTTTTATACAAATACAGTATTTTGTATTTTGAAAATGCACAAAATACATGTGAAATTGGCCATCCAGTGCAGGTATAGGTCACAGTGAATGAAGAATGAAGAAACTACATAGGCCTACTGACTTTTCATTCCTAACCACATCTCTGCCCTTTCTTTCTTTCTTTCTTTCTTTCTTTCTTTCTTTCTTTCTTTCTTTCTTTCTTTCTTTCTTTCTTTCTTTCTTTCTTTCTTTCTTTCTTTCTTTCTTTCTGGCAATTACAAATAAATGTATGCAAAATAGCAGCCATTTATATACTTATTTCTGGTTACAATGTAGTCTATTACTTGTGGTGAACACTATTAAAAAAATCATACTGAATGTAAAACTGTGGGAACCTTTTCTGCTTTCTAGCAAAGAATATGGATGGGCGATATGACCAAAATCTCAATTTTACTTCAGTAACAATATCATGGTTTCACACTTCTCAATATCAGTTTTGATTCCACAGCATAAATTGAATTTCAAACTCTTTTGCTGCAGGTAGTCCAATGCTTTTTAAGTAATTTTATGTTTATGTAAAGTTTATTTGTTTCCATAAGTTTATTAAAATTAGAAAGTGCATCTAAAATTTAAAATTATAATTAATTTAGATTCATTTGACACTATTTACCCCTTTTTGATTATAATTTTTTTATGTACAATAAAACAAAAAGCTGAAGATTTTTGCGGAGTATCATTCATCAGTGCTTCTTTTTCCACTCCAACGTTCCAATAATTCCTGCCCACTAAAAGTTGCAAGAATAAATTTGATTTTACCCCACAAATAGGCCCGTCTATGTAAACGATTTAGAAAAAGTTCCATCAATTCAAACTTTATATCATTGCTATGATATGTGTCACATCACCCAGCCCTAATATGCAGTAATGCTTCAAACACATTTGACAAAAATCAACTATTCTTTCTTTTATTCTTTCATGTTAACTGAAGTGAATAATGCACTATTTTAACTTTAATCAACAAGTAGAATTGATCATAACATTCTCACCTTATAAAAAAAATCGCTGATCCAATGTTGAGCTAGTAAATGTCTGAACTAGTTGATGGACAAAATCAGTACCCTGATAAAGAGGTTGACTGGCATAAAGTATTTTATGTATTTTGAAAATACAAAAATACTCATCTTAAATGTATTTAAAATACATATTTTAAATACATGTATCTGAAATACTACCCATCCTGTATGTATACTGCATGTATGTATGTGTATGTATGGTCAGAATTAATGGCACCCCAGGTAAATATTATCAAAAATGGCTGTTAAAAAATTAATCTGCATTGTTTATTCTTTTGATCTTTCATTAAAAAAAAATCGCAAAAATATAACCTTTCATTGAAGTAAAAGAATTGAAAGTGGGGAGGAAATCACATTATGAAATATTTTTCTCCAAAACACGTCGGCCACAATTATTGGCTCCCCTAGAATTTTTTACGAGTAAAATATCTCTGAAGTATATTCCCATTAATATTTACCTTTATTTAGCACACCAGGGTTTAAATAAATAGTTTAAATATGACGAATACACAAAGGCCAAATTTTTTAATCATCAATCACAATGAGTAAAACCAAAGAATATAGTTCTGATGTGCATCAAAAGATTGTTGAGCATCACAAAATAGAAAGTGGCTGTAAGAAAATAGCTAAAGAATTGAAAATCCCCATTTTGAACATCAGGGCAATAATTAAGAAGTTCCAATCAACTAAAGATGTTACGAATCTGCCCGGAAGAAGACGTGTGTCTATATTGTCTTAATGCACAGTGAGGAGGAAAGTTTGAGTGGCCAAAGACTCTTCAAGGATCACAGATGGAGAATTGCAGAGATTACTTGAGTCTTGGGGGTCAGAAAGCCTAAAAAAAAATTATCAAACAACCCCTACATCACCACATGTTGTTTGGGAGGGTTTCAAGAAAAATCCTCCTCGCTCCTCCAAAAATAAACTCCAGCATATTCAGTGGTCAGACACGACTGGATCTTCAAAAGGGACCGGATTCTATGGTCAGATGAAACAAAAAAAAGGATTTTTGGCAGCAAACCCACCAGATGTGTTTGGTGCAAACAGGGATGAAGAGTACCCCATGCCTATACAGTTAAATATACTGCTGGATCTTATATGTTGTGGGCCTATTTTTTTGCTGGAGGTCTTGGACATCTTGTTCAGATACATTATTATGGATTCTAGCAAATACCAACAGATAAAACAATCATAACCTGTCTGCCTCTGCTAGAAATCTTATAATGGGCCGTGGTTGGATCTTCCATCAGGACAGCTGTCCAAAACAAACATCAAAATCAACACAAAAATGGGTAACTGAGCACAAAATGAAGCTTCTGCCATGACCGTCCCAGTCCCCTACACTGAATCCTATAGAAAATGAGTGGAGTGAACTGAACAGAAGCGCCAACATGGATCTGGGAATCTGAAGGATCTGGAGAGATTCTGTATGGAGGAATGGTCTCCGATCTCTTGTCAGGTGTTCTCCAAACTCATCAGGCATTATAGAAGAAAACTCAGAGCTGTTATCTTGGCAAAAGGAGGTTGCAAAAAGCATTTAATAACGGGGAGCCAATAATTGTGGCCAGCGTGTTTTGGAGAAAAGCATTTATTTTATAATGTGATTTACCCCCCACTTTCAATTCTTTTACTTCAATGAAAGGTTAGATTTTTGCGACTTTTTTGAATGAAAGATCAAAAGTATAAACAATACAGATTAATTTTTTTTACAGCCATTTTTTTAATCATATTTACCAGGGGTGCCATTAATTCTGACCACCACTGTATGTAATATGACTCATCTTTGTGTGTATGTAGTGGTGTTTAAGGCCAGCATCACTGTTAGGAACTGGGTTCATGAATGAATCTGTGTGTTGAAATACATCTTTAAAGTGAACATAGCATTCTTACATTGACTCGTTTCTTTTGTTCACTAAAGTGTCTTATTTTGTTCAGTGCTCGACTGCTCTGGTGGCGTCTCCTGCCTCCACAGACTAGAGCACAAGACGCTTTTATTGGAGTGCGGCCGGCCTGTGAAGAAGCATTTGGTTGGTTGTGAATCTACTAAATAAATCTGTTTGGAGTCTGATTAAATCCTGTTGGAGAATGAATATTCAGATGCACATACATATAGTTTTTTTTTAAACATTTTTATTTGTTTTATTTTTCATCCTTTTCTTGTTCTTTTTCTAGCCTGGTAAATGTCCAGTAGCTGACCAAATAAAACAAAATATCTGCTCAAATTATTAATTCTGTTTTTAACCTGTGTCTTGATTTTGTAATTGCAGACACCAAGGGCGAAAAGAAACGTAAAGTTTCTTTCTAGAAACATTGAGCAGCTGAAAAGAAGAAAGCAAAGACACACTGTAGGTTACGCTAAGATTTATGTAGTGATCATCAATCTTTACTGCCATTTGATTTTTCTCCTATAACAAAAGAAAATGAACCAATAATTTGGATTTATTTTAAAGCGTGCAAGTATATGCTTTGTTTACTGTGTTATGTTTGCTAACTTGCAAATCAATACATATTTATTGTCTGCATCCACTAATATCATTGTTGGCTAGTTAAATAATATTATAAATTCATAATATCTAGGGCTGCAACTAACGATAATCCATTAATCTGTTGATTATTACTTCACATAATCTGATAAAAAGGCTGATTTTATTCTATATTTTTACATCTAGCTCTAAGCACTGAAAGCTTTTAAAGCAAATAGAATATGTATGTATGTAAGTACAGTATGAGTTTGTATATGTGGTGCTGCATGAAGAAAATTGTCATCATCATCATCATCTGCCACTCAGTCATGATGTTAAGTAAAATTTTTTTTTTTTTTGGTGCAAATTTTTTAGAACGTTTTCTATTTTTACTATGTTTATTACCTCATGAAGACTCATCTGGATTTTGATGTTTTGGGTCTTTTGATTTTTCACACTGCTAATCATAATTAAATAACCTGCTTGTCTTTTTAATCCACTAGCTGATGTGTAACTCAAGGTCTGTGCTGTGATCTTTCACACCAATATACTTTTATTCTACTATAGTGTCAATTGCCAAATTGAACTACATATAAAATATGAGAATACACCTGAACAAATCTCTCATCTTGTTAAAAAGACAAACAGTAGAGGGCGCTGCTCACTCAATGCCGGTGGCTCTCTCAACTTCTACAACTCCTTCCTTCTATGACTGATTTCTCCAAGTGCAACATGTTCCTGGATCAACATCTTTGTTGATCCTGGAACAACATTCCCATCAACCAATCAGGTTTGAGGGACAAGTTTATTTATATATTTATATATATTTATATACGGTGTCCCATCTGTGTCTATAGAGGGCCCTCAGATGTTACTACCTCAAGGTCAGCTGTTGAAAGTAGCAAACTCATCTGGTAATTAATTATGTTTTTTTTATTATTAAATATATTACTGACAATTGCTTTTCTAATTATATATATATACACACACACACACTCTCACTGGACACTTTATTAGGTACACCTGTTCAACTGCTTGTTAAAGGGATATTTCACCACTGGAAAGATGAATGTGTATTTAAATTGGGTCATTTATGTAGTAGAAATGTGAAATTATTTTAGAAGTTTGTGCCTTCTAGAGTGAGTATGTATTTTTGGCTCATGTGGATGAAAGACAACAACTCCCAGAATGCACTTGCTTCGCTGCCCTACGAGGCCACTCCCAAGCCACGCCTATCGGTTACAGAGGGCAGTATCGAAAGAAATGATACAACTAGGCTACTAGTTGACTCGAAACTGAAAAGACGCTGTTTTATCGTGAGATCTCACCCCCTATGGGTGGGTTGAAAGCATGCGGATCTAGCTCTGGCCAAAAAAGCCTCCGATGATGCAAGATTACGATTTTTGCGTCATCTGAGTTCTTTTTCCAGACACACAATACAGAAATCTCTCGTCTCAGGGGGACATGAGGGAGGGAAGCACGGTCTTTCAAAAATACTACCAGGTTTCTACTGTGAAGTATACGGTGAAGTATCCCTTTAAGGCAAATATCCAACTCTAGCAACTCAATGAATTTAGGAGAATGGAGAAGAAAGGTGATTTAAGTAACTTTGAACGCGGCGTGGTATTTGGTGCCGGACAGGCTGGTCTGAGTAATTCGGAAACTACTGATCTTCTGGGATTTTCACACACAACCATCTGTAGGGTTTACAGAGAATGGTCGGTAAGAAAAGTAAGAATATGCAGTATATCCAGTGAGCAGCATAGAGCAGTTATATGAGCGAAAATGCCAGAGGTCAGAGGAGAATGACTAGACTGGTTCAAGCTGAAAGAAAGGCAACAGCAACTTAAATACCACTCGTTACAACAAAGGTCTGCAGAAGAGCATCTCTGAATGCATGTAATAGTGTGAGGGTATTTTCACACTTTGGGTCCCTTAGTACCAAGTGAGCATTGTTTAAATACCACAGCCTACCTGAGTATTGTTGCTGACCATGTCCATCCCTTCATGACCACAGTGCACACATGTTCAGATGGATACTTCCAGCAGGATAATGCACAATGTCACAAAGCTCAAATCATCTCAGATCATCAGTTCACTACACTCAAATGTCCTCTAATAAAGTGTCTGGTGTGTGTGTGTGTGTGTGTATGTGTATGCATATATAATAGAGTAGTTAACATCTAATACTGAAGAAATGAAAGTAGAACTAATAAAATAAACCGAAAATGAAAAGAATAATGAAGAAAATTGGTTGCTGTCCGGTTCTGCCATTTCTTTCTGTTCTGTTAATAGAAATCTTTGTGGAGAAAAGACAGCAGTCAATCATCACATCCACAAAAGACAATGATGGCACCCATAGTTTATCTGCACTAGTGGCTCAGAATGTCACTGGTATTAAAATTCAGAAAAAAGGGTCAGTAAACCTTGTTTGCACATTATTATATCTGTCATATCTAATCTGAAAGATAAACTTTCCTATTGTGATTTTTATTATTGTGTTTTTTTACAGCTTATTTGTTTTAAATGTTGAAAAACACTTATTTGAACACAGATTTTACAAGTCTTGTGCAAATATGGAGCTGGAAAATATGTACTGGATTAGCAAAAAGCATTCATATGCATATGGAATGGGTTGACAAACAAACTACCCAATTAAACTCCTGTTCTGGCTCAATTTATCCCTTGCTTGAACAAGAAGAAAACTGCTTCAGGCCTTGCCCCATTCCTGGAGTTTAAGTGTATCTTTAATTATTGACAGTTTTATTGAAATGTCTTCTCATTTCTTTCAGTTCTCCTGATGTATTTGAGCCCCCAGTGAAGCCATTACCACCAGGGGCACCAAACTGGGCTCTAAGACTGCGTGGGTGTGAGGTTTGTCCAGTAGAAAATGGATAAATAGATTTTTTTTTGACAAAACTTATCAAAATGTAAAAAATAACATTAAAAAGTAGTGTAATATGCATGGAAATAGCCTAAATGCATTGTACTTTTTGTATTGTGCGTAGAGCCCTCTGTCAAACAGATCCATTTACAGCAACACAATCTGATGATGTCAAGCTAATGTGGCTTGGTGAATCTTTTTTCTGTGTGATTGTTTCATGAGGAACAGAAGATCGGAGTATCGTACCGTGGTTACTGTAACACAGAGGCAGAGCTTGAGGCCGTTCTGCTTCTACACAAGCAGCAGACTCACGCTGTGTTTGGCACCCGCCAATCACCCTCACCGGCTAAACCTGCCACCAGACTCATGTGGAAATCACAGTATGTGCCCTATGATGGCATTCCCTTTGTTAATGCAGGTAATATGGCCCTTTTTGCTTGTGGGATCTGTGGTACGACTTTATGTGAGAAACCCTTATTTAAGTCTTAAAGCTGTTTAGTCATGTAGTCTATATGTTATTTTAATGCCTGAACTGTGTTTTGACTAATATTGGAATTTTAATCGATGTCTGTAAATTTGGGGGCATCTGAATGCTAGTGGTATATTGGCACACAAAACACAAAAAGCAGATACGATTTGTTTGAAAGAAAGAAATACTTTTATTCAGTAGCATGCATTAAATAAATATAAAATGACAGTGAAGGTATTCATAAAGATTAAGCAGCAACATTTTCAATTCAATTTAAACATATTTGAACAGAAGACAGTAATTTTGAATTGTAATAATATTTCACATTGTTACTGTTTTTACTATATTTTTGATTGAAAAAAGCAGACTTGTTGAGCTTCAGAGACCTATTAAAAAAATCTTACCAACCCCAAACATTTAAAAAGTATTGTATGTGAATTTAAAATTTACAGTGTTGATCTTTTTTGGGGGGGAAACAGACCAAATTATTATGGAATAAAACAATTTAAGAGATAATTGCGACTTTTTATCTCACAGTTATAAACTTGCAATTACGAGAAATAAAGTCAGAATTGCAAGATATAAACTTGCAATTCTGAGAAAAGTCTGACTTTTATTTATTTTTTAACTTTTATTTTACATTTCTGACATTATATTTCACAACTGCGAGTTTATATCACACAGTTCTGAGAAAAAAAAGTCAGAATTGCGAGATGTAAACTCGCAATTGCATGAAAAAAAGTCCGAATTGTAAGATAATTACCCAAGTCACAATTACCCTTTTTTATTTTTTATTCTATAGCGTAAACAAGCTTCCATACTAATTTGTCCAGATTTTTGTTCAATCAAATTGTTTCTAGAATGAGAATGCTTGCAATAGCAAGTTGCATGTCGAGGCGGGACATGCCTTGTTCTTAAGCCTTGATTGAATGCTGTTGTTGCAGATAATGTAATGGTTTTACAATATGCACACTAAGTCATTTTATCTTGATCTTTAATATGGTTTTAAGGGAGCAGAGCCATTGTGATGGAATGCCAGTTTGGTCCACGGAGGAAGGGCGTTCAACCTAAAAAAGTGTCAGAGCAAGAAATGAATCAAAACATACTCTACAAAGCAACCTGCCCTGCCAGGTACACACAACCTACAGTTGGGCCAAGCACAACAGATTTGTTATGTGCACAGGAAGTTCATTATGAAACCCACACTGTAATATTTGACCATTTTTCAGAATATATATCAAAAAAGTAAGAAAATTCCCGGAGTACAAGGTTCCTACAGATCCCAAAGTGGACAAGAAGGTAGTGCGACAAGAGCAGGAGAAAGCCTTCTTCAACCTCAAGAAGAGTTTATGGGATGTTGGAGGCATTGTAAGGTATAAACATCTAGCCATCACAGTCCATCACATGACTACAAGGTTCACTTCATTCATTTACATTCGTGACAGGTATTACACCCAGCTCCCTACAGAGAAAGCTCACCTGTACCATGACGTGGACACTGCAAACCTGCCTCCACTTCCAGAGCAGATCTGCTTTGCAGAGGAAGAACAAAATGAAGATGAAGAGGAAGAGACAGAGGAGCTGGACAGTGAAGCCATGCAGGATGTCACGATGGAGGATGGGGCGTCTCTACCCTCTCGACTACACCCGCTCGTGGCAGAGAAGATCTGTGATTTGGTAGCACAAGGTCATAACCAGGTTTACACTGTCCGCAAGCAGCTCAGGTATGACTCAATGGTTTCAAATCTCCTTTGTTTTATTTGCTGGAAAACTATTTACCGTTGCTTTGTGAACGCCCTGGCAGGAGGTTTGTGGAACATGAGATGTTCAAGTCAGAGGAAGTGCCTGAGAGACACAATCTGTGTTACTTTCCCACTGTCAATGACATCAAGAACCACATCCATGAGGCTCAGAAAGCTCTTCAGCTGACGGCGGGACCACTGGCTACCTCAGATACAGAGGTGTGAACAGAAAACATGTTTGTAAAGCATTAGATTGGTGAGCACAAATATGCCAACCATTTTCTGTAGTAAGCATTAATTTTTATGTTTTTGTTGTTGTTGCAGTGGAAAGCAGAGGCTAATAACCTGCTTCCAGAGACTTTGACCCTGACTCCTGCTACTGTGGATGGTAAAATACTGTTGAAATATTGTTTGAAATTTGACATACATTATTAAAACAATAAGTGTTTAATGAGTTGAGGCTGGAATACACTACAAAATGTATGTCCAGGTTTTTGTCATAGTAGCTCAGTGGGTAGCACTGTCGCCTCACAGCAAGAAGATCTCCGGTTCGAGTCCCGGCTGAGTCAGGAGTTCTGTCTGTGTGGAGTTTGCATGTTCTCCATGTGTCTGCGTATCCTCAGTCATTCAGTGTATGATGCCTAGAGTTTTAAAATCTGTTCAGAAGTTGTGTAGTGTATTCCAGCCTTTAACATCTTGGAATCATTCAATACAATTTATTCTAGAGAGTAGAGGAAAGGTCCTGCCTCAAAAAGAAAGCACATACAGTACCTGTAGTCAAAGTATAAGCATTGTTTACCCTGCCACAGAATCTAGTGTACTGCTGTTATATTGACAGTGTCCTCTCAGAAGGAAGGACTCTTGGAAGAGAGTGACACTCTTTCTCCAGAGGCTGTGCAGCTCTTCAGCTCTCTCACCTCACTGCAGCCCAAGATCTTTGCACATCTCCAGGTGACCCTGTCCTGAAATGATCATTTTTTTATATGGATCTATTCATTTATTAAATGAATGCATTCATTTTTTAAGTTTTTAATTTCTGAATAAATGTAAAAAGTTCCTGGGTGATCAACTGTTCTGATAGTATAATTGAAGAAACAAACAAAAAAAAACATTAAAATGAAATGCTTGAAAACCTTATTACGTAATTTTTGTGTACATTTTTGTTTTGACTTTATTTTTAATGTTCCTATTAACTTATTAAAACATTATTTCAGAGCTTTCAAAACTTCTAGTTTTAAACATTTAAAAAAAAAAATGTGTTGGTTAATGCGAACGTTGAGGGAACATTCAATTTTATAATTTATAATATATAATAATTTTGCAAACATTATGTGAAGATTACTTTTGAATGTTCTCTGAACATTCTGAAACAAGTTGTAACATTTTAAAAAAATGTTAGATAAACATCCAACTAAAATATTTCAGAAAAAACTCATTGTTTTTGTGCTAAAGTTTTGAGAACATTATTTAAAAACATATAATTTTTAACAAATGTTCTATTAACGTTAATGGAAGAATGTTTGTTCATAAAAACTTGCCTGGCTTCATTTGTGAGAATGTTCCCTGTTACCTGGGACAAAGCTGGTCGGCAAACTTATCCTTTAAGAGTGCTCTCCTCTTGTCTGATAGGCCATCCAGCTACAGTCTGCCTTGTGTCCAGTTGAAGACACTGCCCAACCTACACCACCACCAGAAGCCCCAGCGCTGTCCAGCCCTGCACCTCCACAGCCTGTTCTGCTGAGTCCGTCCCAGTTCCTCCAGTCAAGTGGCAGTGCTGGTGAAAGCATATCTCTGTGTGACCCCCCGACCCTGCTCGGCATGAGCCAGCTGGTGAGTGTGACCTCGGTGACTAATGCCGGAGCTGAAGGTGGCATCACACAGATCTTGTTGGAGGACGGACAGGCCATTCCAGTCCATATTGTGGACCCTGCAAGCATAGGTAAGTACAAGGCACCACAGAAAAATAAATAAATAAATAAATGTAACCAATTAGAATCATGAAAATAAGACATAAACCTGTTGTTTGTTCTTATTGTTCAGCTTTGACTCCCTCAGCAGACGACACTTCAGTTAAATAGGAGAGTGGGAAATCTATGGATGTGTCAGTCAGAAATACAACAACGAGAAAAGAAAACAAATGTCCGTTTCTGTGACAACAGCGATTGACGATTGAGCTCTTTGACCAATGGAGGACTGATTCATTGTTTCAAGTACTGTATTATGATAACATGAACTCATGCAATATTGATTTGTATTATTATTTGTTTCCATTTCCCATTATTGCTATTTTAATTTATTACAGTGGTGACTGGAGGAAAAAAAACAATTTCTCAAAAGTATGAATGAGATCAAAATTTTATATTTAAAGCTAAATGTTTTCTGTTGCATTCTATTCACACAAAAAAACTATTTCACAACTTTTTATAAGAATATCTTATGAGTATTTCTGCAGGTATTTCTACCCTTTGAATAGAAGCCTAATGGATCCTTGCGGTGGACTTTTTAAAGTCCCCCTGTGGTGAAATTCAAGTTTTTAATGTTGTTTATATGCCTATGTGGTGTTTTTAATATGCTTTAAGACAAACCATGTGCAAATTCATAAGTCAGCAACACTGCTGAGTATTTTCTCCTTAAAACTGCAGTGAAACAAAGACGCGGTTTGAAATCGCTGGTGTTTATGATGTCACAAACTACCTTGTAACCAATCAGATCAACATGTGATTGTCAATGAGTGGATCTCTGAGCGGGTTACTTTGCATATTCATAGAACCGGTATACTAAATGAGGCAAGGGTGTAGAGTTACATTCAGAAGTTCAGATTACTGTGATAGTGTTTACCTGTGAATAGTAATTGTTGTATTTTAATCATTTTCTCTGCTTGCCTGTATTTACATGATCATGTGCCTGAATTTAGAAGATAATTATTTCATATTTATCATACATATACAAGAATGTAAGAAATTATAATATTAGCATTCCTCTGATTTAATTTGCCGAATGCTTTTACAAAAATGCTGAAGAAAGAATGCAGCCTTTGCTAATATTAATCTGTTTTACCTTGTTCTGTTCGATCGGTTGCTTCCATCGATCCATTGATGACTTCCACAAATAATCAGTTTTTCTTGAATCATGAATTTTCTTACATTCAGGTACCGCTGATGTTGTTGTCGTTGTAACAAAACAGTGATCTTCTGCCAGGAACATCAGGTCAATCTGCTCTTATCTAGAATCAGGTGGTTTGTCTTTGTCTGGCATCTCAGCTGAGACCTGTCCACTATGGGTGACCCTACCAGTAGTTGTGAACTACCAGTGGCATAGCTCTCAGCATCACTGATGCACACAAGCCCTCACAGCACGTCAAGCTGCAAACCATGTGAGGGACCCTACACTACTCTAACCTGCAGTAACTGCTTAAAAGCAACCGCATATCAACCAACTAACGTTAGGCTACTCTAAACATCCTGACAACCACATAGCAATGCATGAAAAACCACTCAGAAGAGTCCAGCAACCGCAAAGCAACACGCTAACAACCGCGCAAAAAAACCTTGGCAAACGCATGTCAACACACAGGAAACCATCCAAAACATCCCAACAACCGTGTAGCAAAACGCTAAAAACCACTTAGAACAACCTATGAACAGCATATCAATGCTCTGACAATCACCATAAACATCCTGACAACCTCACAACAATGTGCAAAACACCTCTAGAAAATAAGACTTAACGTTACTCATAAAACTCTAAACTTACTCCAGATACAAAATAAAACTTATTCATAAAACTATAAACTTACTCTGTAACTATATACAGTATTTACATACAGGTCCCGCTGTGTGATACTCCGGGCTCCATGTGAGACAGTGATGACTCAGTGTCTGGCCTTCTTTCTTCGGGGTTCCTCAGGCAGGGGCTCTTCGCTGATGTCCACATGGATTCGAGGAGCGAAGCTTCTGCTGGTTGTGGAGAAGCTGTCTGTGATCCGGACACGTCCATCAGGATGCTCCGTCTCCTCCAGTGAAGGGCGGTTGAGTGCTTCCCACAGTCGCTGCTTGATCTTCAATCCTAGTTTAAGACTGTAGGGACGCTGCTGACCACTGGGCGTCTTCATCATGGGGTCCACCACAGAGCGGTAGATGTCCTGGTAGGCCTCTACGGTGTAGCCATGGATGGAGACAGGCTCATCCTGCTGACGCACATCCACTGAAGAGACTGAGACTGCGACTGCTGGACGGATGTCAGGAAGGACAGCAGCGTTCTTCCAGTAACGTTCCTCCAAACCTGTGGGTCCTCGAGCTTTACCAGAGATGCAGCTGTAAGTGTGATCATCTAACCTGACCAACGTTACAGCTGCCAGCTGTGGAAGCTCACTGGGGTCCGGACTGGAAGAGACGTCCTCCACCAATCCTCTCAGGCGTGTGGGAAGAGTCCTGATTCTTCTTGACCGACGCTGCTCCATGATGATGAATCAAGAAGAACTACAAAGACTGGAAAAATCACTAAGACTTACCAAATTGTAGAGTTGTGAAGAGCTTGCAGCAAGTGTGTTCAGGCTTCAAGGCTTCAGAAACACTTGTGTTGATTTCAAAAATCAACACAATCTACTGGACTGGCATAGAGTGTTTAGGATCATTTAAATGTAAACAACACTTGATATCAGCAGTAAGCCAATAATAAGAGCAGCATGAGCTCTATGCTACATGTATTATAATGCTTCTCCAATTACCATTATCATCTTCATTTATTCCTCTATGTAGGCTATAGCTTGTGGCCCTTACTCAAAGGGCCCAAACTTGTCAAAAAGACTACTTTACGCAAATGTTATATGGTTTCACAGACAAGGCTTAAGCCTAGTCCCAGACTAAAATCCACGTTTGAGTTGTTTTAACTGAAAGGTCATTTTCATGTTACTAATAAGTATTTTTTGTTGACGTGTGTATATATATATATATATATATATATATATATATATATATATATATATACACATACATATATATATATACATAATCATCAAGGTCTCTAGAATCATCCAAACAAAACAAATCTTACAAGAGATCTATAGTTTTTTGTATTCTTAGTCAAAAGGCCAAGCGGCAACTATAGTTTGCTGGGAAATCATGGGAAAATGGGGTATACTGTGTTAATAGGTTAATAAATCAAGGTTATTTGGTCTTGTTTAGTGCATAAACATAACTTAACCCTTTAAATGACATCTTTACTGTACAGATATTGTCTGTATGCACTGTTATTTTTATGTCATTTTGTTATTTTTTTATATATTTTTTGTTATATAGATGTAATTCTATTTCATTCCATTAATTTTTTTATTTTCATTTATCTTTTTGATGCACAATGCCCTGTTATGGCTGCACTTTGTTCTGCACTATGTTCCACCACTTTAACCTTTGTGCGCTGTTCGTTTGCTGTTTACAGTCAGGCAGTCAGGCAACAAAATGTAATTTTGCAACAAAATAATATATATATATATGTTTTTTTTAACAAATGTAATTTTACTCAGTTTATTAATGTTTTTACTCCATATTTGGACATTTTTACTCCACAAAATTTATATAAATAAATTGAAAAATATTTTTATAAATTAATTAAAAACAGCTTTTAATGTAGAATTCACTTTATAAAAGACCTACATTTCTAAATTTCATTCATGGGGATAACATGGATAATTTGACATGGTTTAGTGTAAGATTTTTGCCCATCTTTTGAGACACCCCTCGCTGCAGCCTGTAGCACGACGACGTAGTTGGATGATCCAATACGTACTGGACGCGCATGCGCGGTGGTGCGTTTTGGTCTGTAGGCTACAAATAAAAAAATAAAAAATAAAATAAAAACTGAATAGAAGTTAAATATAAATGATCACTTGAGTGACAACTGCGTGATCTGACTGCTGTGATCAGTTTGTATATTAAACTTAAATTCAGGGGGTGTGGTTATTTTTTTGTTTTTTTATGTATGTACATCATGGCATGATGTAGGCCTAAGTACCGGTACATAAAACTCCGTCGCTATAGAAACAAAGACGCTAAAATGCAATCATACAATGAGCTTCTCTACTACTTATTGTGAAAATGATATTTTTATATTTGCTATTAGTATTATCCATACTGTAAAATCCTTATGTTTTTATTCAACTATGTGTGGGCCTAATGAAAAGTACGGGACAAATCCCGTCCCTTATTGATTTGATACGGGACTCGGGACGCATCATCTTACTTGTTAATACGGGACGATTTCGTATTTTAAGGGACCTTATGTACAGAGCACTGTGGAAAAATTAGTATAGCCATTAAAGAAGGAACTCTTACCAGGCAAAATATCATTAAGCACTTTTTTTCTGACAAGATTTTGTTTCTTGATGCTGTTATTATTTTTGCGTTTTCCCTTGAATGTGTAGCCTACTGGTATTTTAAGTTGTTTACAGACCGTATTGTAGGCTATTGTAGGCCTACCTCTATGATTAAAATTACAGAGACAATTACTTGACTCATTTTTGCTTTCACTCAACAGCAAATATGACCTGAATAAAATAAAATAATAAAATGGCTTTATTTTAAAATGTTCTGTATACACGCATTAAATTCATCACATTTAGGTTTAAAATCATGTGATTTAAAATGTTGTAAAATTAACTATTTTGCATGTATGTAGAGAGAAACTAGGAAAGCATCACATTCATCTCACTTAAGACCAGCGCATGCGAATTATGTTCATGAACGTGACAAATGAACAAAAGACTCGGAAGGTAAAGTAATTATTTATGTTCCCTGTAAATTATTTTTGACTGCATTATAATGATTTCTTAATTCAGAATATGATCAAGATTGCGTAGGTGGATGTGTTCGGGGAATTTGCCAGTTAAAAGTATAACATTTAAAGCCCCTTAAATGAACGAAATGACTCGTAAAAAGATTCATTCATTTTGATGAACGAGATCGAACAAGAGAGTCAGCAAAATGATCCGAACTTCCCCATCCAGTACGTATTGGATCATCCAACTACGTCATCGTGCTACAGGCTGCAGCGAGGACTTCTTGCATCTTTTGGAAAAAATGTACAAGTAAAAAATTATCACTTTAACCAGTAGATGGCTGCAGAGCTCCACTATTTGCTATTTGACTAGCTAAAATACATATTTTCACAAGTTTTTTTTTTTTTTTTTACAGTTGGATTCATATCTACATATAATGAAATCACAATTATAACAATAAAAGTTACTTTTTGGCAAAGTTTAGCAGTTTCTGAACAAAAAAAAAAAAAAAAAAAAATTTTCAATAATGTTACATTATGATTTGAATCAAACCTGATCAGGATGTTACACAAAGAAAAGTTGAAGAAAAGTCTTTAGAGTTTATCATTTATTTCAAACATCTGTTTTTCATGCTTCTACAAATTTAAAGTTTTTTAAAGGGTAACTAAACCCCTGGTCAGAGCCTGACTCCACCCACTGGCAATATTTGAAAAATGCTAGAAAAGTGGGCAGACCCCAGCGGAGATAGAGCCGTGAGCGGGGGGGCGTGCACCTGAGAGACCTGCTGTCAGACTCTCTAAAATGGAGAGTGACTCACAGGGTCGTAGAGACGCAAGACGACGTGAAGTACATGCATCTGATCTGATGAGTTTTATCGAGTTGATGTCAATAGCGCGCGCTCTCTATAGGCATATTCATATTTTGCCGCTATGTGAAAAAATCCAGCAAAATGCGCCGACGCGTTTGTCGACCCCAGAGGTTTTAACTTTAGCCTAACCATAAATTGTGATTAAAATATGATCACTCACATCAAGACGCCGCTGCGGTGGTGGAGTCCATGCAGGAGGAGCAGCGTTTGGCACTGCGTCGCTTATCAGCGCGAGGTGTGTGGAGAAGCCCATTTCCACCTCTATTGCGTTGGAGAAGTAATCCCGCGTAAAATGTAGGTTTCACATTCACGGTCTTCCAGGCCAAGTGCATGCAAACACTGGCGCCTAATTCCAAGTCTGCTGGAAAGCTATGCAGTCCAGCAGTGCTGTTGCAACCAGCAACATTGCACCTACGTACCGTCCTGACCACTGTACAATACAGATAAATCTACGCTAGCTCATACCAAGGGCGTGGTGAGCTCGGACCAGGGGCGTGGTGAGCTGGAACCTGCTTACGTCACCTGCCACCGCAAACATCCAATCCGATTGTTAAGTCTGACGTCACGCGTGACGTTTTGGGTCCAAGCGCTCCTCTCGTCCAGAAATAACAACGGTGGAACCTGTAAATTTATTTACGATCACGTCCTTCTTAGTGAGGCACCCTTGGCGGTCAAAAAGGGTTTAAATTCCTTTAACACCAACAGAGTGGTTAGTGTAGCTCATCACTCAGGTGGCATAATTAAGGGTAGAGTCCAGGCATCAATGAAAAAGAAGATTTACGAGGTTGAAGTGAGTTAGCTCGGGACACGGGACACAGCACTGCGGCATTGTAAAAACACTCAATAATAACCAAAACACTAGCGAAAGCGGTAGGTAGGTAGAGAGGACCTGGACTTTGGACCCGGAAAGAGTATTGGTTACGTCACGACTTAACAACCGAATAGGGATCTCCCAGTCACGTGACCCCTAGCCGCGTGTCAGCCATTTTGACGGAATACTATTGCACAAGCGCACATACATGAGAATGCGGATTATCACGTTATATGGCTGCGAATTGATTAAAATAATGAATAATGGTCACTGTATAATTATCTTGAGCCTGCTGAAATGTTCCTATAAATATATTTTCTTTCCAACTGTGCAATCTTAATAATAAATAGGCTAAATATATTTATCCACTAAGCTGCAGCAGTCCTATGCTCGTCTTCCCATTAAGTTTTTTTTCTCTTTCTGACATTTCATACCTGTTGTTACATTTTTTTTTATTAAATTGACTATAAAAAAAGATTGCTTGTGTGTGCTGGTGTTCATTCCAGTCTTTTAAAATAGTTGAATGAATGAATGCTCGCGAGGTGCCTGTAACGATTTTAAATAGGCTAACGTTAGGCTAGTATTTAATCAATAATGTACACAGGGTAGAGGAGAACGACAGTCAACTACTTTGAATATTATAGCATTTTGGGCGTAAACATGTAAATAGTGAAAAGACTGACATTGAAAAATGACACAGAATGATTAAAATGTAATATTTAAATATTTAATCCAAATAAATAAATAAATGTTCGTGGTTCGCACTGATGTTATTCATTTGTTCTCACACACTTCAGCGTCGCGGTCACTGGCCACTAGCCTATCTATTATTAGCGCAGCGGCCGTCAGCTAACTCTTCACGTCATTGTCATCATAAAAAGAAATATACAAGAGGAAGATAAAATAATTAGGAATCATAGATCCATATGAAGCACCACGAGTTCTTTTTACAGGCATTAAATGTGTAGAAAAACTTCCTGACATTGAGTTCGGTGACATTTACAGCTACCTTATTCACTTCCCATCACGCTACACCGGAGCTTCATTAAAAACATACAAATGCTTAGCAGGCTATCGGTATCACGAGTCCGGATGGGTCAGCAACTCTTTGATTTGGACGCCAGCGGGGAAGGATTTTTCAATCATCACCGCAAAGGTTGGTAAATAGATGAATATTTCGCGACGAGCTGTATTATCACCAGCGGTTTAGCATTTTCTATTCCGTCAAGATGGCTGCTCTAAATGGCGTGACGTCACGCGGGACGTCCCTATAGGAAAATTCAACTGCAGTAGCCACCGTTCAACCTTAAGAGGGCAGCACTCAGACGTTTTTACACCATATATTGTAAAATTAAAACACTTTATACCCAAATGTCAAAAAAGTTACTCGAATCAATGAACAGCACCAGGGGCGTTTCTAGGTTTTAAAAACATCAGGGGCTGAGCCCGAAACGTCAGGGGCTATAGGGTGGGTAACAAGATAACATGATTCGATACAGAGAATAATGTATATTTTAGGCCTATATGCAGGCAGACTGGTTAAAAAATTCAGTCCTGGCACTGTAGCCACACCAGGCCATACTACCACACAGACACACACATTCAAATGTGAGGTAGTTAGGGGGGTTCGGGGGCATGCTCCCCCGAGAAAATTTTGATTTCTCAGACCTACATATGTGCATTTTAAGGTGTTTGACGGCCAACATTTTTTGATAACAATAGCTTTAAAAGCATGTCAGTGGGCAGTAGCATAAATTATTTGTCAAGCAGATAACAGATTCTTAAACATGAAAATGAGGATAAATGTTGAAATGAATGATCCACACTATAAAATGGAAATGCAGAATTTTTCTGCTTATTGTTGACAATACACAACCACATATTCCAAACAGGAATGGCCTTAAATGAGAAATCTTTCAAGGATTATTTTGCATAGATGTAAACTTTTTAGCATTAAAGATTGGTTTCAGCAACTTGTTTCTTTCTTGAGTTAATCAATGTTTTTGGCACTATTAAATCAGTTCAATTAAATTTCAATTGTTCACTCATAAAGACAGTCACTTGTCACCATTACTGGCCTAATGATGCAAGTTGTGCAAACACAGACAAGCGGAGTGATAGAAACTGTGAAAAGGCTGATGCTGGTGAATTATTTGAACACATTCGAGGACCTTATATAGGCTACATATCAGAGTTAAATAGGAATACATTGTAATAATGTTAATCAAGCAGACTAAATCACACGACTGCGCAGCAATATTTAAGCACATTATACAAAGGAAATAATACAGATCTAGACAAATTGGGTTGCTTATAGTTAAAAGAATGTCATGAACGATCATTTAGGCTAGATGTAGGCCTATTTTTCACATTTTTGGTCACAAAATATTTAGTCAGTTTTGATGACTTTGCAATATTGATAAAATGTTAGAATATTAATAATGAAAATTGAGTAGGGCTACGCCAAAATGTGTAACATTTATGTAGCCTACAAAGGAATACAAAAGCCCCGACATAGAGTTTTGACGCAGCTTTAATCTCCCTTTTGGTTATTTCAATAGGCTACTTAATTGACGACAGAACACGACGTTACATGCTAGTTTATTTTGCGTGAGACAGGGCGCGCCGCATTTGCGCGTGATTGAGCCGCGAGCAAACGGCTGGCACGACGTAAGTAAGTTCGTTTTTCTGAGTTTTACTGACATATATGGAGCTTATAGTGACTGCGTTATTTTTTTGAAACCGGTGCGGCGCGCGCGCCCCCGAAGTTCATCCGTGAGAAACTTGAAACCGGTGCTTGAACTTGAACTCAGGTGACTCATCATTAACACTCGCGCTACTGTCCACGCCCTGCTCTCACGGCTCGTGGACTCGTGCTGCTTGCCACTTTGCCTAATAATAATTATCAATAAATTAAATTTTTTGAGATCATCTGGGGCTATAAAAAAAACATCCGGGGCTTCATGTCTAACGACGCGCCTGCTCGAACATGTATGGCTTTGTAAAAACAATTAAGCTGCTAGGAGCATCCATTCCTTTCCCGCGAGTGGGCGTGGTTTCAGCGCAGCCAGCGGACACGCCCCCAGCGTTTGAGAGCAGAGACTCCTGCTCATTTTTTCAAGATTTTGATAGCTTATTTTATGTACTTGCCGGCTTTTTTTTTCATTCAAATTTGACTGGGTGACTAATAACAAATTTTTCTGTGGTGTGACAAACTCAGAACACATACTTAATTTTGACTTTACAGGGACTTTAAACAAAGCTGTCATATAAGCTAGATGCAGCTTTTTTGGTTTTGCATCGAATAATCTTCGACCTTTATACATAATAAATGTTTTGACAGATTTATCTGTTGAAAGCAGATATTTTGAGATAGATGCCAAATGTTCTCCTATTCAAATTTGACATTGAGGGGGTGCATACAACATATTTGCCCAACAGCAACTATAGTTGCCGCACATTCAAATACGATTTTCAAAAAAATAAACCTGGGGAAAAGAAATGCAGAACATATCCACATAGATCACTATTAACACAACTATATGCATGAAACCATTCAGAAAAATTTGGGCACAAATGGGTTAAGAGGCTGTTGTGTCAATACTGTCATTTTTAAATTTTTTTTTACAAAATGAACGTGATTGCTCTCATCAAAAATCATCTGTTTCTTATTTTTCACTGGCATGTCTCAGGTGTTGAGGACTTGTACATTCAGTATGAGTAAAATACTAAAGTACAGTTAACTTGTAGCTTGAGTCATTTTTGCTGTAAGGTTTCTGTACTTTTACTGTATGGTTTTCAGGTTAATTCTTAAATAAATTCTTATATAATTCTTAAATAATTTTCAGACAATAAAGGCAACAATAAAGGCAACTCAGTACTGACCTCTTATATAATAAACTGCCCTGGAATGTGAAATGTTGATTAATAAATAAAACTTGTGTGGTGTCAGACACTCAGAGGTGCTACAGGACAGAAGACTGATCCTGCATTCATTCACTCGCTCTTCAGCGCCCTCTAATGAGAGCCTGCTGTATAGTGAGGTCTAAGCTTTGGGTGGATAGTTAGCAAAGCCTCCAAATCTAATACATTGCTATTTTGTGTTGTTATATATGTGGTGTTTGCTTTACAAATGATCAGTGCTATATGTTGCTATGACTGGAGTGACTACCATAGTGAATGGGAAAAAGTTTATATTTTAAAGATACACATGTAGCATAAATTAGATTTAGGCCTACTCAGTTCAATATAAAGAGAAATGTATATGTAACAACAATTGTCAGCGGCATGTTGTGAATGTGCATTTTCTCCTGCCGCTTTAATGTGGGAATAGGTGGGCTGGTGAAGTGACTTGTCACCAATTTTCACTTTTGCTGCATGATTGTGAATGTTTACTGCTGGATCCAGACACCCAAATAAACAGCGGCTGATCCATTGGCGTTGACACATACAGCGCACCAAAGCCATTGTTTGACACCATCTGCTGAACACCATAAAGAGATACACTGCACAGAATGTGGGAGAATTTAAAGACAATGCATAGAGTTTGTACTTAAAGAGGAAGGCAGATGCTAGTTTAAAATAGCTTTATGGATTTCTCTCACGTTCCCATAAAGTGCGTAAAGGATGGTAAACGACCCCATATGTGTGCAAAGAGCAAGTCTCTTTGGCTTTTAAAGGCATTCTTTTGAAAACCAAACCTATAATGCTGTTAGGCAGTAATGCAGTCATTATCCTGCTGAGCTGAGTAAGCAAACACACATACCTCCTGTGTTACCTTAACACACACACACACACACACACACACACACACACACACACACACACACACACACACACACACACACACACACACACACACACACACACACACACACACACACACACACACACACACACACACACACACACACACACACACACACACACACACACACACACACACACACACACACACACACAATTTCATTTCAAGTTTAAATGTAATATCGAATACATAATATCGCACGTAGAATTATAGTCAAGAACTTTACATGTTCTTTATGTTAGTCCACACATAAAAATAAGTCCACTTCTTTGAAGCATGACAAATGATGATTTAAACATAATTTAAACTTTACTTTAAAGTAAAACTTTTAAATTGGCTTTTAATTATTCTAAAGTGCCATTTTTGACAGTATACTTATGTTAAGAGACTGTCATTAATACTCTTTTTTTAATTTAATTAATATTATTTTATCTTCAATTACATTTTTTTTTTAAGTACTTTTATTATTTTCACACAGGCTGAAAACATGTATACAGGAATATTGTGTCTTGTAAATGTATTTTCCATAATGCAAAATGCATAACATGGACCCCAATCAGAAAATGATGTGCATGCAAAATGGTCAGTGGTTGAACTTGTGGCACAATGATGACACTCTCTTAACATATATCTTCTAAATGAACAATAGGCTGTATCTTAACTCTGTGTGTAATTTTGATAGTAAACTACTATCTTCAGCAGGGGACTCTCATTCTCTCTGTAGGGAAAACATCCCCCAGGCACTAATTAAACAAACCAGCACTCCCCTCCCCACACTTGCATCTGAATAAACGTATTATTTATGAATACGATTAATGCAAATAACAGATTGGGGACAGGCTGAGATCTCGTTCTCTTTGTGTCATTATGGCTCTGTTTGTCTAAGCAGTGCTGATTAATGAGTAGAGAATAAATGAGTCAGTCTCTGAGGTCTTGTGAGATGATTTGGCTGTGAGTCAGGTTCTCTCTCTGTCAGGATACGGAAAAAAACATGTCCTTTAAAGGGTTACACAGCAAACTACTAATTAGGATGGATTTAGATTAATACAATTAATGCCGGGTTCATGAATTTAATATTGTGGCCTAAATCACTGAACTATGGTCTTTTGTATTTTTAAACCTGGTTCAAAATGTGTGCTTTAGCTATACCAATACAAACTTCGGCCTCAGTAATTCTACCCTGGAAAAAAGCTGATAATCCACTTATGCTTCAGAAGTAAACCAAAATCCTCACTCACAGGGGAGGCCAGTTTTCCAAATACTGAGAGAGATTTGCCTTTTCATTTGTTGAAGATTACAGGAAGTTCTTAACTGTTTCAATGAATATCTGTAAACACAAAGAAAATCGATGACAGGACAAGTTGTCAAACTGCTGTTTAAATGTGTCAGTATTCAGCTTCTTTTTTTCGTTGTTCGTTGTTTCTTTTGCCTGGTGTGTGTCTGTACATGCACACAGAACACTCCTTTAATTACTCACTATTTATAATGTGTCACAGCTGTATTTTCAGGGCTTTATTGGGAAAGGCCAATCTTTATTTGAGGAATTGCTTGAGTTTATCACTATATCTATATAACAGAGATACTATATCCAACTGGCTGATCTGGTTTGTGATAGAAAGAATCTATTCACTATTTACTTTACAGTAGAAACCAAATCTTTCCATCCTGACTCCCTGAGAAAATCGTGACCACCAGCAGTCTTGGGAATCTTAAAATCATCAGCCGCCCGTCTGACCAAACAAACTCCTCCAGATTTCTCAACAGTGAACAGTAACATTTTTGCCATTTTTATGACCAAACTTAACAGGGCCTGATGAATCACTATACATCTCCACCATGTGGCATCAGTTTTACACACGGCATACGCCATGAATCAAGTTACACAGCATTAACACATTAATAAATGTGTCTCCAAATCCCTCCCACGGCTTTCAGTTATGACTCCCGGGTCTATTTAAGGCCATCTTTCTTCTGACTACGCAAAAACACAACACTGAAGGGATTCATTTTTGGGCCTATACTTCCTGGGTTCTCAGTGGATTCCTATGAGTCATGAGATTTGCATCAGTTTTAAACATTTTGAGTCTTACCATTTGCTTGTTTGGAGTTTGTTCACACATAAGGGAAATAGTAAAGTAAATGTTACGCACATCAAGTTTGACCACTTTGTCAATAAGAAAATCATCAATTAAAATGTGTTAAAATGATGATATGAACATGTTTTACAAAACACAGTCTGCAGGAAGTTTGTGGGGAGGAATAAGTGAATAACCTCCTCAAGCCCTAAAGAATGAGGAATGGTATGTTACTATATTGCACAATGAGTCCCTCCAGAGGTTCCCACAGAAGAGTTTTGTATCTGAACGTCCACCAAACACTTTTCTGTTCATCAATCACTTTTAATGCAGTGCACACTATCATTTTTGATAAACTCTTTGTTATTATTAAATGTTGATATAAAAACATTTGCTGATATTTAATTAAAAATGAAAAAAATTGTCGTTCATTTCGATCATTGTGTTTCTGTAGAAATAGACTATAATGTATAGTCAGAACTTTGACTAACATTCTGGCTATAACTTAACTTAGTGGTTCTGGTCTTTAATAATGTTCTCAAAACATTGGCACAAAATTGTATTTATTATACATCATTCATGGAACCTATTTTTCTGGAACAGGATGTCGTCTAATGTTTTAAAAAAAAAAATGTATGTTACTACTTGTTCAGAGAACATTCAAAAGTAACGTTTCCATAATGTTTGCAACAGTTTTGGGGGTACTGCGTTACAAGTAACGCGAGTTACGTAATCGGATTACTTTTTTCAAGTACTGTAAATAGTAAAATAATACATTACTTTTAAATTAGTATTAGATACTTTTTCAAATAAGTAACGCAAGTAACTTTGTTATTGGCAGACACCTGTCCTGTCCCCATGTTGAGAGAAATTTGGAGTAACGTTGTGTGCGATGTGTTAACATGATGCTTATTGTAGTTCTACACTAAATGTGAGATTTACTCAACTCACTTGCAAAAAAACAGATTCACTATTCCTCAAAATGAATAAAAACAGTAAAATGCAAAATCGCAATTACGCAAACCTGCAATATGTTAAATTACACAAATATACTTTATGTATTTAATCTCACTTTATTAACCAATGTCTTTACTGTTGACCTTCGATGATCCGATTTAACCAGAGGTGTGAAGTCCAGGGGTCAGAAAGTAAAAGTCCTGCCATATGTTTATTCCACCCATGAACTCAGCTGATTTCACTAATTATCTCCTGGCTGAAAAACTGTGCTAATTAGCAAATCCAGGTGATTGGAACAAAATACTGAGGAGGACTTTTACTTTCTGAATCTGGACATTACACCTCTTATTGGACCATACCAATAAGAAAAAAAAGATATAATTTTTTATATCTTTCTTCTCCTGCGTCCTATTCTTCTGCAATCCACAATGTCAGCACTGCTGAAAGGTTTGTTTGAGCTGCGCCCTCTACTGTAAAGGTGTGAATTTGCATTTCCTTCAGCCTGAGGCTTATTCATTACATTCGCCAAATACATAACTATTAAAAAACAAAGCAAGCAAGCCCAGCCCAGGTAAGAAAAAGTAACGCAAAAGTAGCGTAATGCATTACTTTGCATAAAAAGTAACTAAGTAATGCAATTAGTTACTTTTTAGGGAGTAACACAATATTGTAATGCATTACTTTTAAAATGATCCAACACAGGCTTGCAAAATGATAAATGCTTGTATAACCTATAATCTAAAACATTTAAAAAACTGGAACATTAAACATTCAGAAATAATAGTATTCACACCTTAATGGTAACATTAGCAAAATATTCTTAGAACATACTTTTTTTCACTGAAATCTTGAGGGAACTGTAACAGTATACTCTTCTAAACGGTCAAACTTTTGGAATTAGAATATTAGAAATGATATCAGCTTGCTTTGTAATACTATTATGATGGGCTTTAAATTGAAAATAAATGAGATTTGTGTCTGTGTACATTTATGGAATATTGAAGTACTTTTGTTTGGTTGATGTGCCTCTTTTTATAGTGTGTGTTGATGCGAGATGGCTGGAGTCAGCATCATGTTACAACAAACATTAGTGATGGTCTCTCAAGGGTATTGAACCCAAGTTTCCTGACATTCATGAATGAACAGAACTCAAAATATGTTGACCTTTTCAGGCATCTTCTGGAACTGCTTCCACAGCAGGATTCCTCCTTATCTTCCAACAGTTAACTGTGTGGTCATTTAAAGCCCCCCCCTCTGTTGCCCCCCACGATCTTTTGCATTCCACACCTTTGTTTCTCATGCACTGCAGGATGATGGTTCCACAAACAAACCTGTCCCCTCCTAAACTCCCCTTTGGCCTTCCACCCTGATTATATTAGTAAGTATAAAGCACAATAGCTATTCCAGAATCCAGCGAGTTGCCTTGCTGTCTACCGCCTACATAGACAGCTGTCTTCTAAGGCAGAATCCTAACCATCAGCCTCATAACTGACTGATTTGAATGCTCTGCATGCACTGAAAAAAAATGGTAACTTAAAAAATGGTAAAATCTCAAAGTCAAAAGTAAGTCGAAGTCAAAATATTATTTAAATTTACTGAATAAACCTAAATACATTAATTTATACAAACAAAACTAGTTTCATTCGTTAAATAGCATTCTTTATGGTAACAATTGCAGGTAACCACTTACAGTGTAGGCTACAGCTTGACAAACCACACTCACACAACATTTCGCCATTGCTTTCCACTCAATGGATTTGTGCAGTGCTGTTTTAGATTTTGTCTAAAATGAGGAATCTAGGATGATGCCACATAGCTCCATACATTTAGAGAGTTTAATTACATTAGTTAATTAACTCAGCATTAGTGTTCTCTAAGAGTCTTTCCCAGTAAATAGATGATGACTAAGAGCAAAAAGTATGAGTGAGATCATCTAGATTACTGCTCACTCAGATACTATTTGCTTGCATTGTGACAGACTGACTTTCTTATGTGGTTCACAATGTTTTTATGGGTTTTGATTAAAATTCAGCTCCAAACACAACTGAACCAGCTAAGATCTTCAGGAGCTCTTGATAATTGCAGACAGGCCTTGAATCAGGGTTGGATCTGAACTCTGCAGGTAGGTAGATCTCCAGAAGCAGGATTGGGTACCCATGGTCTAATTTTTGGGGGATACAAGGTCCAGGGCTCTACCATTGGAGAATGCATAACAGCCAACTTGATCACATGTGCCTTCATCACAACACAGCCTTCACAGCCCAAAGTTGTGCGACATTCAATCACTGTTTGCAGATACCATAGAAATAAATGAGTAGCGCCGTAAAATGAATCCTACCTGACGTAAAATATTCTCTGACTTCTTTTATTGAAAACTCTTAAAATAGATCAATCCAATACATTTAATGGCAAACATGTTGAGGATTAGCAGGCAGGCTGTCGATTCATTACGTGATAAGCTATTTCAACACAAAAGCAGTTTATTCAGAATACTGAATCCTCTCCTCCATTTACATCAAAATAAAAAATGGCATCTGGTCTGCTTGCCTGTGTACTGCTATATTATGTTTGTTTTTTTACTATCCTTGATAATTAACTGGGCATGTCTGTATAAATGCATAGAACATTTTGTAACAGTTTGTCATCAAATGTGACGTTGATGTCAGTTGTAAAGGCAGTAGTGAAAACAATAAAAAATATGAAAGAGTATACAAGGATGGTGATAGATACAACAGTGCTGTTGACTGAGAGCGGAGTTGTGTGTCCTCTTTAATATGATTTTATCTTTGGGGAGGCAGACTGTGTTTGCTCTTATCTGATCTATCATTGGTTGTGACATTAGCTCAATACATGTGCTGTTGATCAGCTGCTGCATCAAAGCATTAGAGCCATTCTGTTTGGATGTTTTTACATAATCACCACAAGCCTGCTCATGTGATAATGTAGTGATTGCACTACAACTGTGAGTCATTAGAAAAACTCTTTATCTAACATCCTTTCTATTCCCCCCATTAACTGGGATCTGATGCTTTCAGCCAAGGGCTAATTGACCTTGCCTTGGGCCTGATTGAGGGTCAGACTGTTACAAAGACTGCCATTAATCCACAAGAAATCACTGTCAAAATACGGAGAATAATACATTTATGTGTTTGCAGATGCTGTGTCTACAATTTTGGCAGCAAGTAAACTGACTCAGGGTCAGGAGACTGAATGTGAGCCAAACAAGCTCTCAGACAGACAGAATTGACTACAGAACTGGTATTTGTATGGCATGCCAGAGCAGAACAGCTGATCTAGAATCAGAACATGAGTTTCAAAAACCCTATGAGAGAACTATTGTTATGAACTATACACAACTATCCTTAAATGTCTGAAGTATATTCTGTGCACTAATTCTCTCTCTGTGTGTGTATGTGTGTGTGTGTGTGTGTGTGTGTGTGTGTGTGTGTGTGTGTGTGTGTGTGTGTGTGTGTCAGAGAGAGAGAGAAGGAGGGAAGAGTTACTCTGTTGTCTACTGACACACAGAAGGGCTATTCAGGTCCTGTAGTGGATCTTCTGATAGCTCAACGGATAGCAGCTTTGTTCGGGTTTTCTCACAGAGATGGTATGCTAGATCAGGAGCGTCATGCACCTTTTTTTGGATGGCATCCCAGTACTGGCTTACTTTGTGCCCTAGGACAGGAGTTTTCAAATTTTCTGATGCCCAGACCACCAGATATGATGACCTTCCTATGTATATTTTTAATGTATAAATAGTCAAGACCAATTGACCCACTATGTGAGAAAAATATAAAGCATCATAAAATAAATGCAATTTTTCATTTATTTTTTTGACATTGTGCTAAAACAAAGTATTAAAATATTATCTGGAATAAATTTATTAACAGCATATTTTGTCGATATTTATCTACCCACTATTAGAATAATAATAGATGTATAAACCTTTTAAATAAAAACATATTATTAAACTATTAAACTATTAAACTATTAAACGTTAGGGCTGTCTATACAATTGTCACGGATACAGATATGATATTGTTTTCCTGCTGTGTTTAGTTTCAGTTTCCTGGGTTACTGATTATGTCCTTGTTTATTTCTATGGCTACTAATGGTTTGCACCTGTCTTTCATTATGTTCGCCTTGTATTTACACTCCCTGTTATGTTCAGTTCCTTGTCGGTTCTTGTTTATGATCTATGTTAGCGTTTCTCCTACGTTGTTTCTGTGATTTAGTGATTTGGAGTATTTTGCATTGTTAATAAAGGCTGTCTCTTTGTTTCTTCTTCATCTTCGTGCGTGCTGACTGCACATTATAGAAGAATGGATCCAAAAAAAGGATAAAGCAGCACTCTTAATAGTCTTCACCTGTGAAAATCTCCCATTATTGAAATACTCTGCTCGGTTCTGTGTTGGCCCAGCATTCCGGTCTGGATGATACAACCCTAAAATATATTTACTGGCTGAGAGCTAACTATTATAGCCCACTGGACTTTGGACTATAGCCATTTTACACTGTTTGAAACATGTCTATCCAGTTTTGATGTCCTTGCCCAAGACCATCACAGAACCAGAGTCCAGCCAGTGATCAGCCACTCCCCCCATGGACATCCAAGTCTCCTGTCTCCAATGGTCCCACCCAGCTTCCCTCTCCCACCTCCTCTACTTAAGAAAGTCAGTCCTCTGGCCATGACTCTGCTGGTTCTCTGTCAGGTCCTCGTCTCCTCCTATGTTTGCTCTGCTCTGGTGTTCTGATCCGCTTCGGGTCTTCCGGTCTCCAGCTCCAACTTGGGAAGGGGATCCCCAGTCGACACCTCAAGCCATTGAGCCCGTCACTCCACCTCGGCCCATCAACCAGTCGGCTCCTCCCTCCCTCGGCTCCACCTGGGACAGTCATCCTTATGGCTCTGCTGCAGGCTTGTGCGTTCGGCTCGAGTGCACTGTAGTAAAATAATGCGTATGTGCGCAGGTGACATCGCCAACTACTTG
Organism: Leuciscus leuciscus; assembly: GCF_965113295.1. Lineage (NCBI taxonomy): Eukaryota > Metazoa > Chordata > Actinopteri > Cypriniformes > Leuciscidae > Leuciscus > Leuciscus leuciscus. Next base: position 22,052,133 of record NC_138731.1, read on the forward strand.
CATGCATAATACAGCATTATTAGTTGTTTTCCAACGGGGATCGTTTTAATAACGTTGTCATCTGTACAAAGAAAAAACTTTACGTTTTTAGCACATCGTTGTCTTACATTTACATTTATTCATTTAGCTGACGCTTTTTATCCAAAGCGACTTACAATTACTATATATGTCAGAGGTCGCACGCCTCTGGAGCAACTAGGGGTTAAGTGTCTTGCTCAGGGACACATTGGTGTCTCACAGTGGATTCGAACCCGGGTCTCTCACACCAAAGGCATGTGTCTTATCCATTGCGCCACACCCCACCACGTCTTGTAAGCGTACCCTTAGTTTCCAAGAGTGTGCCTAGTTACCATAACAACCTATTATGTCCACCTGCCCCTTGTTAAATCACTCATTTAGTCTGTGTATATACTTGTTTGTCTGAAAACAGAATGAAACAGCAAATTTCCAATGGAGTGACACATGATGACATAATGTTTGTTTACAACACATGATCTGATCATTTGGACTCGTTACTAATTATTTATTATCAAAGATAATATATACTCTATACTCAAATTCCGATTGGCTCAAAAATCAGGTTATCATTTTCACAACAAAAACAACATGCATGAAGCAAATTTTTTTTGTAAATCACAGATTGCATTGACAAACACCATCACTTAAACAAGCTAGTCTGACAGCTGAGTTTGAAATGAAAAAATGACTGCATGTATCGCGTTGATGCTGGTTAATGAAGAAATTCTCTTGGGATACAGAAACACTGCCAGGTTGTCTCAGTCTGTTCCCCTCCCCCATTTCCTCATGGGCCGCTCTGATTAGCCAGTGGCAGCCACCCCACTGCCTGCCTTTGTCTGAGCTCTTTGTCTGACCTCAGGTATTGCACAAGACTTCATCTATTTGGGAACCTGGGATTTTGTTGCTGCATCCCACTAAGCACACCACACAGCTGAACCAGGATAAATTGTTTAAAATGATGCGAGACTAATTACAAATACACTATCTTTTGTGTTTGCTTAAATGAGTGGGGGTTGGTGCACCACTTTAACACAACACTCACCCATCCAAGCAGACAATGTACAGGGTCCTTGACTGTGTATAATAACCTACTTCAGTAGAAACTGATCATTCACCTTTTCTTGAAGAATAATTTGACATCTGAACTATAGGCTACTAAATATAGAAAGAGCAGTCATTCTAAACTATTTCCAGGGGTAAATTATAGCATAAAGCAATATTGTTCAGTGACAGAATCGCACTGATCTGATCAGCAATATAGCACAACATTGTCTTTTAACAGATCTCCTTCTGCTGGGATCTGTCATCGGCACCTGATGCCATTCTCATACCAGCCACATGCCTCAGCCTTAAGCAAACACAAAGTTGAAGGCTGTTTATAGCACTGTTTTGGATTGATGCAAGAGTGATTTGAAATCTGCACAGAATAAAGCTGAATAGAGCTAGGCATGAGGCTAGGTAATGAGCTTCATTACATACAGTTAATGACATGGGCTACTATCGGATTAAAGCATAAGAACCAGTTAGGTTAAACCTGGCTCAGAAATACAAGAGAATAATCAAAAACAGCTCTGGACTGCAGGGAACAGATCATTTTCTCTTTAGTTTACATGACAGTGGGTGATCTGTTCTGAAAATACACAATTTACTATATAGCTGATCATTTTGAGAGTTAACTCTGGTATGCAGCTCTTATGATCGTAAAGCATCTCTGTAACTGCTTATGCGGGCAGGTCTGTCATCACAGACGGAGCTAAATATTCTGTATCGACTTTGATCAGAAGCAGGGACTACTTCCTCTCTGCCAATCTTTGGAGCAAGACACATTTGTTAAAAGCCTTAGAATTTATTCTTTAAATGTATAAGTACATAACTATAAAGATGTGCACGGTTGTCACACTTGTTTACAATAAATGTTATTAAGCTTGCTATATAAGTTGTATTCACTTTGCTCTTAAAACGCACAATTGAATCTGAGCAATGCCACAAAAACGGCATCTTATAGGCTTCTACATCTTTCACAGGCCACTTAACTAAAGATTAATGTCCTCCCCAGTAATGCAGACCACTTTTATGACAGAGTGCTTTGAATATAAAGCTATGGAACAGAGAATGGAGTTTTGGTGAGGACAATATTTTATTCCCCAAAGAACTTGACTCCATTACTATTGATTCTTATCCAAGCAAATCTAATATTAAATCTTAAAAAGTTTATAGGACTTTTTTTTTCTCAAGGAGACATGATGCACTTTTACATTTTACAACTTTTGAACTACTGTAAGACTCATAGTTTGGGATCCAAGTCATTTAAAAACGTTTATGCCTGCATGTCCCAAGTCCCAGAGCAAAACTCTGACGAGACACTTTACTTGCACTTTTTTTTTTTTGGCATTCACCATACGTTCAGTTTGTCAAGTCACCTTTATTTATGTAGCGCTTTATATACAATACAGATTGTTTCAAAGCAGCTTTAAAGGCAATGATGCAAACAAAGTTCAATTCTGCTGTGAAGCAGCATTAAAAAGATAAAAGTGTCATTGTGAGGTCAGTTCAGTGTTGATTTAGATCTGTTCAATAACTGAAATATCATCAAAATATGAAATGAGTTCAATTAAGCTATAAAGCAGTTCTGTAGAAAACAGCGATGCCATCATTTAGTTCAGTTCTCATCCAACAGTGTCAGTACAGCCAAATCAACAATTTTGCTGAATACCATATGTACCATGAGTGGTTTAAAACTATAGTTTACCAGGCCTTTCTCTGTCCTTGCAACTCAGACTGATAGAAAGCTGACCTAAATGAGAGAGGTCACAACACTGTGCCTACAGCAAGAGCAGCTGTAGCACACCCATACAGACAGACCTCCCTCAGTCTTTGACTTTAGAAGAGCTACAAACAGAGATTCATAGGAGCTCACTTGAATATAATTAACCCCATTGTAAGGGTCAAACATGCTGAGATAGTGGCTCTTGTTAATGATACTGCCAGAATTTGAGGGAGTGGACTCACCCTGATTGTGTTAGCTGTAACATTTCATTCACAAGCATTCTCAAATATTGACTTGATATTATGCGTAGAGCTAGTAATTAACATATGTTAATAAAACAATTTTTTTTTTTTTTTTAAGTGACGACCGATATACAGGGACTTAGTCTGAATTTGGGTGACTTTCCTAAGAGGACAATCCAGACACTAAGTGGGTCAAAGCCATTCCAGAATTCCCTGGATATTTCTCTCTCTCTCTCTCTCTCTCTCTCTTCTCTCTCTCTCTCTCTCTCTCTCTCTCTCTCTCTCTCTCTCTCTCTCTCTCTCTCTCTCTCTCTCTCTCTCTCTCTCTCTCTCTCTCTCTCTCATGGAATGCCAAAAATCATGTAATGAGTAGGCTAATGGGCTCCTTAAATCGTTTTTATTTATTTTTTTTTCTCCATGAAATGAGTAGAATAAGTCTGAGCAATTTCTGAGGACATTTACAAAACTTCTGTTTTGCCATTAAAAAATTGAAAACACAAATGAATAATTTCCTTTGTTCTATCATCACAATAAGATTTATATATAAAAAACAAAAACAACAACAACTCTGAACAGCATAATTAAATAACCACAATATAATATTGTGCTTTTGCAGTTATTTATGAGATAAAAAACCAACCAGACCATTTCATTTAATTATAAGGAATTTCCTCATACGGAGTGCTGTGCCATTATGCAGCTCTAATGCTCTCACACGGGTGTGTCTAGTGGGCGGAGTCTTATTCCTAAGCCCCGCCCCCGGCAGTCATACGCAAATGAGCCGGTGTCCTCCTCAGTGTTTTCTCTACACAAAGATACACAAGCGCACGCCGCGCGAGACGAGCAGGACTGCCGCTGGGACAAACACGAGCTTCTTCTAATACACACAACAGACACATTCCCGTCAAAGCGGTTTCTGAATGAGTTGCCAAGAGCTTTTAAAATAAACTTTAAGCTTAATCAGAGGAATTACTGAATGGACTGTACGATGGGAACTTCAGCTTTATCTTTAAGCGCGTGAATGCAGAGCATCTATACAGTGCACGGAGTCAGTGGTACCCTGATCACCAAACACCGGACAGGACCATAATACAGATGGATACCTTCTTTGTTGAGGTAGGTGGAAAACTTGAACACTTCACTGGGACAGTCTCTCCCTGTTTCCTTTGTGATGGTGCTGCTTTTAAAAGGATGTTGCTGAGCTTGTTCCAAGTTTTGATCACAATTGACATGTTATCGTTTACTGTAACTTACGGCGTCTAATACAATAATATTTTACCATCTTTTAAACATTTCAACCAGAATAATAGCCTATGTAGGCTATGTATGTCTATTTTTCTGTCTAGACTATATTCATATTATACATTTTGTCCATTGTTCTTTCTTTTTTGCTAAATCAGGTCTATTTAACTATACAAACATGGTCTATGAAGTCTAAAGGCACTTGTCATGGTTCATCATTAGGTGTTAATTCTGCTAGGACCCTCTGTCCCTCCAGGTGAGGAAGACTGGGGAGTCCCTCTCACATTCATTACAAGTTCAAAGGTTATTTAACACCACTTCACTGTCTTTGAAGATCACTAGTGCTTGCAGAACAGCAGTGAACAAAATACCATCTTGATCTGGAGTAAAATGATCATAAATGCCTCAGTGGAGACCCCCAGGATGCGTGTCATGCCTCCCTCTGTCGGCTTTGCTGTTCTGTCTCTGTGTCAGCGCATGAGAACAAACCTGCTGGCAATGAAAGCTCAGACCTCACACACAACGCACTGACCCACTGCAGCAGTATTAACTAGATACTACTGTATAGCATTCAGATGGCCTTGTAAACCCCCTCCCCACTTCCAATGTTTCAGACCACCAAAGAGTATGTAGGGTTCAGTGCTGAAAAGAAATACACTTTTTGTTAGAGTTAGAAAAGACTGTTATAACCAGTTGTTTTTTCTGCGCTGCAATTGTTGTTCTTTCCTAATTTTGGCGGTATAAAGGTTTTGAAGAGTCTAATTAAAGGATTAGTTCACTCCAGAATTAAAATTTCCTGTTAATTTACTCACTCCCATGTCATCCAAGATGTTCATGTCTTTCCAACGAGTTAAAGGTCCAAATTGCAGTTTCAAGGCAGTTTCAAAGGGCTCTACACGATCCCAGCTGAGGAATAAGGGTCTTATATCTAGCGAAACGATTGGTCATTTTCTAAAAAAACTAAATGCTCTTCTTGCACTAGCATGTCTATGACTTTTCGCATTACGGACGTTGGAAAGGTCACGCGTGATGTAGGCGGAAGTACCGACCCAGTGTTTACAAAGCGAACGTGCAACGACTAAGTCAAACGCCCTTCACAAAAATAGGTAAAACAACGATGTCGGATGCTTTTGAAGTTGGAAAGACCTCCTCCTCCACACTGGGTCGGATGACATGGAGCGGTGAGTAAATTATCAGGAAACTTTAATTCTGGAGTGAACTAATCCTTTAAAGAATACTTATTTTTACCCCATTAAACAGGCTTTCCCACAAAACACTATATTCAGAGTCACATACTTTGTATTGTGAGATATGAAGTTGCATATAAAGTCAGGCTTTCATAGTAGAGCATTTGGAGGACCACATAAGGTCTAAATGGGAAGAGTAATTAAACATCTGTTTGGGGTGGATGGAGGACAGAACGGGTCTGAGACACATCTAAGATTAAGGGCCTGAATGATGAGGCTTAGAAGCAACAACGCAAACATTCCAAGATTATTTATAGACATGGGCCACTGTCAGGAGGAAGTTCCCATTCGTTGGCCCACACAGCGGTCAGTGTGGCTTTAATTAATCTGAAGCATTAAAAGCATTTGAATTCAGATTTAAAGCTGAGACCAATGAAATTATTGAGGCATGAATCAAAAGTATGGTTCGGAATTATTAAAACAATATGTCTGATAGTCGGGATGGATTGTTGTAAACTTTGACTTAAAGATTCTTCACTTTGCTTGTATGATTTGTAATTCAGGGTTAAGCTAACATTACCACTGTTATGCTTCACTGATATGTCAAAGCATTGCCTCCCTTCCCATCTGAATCCACACTTAGGACAAGGCGTACTAATATTGCCAAATCCCTAGCTTCCCCTCCAGGCTGTGTTCTCCCTCAGACAAGCCCTCATCCTTCCTCTGCCAGCTGCTGAGTCACTAAACTACTGAATACTCAGAGTGTGTCATTTAGATCATTCTGCTGGAGCTTACCTGTCCATGCCTATTGATCCTAATGACTAAGTGTGGTTGTTCCCAGACAAACTAGTCGATTCATCCTCCCATGGAGAGATTTATGAAGCATGGGATTCCCATTCCGCTCAACATTCCCACCTGTGATAGACTCATCACTGCTTTAAAGTAAGAGTTACCCCTGAGTTTCCAAAGAAACTGTATATTTAGTGTGTTAGAAGCCTTTGAAATCCATAAAAAAGTTAATAGTCATGCATCAACATATTTTTTTTACAGAAACGACAAAAGCAAAAGTTTTCATTTACCCAAAAACTGAAGTATAAAGTTTTGGTAATTTACTTTGCATAATTGGTTAACTGAACTCTGCTGTTCGGGGTGTCGTGTTCACAGGTGATCAAAAAATTGGTTCTTCGTCAACAAGACGCTTGATATTTTCGCTGAACATATTTTACGTATTGCTATTCTAGCATCATATTTAGTTGTTTTAGTAGACGGTGAATTGCATCCACACTGCTGACATGTTTTGATGTAGCAAGCTTATCCATGTTGTGTGCAGATTTGGCACAAAATAGCTAACACAGTCAAAACGCATTATCGGAGAAGTGCTAACTGTTTTGGTCAATCATTTCAGATGTCGAAAACTATTTCAGTATTGTATTGTATTACTAATTAGATTTTCCCTCCAATGTATATATTGTGTAAGTTGGCATTCCGCTATGTAAATTTGTTTTACATCACACTTGAGGAAGTTCTGCCTTTATTGTATCTATGTCCATTTTTTAACGCACCACTAAAAAAACCTAAACCCTCTAATTCTCTCACAAATTTTTTTTTTTAATGGATGATTGTGTCCTGTGTGAACACCCTCTAATTCACTGGAGAGAAAGTCTCTGTGATAATGTTGACACGAATTGGACCCTAAGATACAGCCGTAACTAAACACAAAATTGCAAAAATGAGGCCCCATTTTGACTCGTCTCATTATTTTGAAGTTGAGTCACCTAATTATTATTGTTCAAAGTAATTTACCCATGCACTCGTGTCCATCCTTAGCATGAAGGAATGTTTATGTTTCTCCCTCGCATACTGACCAGAGGAATTCAGCTTATTCCTCAAGCAGCACATGCGTCCATTAATTAATCACAGAACCACAAATACATTTCCGGCTCAGTCCAGTGTCAGCTATGATAAAAATACCCACAACATCCACTTCAGAAGAGCAGTCTAAAAAAAGGATCGATGAAGTGATCATGTAGCCTGGAACAACAGCTGATCTGCTTTAAAAATGGAATTCCTGCTTTTAAAGTGTCTCTCGAAACAGTGTCTCGAATCCAGCAACAGATTCCTATTCCAGACACATTCCTGTCCAGAGGATCTCAGTCTCTGTAACCCTGACCCGAGATTCCAAGCCATGCCTCTTGGTCGCCCTATAGCTCTTGGATTTGAAGTTCCTCTGGTTTGGGTTTCACACTATTCTTCTCTGTCTGGCTTTGACTTCCTTAGGTAACCTCTCATGTTGATGGCGACTGAAATCATAGCTTTTCCTCCTTACTCTGTTGGGTACACTAGACAGGAAGAACAAAACAATAAATAGATTATGTGTTCCTGTTCCCCGCCACTTCTATTTTGTTTGTCAGACCTTGGGTACATCTCTTCTTAATAAGAATGCATATATTGAGAACTTTTTGGGGGAATTTGCATGTTTATTGTCAATAATAGGGCTGTTCTAAGGTTCCAGGGGCCTAGTTGCATTGTCATAATCTCTTATTATGACTAATCAGTCATAAGACTGACTGTAGGTACTCAGTAAGTGCTTTCGTCATGCTGCAGGTTGGTATAAGGAATTATGAATTGTCTTCTCACACGTGCAGGAGTTATTTCAGTTCAAACCGGATTGCTAGCTGATCCAGTGTTCAGCAGGAGTGGGGCTACATGAGTACAGCGGCAATCCCATAAGGTCATATTAATCCCTCTCAATGCAGTCTGGATGTTAGCAAGGATCGCTTTTTCTCAGGACTGATGCGTTTATTAAAGCTTCTCTGTCATATACAGGTTTTGTATGTGGGTTGACTGGATTTATTCTGTGAGAGATTCTTTTAATTTTTTTTACATGATTATTGGGCTGCAGTGTACATCTGGACACAAACCCAGATGGATTCACCCCAATTCAGTTACTCTTTGTTCACTTTGTGGGTTTAATTAGTCTTGTGTGGCCAATCTGTTGTTTATTGGCTTGTTAGTGATGGAGTTTAAGTACCCTAATGCCATTCCTTCTTTTTTTTTTATTAGAAAACTCATAGAAATAGACTCTCAGATGTTCTCATCACAGGATGGCGGTTTTGGAGCTGATTTTGGACAGGTTGTACAGTAAACCACAATGACTATGACCTTAAAAGTCTTGAGCATGACTCAGGAAGACCACATCCCTTTTGGTGTGCTATAAATGGAGTTTATTTCTTTTGAAAATGGCAGAAATTTTGAGCTACTGAATACAATATTGTTATTTTTGTTGGGGTTGGGCACTAGAAAGATCTGTAATACATTCATGTTAGACACAATATGTATTATGAAATGTAATTCGCTGCTTTGTAAAAAAAAATCACGATTTTCTATAGCATTTGTTTCCTAAAAGCACTTTTTAGAGCCATTTTTTAATCAAAATGTTGCTATTTTAACTACACTATTTAAGCTACGGCAGTGTACGGGACTCATTCTCTTTAGCTGCACTTTACAGTGTCTTTTAAAGGGCGCGGCGCATGTAAATAGCGCTCCCTCTATCATCTCCTCTGAGGCCTGTGTGTGCACTGCACCCCTTCCCCCTTCATTTCTTAATACTGTACCTCTGCATTCAGTTGTGTCTCCATCTGCCACCGCTCCAGCCCCCCTGCTGAGATACAGCAGCCATGGATCCTCGCCATCAACACCAAACGGTGCTATTGAAAAGCTTTTGTTTTGCCTAAGGGGCAAATTGTGTGGAAGGAGATACCAGTTTGTGCCAATATACCATTCAGGCAGCTCGAGGATTGAAGGTTGTCTGGTTGAGAGATTTTTTTGGTGGATAGTGTTTGTGTTTGTCTTTTTGTTGTTGTTAGAATAATGTGTTTAATTCAGATTATCTTCTTCACCTTCAAATGAAAATAGTCATTATGCTAATTCCAAAATGTGATCATATAGGGGCTTAACTTCATTATGGTCGTCTGATTGTAGACTGTCATTTGTTCTCTGAGTAGTCATGCTTTAATTTTCACAGGATCTTTGATAGCAAACTATATTTAACAGATTTTCTCCACCTTTATTGAGCATGTGAGATCACTTTTCGCTGTTTAGACCTGTGATTATTCATGAAAATAAAAACGTATAATTTTTTACAACTCTTATAGAGGAAGCCCAGTGACTTGAGAAACACTATTTCAGTGAGAATGTTTTGGCATAATAGAGCATCTGTACAATTATCACCCTCTCGGGGCCAATAAATTAGTCAGGTGGAACCACCTTTTCATAATATCTGTACCATCCCATCCTTCCTGTCCTTCTGGTGACGGTGCAGCATTATTTATGTGCCCCTGTCAGCAGCTGTAGCTCGGGGCACTGAGAGCAGACGGGTGTAGCAGACAGGCTTTAAAGGCTCTGATTAACACAATCAGTTCTTGTGCTGTAATCTGTTCACAAGAGACGGACCCCTGACTGGAGCCCCGAAAGATTTACAGGGGGCCGTGGAAGGCCTCATTTTTACTGTGGGCTAGACACACAGGTACACACCAAATAACAGAGGAACTACTGGGAATGTGGTTAATTGTACATAACATTTCATTTACATTTTATTTATTGAATATTTTACTTTGTTTGCTTGGATATTCCACTCTTCTCGTTTTAATAAATAAAAGTTTTAAGGGGTTTACTGGTAAGGAGATTAAGCTGTTGCACAGCTGACATGCAATATCGTCCTTCAATTTAAGCTTGTTTAATGTCAAACCTGCTATGACCTCACAATCACAATGATTTGTTTCATAATAGTTATCTTGAATAATACTGCATGTTAATTCTAGCACACCACCTGCAACTTGACCTGGACTCCTCATCTCCATGGCTGATATGTTTAAGATGGTTTTGAAAAATTAATGTTGTTGGTCGAATGCAATTTGTAGATGCAGGAACAAAACCCATTGATTTTCATGGATTAAGCAAGCATGTTTGTGCTTACATTTACTGTATGTTGTGCTCATTGATCAGGGTTTATAGATGATAATTATATAGACTAAATTAAATCTGTTCATTATATAAAGTGACTGTATCTCTTCAGATGACTTCGGTTAACCTGCTCTATTCATGTGAATTACTTTTACAATGTTTTTATGAACATTTTGAAGAAGTAAAGGGACAGAAATCTATTCATTTTTGTTCTGAAGATGAATGAAAGTCCTATGGGTTTGGAACGACATGAGGGTGAGTAATTGTTTTTTTTTTTTACAGAATTTCAGGTGAAATATCCCTTAAGTAGCAGCCAGGAACGTAATATCCATAAGCCTCAATTACTTAGAAACCAAGAGCTCTAGAGTAAAAAACACAGCATGTAATTGTTTAGCCAGCCCAGATGGCATGTTTCCTATTTTAGTACAAAGTTTTCCCTGTGATTAAGACATCATGGAGGGACATCTGTGACATGATGTGGCTTACAGTCATGGGTTAAAAAACAAGTTCAAGCATTCTGCCATCCCATTAAACTGCAACCTTAGAATACTAACCTAATTGAGTCCTTATGTATTGTTGGGAAACATATTATGTTGAAATAACTGTAATTTCTGTCTGTAAATGGTGTTTAAATAGGTTATTGTCAGCATTAGATGATCAACAAGCTATAGCTCTGTGCATTACAGGATGTGGCAAAGCAGATTTAGCTTAAGGCTTCAGAACCCCAACCAACTCTTCCATCAGATAAATACATTTCTCATTATGTTCTCAGTGGGGATCACAACCTGTGTGGTCCTATCGCTCTTATTTGCTGATGCACAAGGGATGATGGAATAGTTGAAAGTTTTTTTTGTTTTTTTTAAGTATAGGACAACATAGAAAAGCGATCCAGGTGGCAAAATTATATTGTACTGTCATATGTTTTATGAGACTGAGGTAAAGCCTTTGCACATTTAGTCAACATTTATTGTTTTGCTGGCTCTCCACATTAGGAATCAGTGCAAGATGGCAGTAATCTGACTCCTCAACAACTGCTGTTGTACAGTTTGTGAGATGAAGATGCAGTATAGTGGCATCAGGCCGCTCAAAGGCTTCTGAGATGCTAATAACTGTGGACAGAACTGTATGTCTCCTTCATTTCCTCATTGAGATGTTTTGGTGCTGGAGAAGCGTTTCTTATGTGTTTTGTCAGATGAGGGCTGATCTCTTATAAAAAGGCCAATTTTATCTGAACGGCTGTCGTGTCTTTGTTGAATGCTACAACTGAGAAGAGCTGCCACATCAGTAATAGCCCCTGTCCTTCCCCAGGTTGGGATCTTTCTACTATTGAGGGCTACAGTTTTATTCTAAATACTATGATTCATTTTAGATTGTTGTTTATTTGAATACACTTCGCTTCACTTCAGTATTTGGCTTGGCTAAAGGTTTACAGCAGTGAGAAAGGTTGTTTGTGCACATGATTTTGTCCAACTTACAGCTTCCAGTCTTCACCACCACTTAAGCCCAAATTATACTACAGTTTTGATGCGAACGCTTAGCATAAGCCCAACACGTAGCCTTTCAGAGAATAATCCATTAAATAGCGTGTGCAAACATTGGTGTTTGACACATGCACACCTGCAAGTTTCCTACTTGTCTGTATTTGTGCTATATGGTGTTGCAAGGATGATGTATTTTTGTAGGCCAAAACCTGGAAAATAATTATTTTGGAATTCGATGGGGTTTTTTTTTTTAAGAGAAAAGTTGGATGTCAAATTCCCATTATATATTTCCTTTCCTTTTCTTTGCTGTCTGAAAATAAATAAATAAATTGGACACAAACTGTGTAAACAAAACCATATAGCTAATGTATGAGTATCCACAAGTTTCATTCATTTAGAGTACATTACAACCTGCCATGACCGTTAATCACCGTCTCCAGACTATGCTTTATGCTAATCAGTCGAACATCTCAGTTGTAAGGTTAATACCATTAAGTGTCACAATCTCTCAATGCTATTAGCACTCTCTCTCACTATTGTCTGATATGGGGGAATTCTGGGAAGTGTCCTTCCCCTGGGGCCACAATCTCTCCATTAGCTAATTTCTGATCAGCTGCACCTTCCATCATTTATTCATACTGCTGTCAGCCTAGTGACGGAGCGCCAAGGCTGTTTATCGGATCCTGTACAAAACACTGCTCCTTCTCTGCCTCACTCTCTATTGTCAATTCAACTGTGAATTTACATGTTCTGAATTGTTAATGTTGTAAATGTATCGCTTGGACCGTACAAAAGGGCGCTTTTTGCAAATAATTCCTGAAATGTGTCCTAGAGTTAAAGAATGTTTGAGCTCATCTTCAGGAATTTTATTCTACAAGATGCTAAACATTCATTTCGGTTGTGACCCTGATTTGAGGTGAGGCAAACCTCTCAATGGCTTGGCTGATGTCATGCAGGTCTGGGTAGGTTGAGGACATAGGGTGGGAGAGAGCTGTCTTGGTTTCACTTGGCGGTAGCTTGTGACATACAGTAGGCATCCTAAGGTACAGTTTCCCCTCTCACACTAGATTGGTCTTTTGTGTGGTTCAGTTGCTCTTGTCATGTATTTTAATGGAACACAGAGTTGTCAAAAAGCCTTTTTTAGATATGTTCAGTGTTTTGTTTGATTGTGAATTAGGGGTTAGTAAGATTATAGCCCTTCAGTAAGATTTTTTTTATTTCTTTTTTGAAATGTAATTCTTTTATTCAGCAAGGACACAAATGATCCAAAAGTCACAGTAAAGACATTTATAATGTTACAAAATATTTCCACTTCAAATAAATGTTCTTTTGAAATCCTGAAAAATGTATCATGGTTTCTACAAAGATATTAAGCAGCACAACTGTTTTCAAATTTGATAATAATAATAAATGTTTCTTGAGCAGCAAATCAGCATATTAGAATGATTTCTGAAGGATCATGTGACACTGAAGACTGGAGTAATGATGCTGAAAATTCAGCTTTAGACCATAGGAATAAATTACATTTAAAAATATATTATAATATAAAACATTTATTTTAATTTCTAATAATATTTCACAATATTCTGTTTTTTCTTTCTTTTTATCAAATAAATACAGCCTTGGTGAGCATATAAGATTTCTTTCAAAAACATTAAAAAAATCTTACTGATCCCAGAACATTTGAACACTTATATATATGCATAATTATGTATTACTTATGTATTATCATTTAAATTGCTCAGAGTAGAGGATTTGAAGTCTAAATTGTCTTGAAATGTATTGTTGAAGACTGAGTGAATTTGTTACAGAAAAAGTTGTAGTTTTAGCCCTAAATTCACCCAATTTCAAGCACTTAATAATCTCACTAGATGACCCTAGTAACCGGCTAGTCAGTTGTTGACTGTCCTGACCCATCAGGTTATGTTAGCACTGTTCAAAGGACATATGTAGATCTCTGACCGACAGTAATTTCAATCAATCTAATCAGACACCAACCTAATTTCTTGACCAATTCCTAATTTCCGTCCTCAATATTCTGCAGTTCAAACCCTTGATCCTGGTCACATTGCAATAACTCAACTCAAAGCATTGACTGGTTTCATAGAACAACAGTATGTTAGCTTTGTGAACCATCATCTACCATTGCACAATAAATTAGCAGTTGGACCAGTCCTAACGATGGAGGACATTTTTGCTGGATTGAGTTCAAAGAGATCTTTCTGTTAAATACGCGATTGTTGGAAAACGTGCTTTTTGCTCTATTTCTCTCTTAAGATAATTACAAGAAATATAGCATAGTCTTATGCAATGCACAGATTAAACCAAGACTCATTGAGCTGTATGTGTATGTATGTGTGTGTGTCATTTTGCAGTCAGTATTGAGTTGCCAGTCAGTTTGCTCTTCAGTATCCGAGGGCCTCTGTAATGTGAAGAGCTCTTCACATCTGCACAGCTGCACTGAAGGACAGCCAGAGGTCAGCGGAGGTGTCAGTATTGTTATGATAATCTGAATAAGTGTCAATGTTTGAGATCTAAATAGTGTGCAGGAATCTCATTGAAAAAGAGTGTGAGCAGCTGCTTTGGAACATATTTGCAAAGTCCACAGGAGTTCTTCTTAAACAAGGTAAACAAAATGTCTAGTACTGAGTTATCTGTCCCTCTTTTTTTGACATCTCATGCCAAACAATGCAGCCAGTGTGATCGGAAAAAGAAAATTAGCGTTGGACTAATTGCCAAATAACATCTAATTTTGTGGAAGTTGATTAGTTTTCTTTTGTTGAGTTGATTGGATCACTCGATACTCTTGGTCTTGGGCTGCCTGCCACAAGGAGAAAGAGACACGCCACCTTGCGCTGTGTAGTCTCATTAATGTTTCAGTCTCATTAATTAGCAAATCTCCTCCAAATTTGGCACCGTTAAACACACAGAGGTAATGGTAGCCCTTTTTGAGGGTTCAGAGTGACGGAGCGTTTTAAGTTGTGCTTTCTGTTTTAAAGGGCACGGGACTTTTTTTCCACTCATCCGTGTTACCGGTTAACAGTTAGTGTTAAGATCCTTCATCAAACTTAACAAAAAGCTTTTTAAAAACCAGAACTAGATTGAAGTTGCAATGTAATGGAAGTACAGTAGCAACAGATAATTTCTTCCAAACTGTGACGTACTTCTAAGTGAAACAGATCATTGCAAAATAAGAATAATTGGACGGGCATTTGGTTCTATCCATTGTTGTTATTGATTGGATAGAAGCAGGTCTGAATGTTAGCTTGCAGTCGATTGAGTCGATAAGAAAGGGACAGGGTTTAAGCAGACTAAATGATGCTGGAGGAATCCAGCAGTCACCAACCATAGAGAAGCATTTCATTGAAAGATCGAGGCATTATAGTTCAAAATTGCAAGGTCTAAAAAGTTTTACAAAAATGGTTCACAATAAGAGCATTAAGGTGCATATAGTAAAGAGATATTTTTGTTGAGTGAATTTCCATTTCATGCCGACTTTTTTTATTTACACATTTACCAAAATTGTATTCAGTTTTTAGGCTTTTTGCCAATTCTGTTGAAAGTAATAGTGTAGAAATAAGAGAAAATGTTGGGAAGATGAAGGGGGAGTGACAAATGACACGAGCCCGACTTAAATGAGCATTTCCCATATGAGCATCTTGGTTCCATGTTGTCCACTATTCCAAACTGAAATTTGAGTAAAGGTGCAGACACATTTACCGTTTTATGAATTTCATGGGCAAAATACAGTCAAAGGAGTCTGATTGCAGATTTCGCTCGTTCAAGTTGGTTATGCGAATTTGCGGCGCTGACCAACAGAAAGCTGCTTGTTGTGAAAGTTACTTCTGTGTGCGCTATTCTTCATACATCTCTACACTATTGACAACCCACAATGGACCTTTTTTTGCCCACAAAATTTCGATTTCTACTATCGATTCACGGGTGTTCCGGCTAAAAGGAGCTGATTCATGTCTCAGAGTATAATACGATGTAATACGAAGGAGTTATTTTGTTTGCACGTGTGCTGCAGTTTGACAGACAAAACCCTGCCTCAGAGTTGCCCAGCTGGCCTTTGTTGAAGGATTTCCGCCCGGTTGCCCTCTGGGACCCAGAGCATGACCATTCTGCTTTGAGACTGCCGAGGTGATGGAAAGGTGGGGGAAGGAGAGGATGAAATGATGTAAGTGGAGGAGAGAATGGAAGGAGGAGGAGGAGGTTTGTGTTTTTGTGGCCATCTGTTGCCTATACAATTCACCCCGTGCACAAAGCAGGTTTACACTGCTGTCTTTCAGAGGCATCATGGCGCTTGCTTCTGGAAAATCTGTTAACCTCACCACATAATTGATGACATCATACGGCGGTTTCCAGCAGTGCCAGTGGAAACATGTCTGGTCTCAAACGTTGTCATTATAGTGGGGATGTTATAAGACTTTCAGAATTCTTCTCTTCTTTGAGTTCTCTGAAAATAAATATGAAATATAGGATCTCAGGGAGGAACCCATCGTTGCTGTTTCAGCATGATTTAAAAAAAGATGACATGGTAATGCAGATGTTTGGAAAGACATTTTGGGAAAAATATGAGAAGCTGAGCACAATAGCTTTACTTGCCCAGATCCTATAACTGTAATTTATTTCTGTCCATTCTGGCTTTACTTTGGGGGAAAAGTCACATGTTTTTCTATGGTTCTACTTGACATTGAGTGTCCTTGAGTGCAGAACATCTGTTTTCTGGCTGCATTTCTCTGTTCACTTGAAAGATCAGTTTCTAGGGTGGTTGTTTGGTGGATGTTTACTGGCCCAAGTCAAAAGATGCTCTGTGATAATCTGCTCCCTCGATACGGCTTGGGATATGGAATATATTACAATGTTTATCATCCACTAGGCAAAATCATCAGTCTGATTGCTTTGAAAAGTAATTGCATACCCCTCAACAAGCCACATGATTTGAGGTATTATTTTTGACCATGCAGCACAACTTACATGCTGAAGTTTAATATTTTGTTGGTTTTTCAAAATGCCTAGCACTAATTATTTGAGCATTCCTTGGGGAAACATTAAGATTATCCTTGAATATTCTAGGAAAGCTTTTACCCTCATTCTTACACCATAATGATAGATGTCAGCAAACTGAACCACAGTTATCTGCTTCATGAATAAGTTAGTACATTGGTTCTGCCCATGCCAGCATTTTATAATTTCTATGTATTAATCATTAAAGTGCCCAGCAACAATACCCATTCATTCAGTAAGGAATAATTGACGACAGGCCGTTGAATTATTAGAAAATAATGCACACCTGAGATGATAATGCGGCCACGATGCGAAGCAGGTGCATTATTTTCGGATAATTCAATGTACCCGAGTCAATTATTCTGCTTATACTACAGTTACCAGACTTCAAACATTGTTCAGATTATGTATTTCAAGACATTTGTCAGGTTTTTGTCCTTAAAACGCTCTTGTGTGTAGGACTAATTTCTCACGCATCTAATCCTACGCCTCCGTTCTCCATTCCAAAACGTCATTTGCTAGAGCTAACGGAGACTTGACCAGACTAATGCAGTTATTAATGCAGTTATGAGAGAGAGAGAGAGAGAGAGAGAGAGAGAGACAGAGAGAGAGAGAGAGAGACAGAGAGAGAGAGAGAGAGATTGAGAGAGAGAGAGAGAGAGAGAGAGAGAGAGAGAGACTTATGTTTACTTCCTTTAATCTATGAGATTAAACACAAGTAATTCAATGACATCATGTGCCATAAAGCACGAATGCTGTAAATGAGAATTATGTAACAATGGCATCTGATCTTCTTAAATCCATAGACCCTGCTTCAGATGTAATTCAGTTCAGTCAGGTCACGTGAAACAGCTTTTCCGAGCTCTGTGCTTGAGTAATTTCCCTCCCGTGCCAGTTACAGACCTGGCTGATCTCTCTCATCTTATCCATGATTTCAGCTCAATAAAATGATGCTTTAATCATATTTCTGTAAATATAGGTATTGCGTTTGGAGGTGAGTGTGTTTAGGGAAAGATGTTCTCAAAGATGGCATATTCCAAGTTTAAATAAATGATTAAATAATATTTGCTAAAAATCTGAAGATCTTATTCTACCTGGGAATAATTCTTTTTTTAAGATTTACCTATCTGGGATTAAAACATGTGGCTATTTTTAAGTTTTAATGAGTTCATCTAATTTTTTTTTGTCATTTGTCCTGTCATGTTGATCCATTCGTGCATGATTTTATTTCTTTCGCAAGAGAAGACATTTAGCAGAATGTCTGAGCTGCTTTTATTCATACAGTTGACCCTTTTCACATTTCCATGGTTCTCAGAAGCAGAAGTCATATAGGTTATTAAAAGACAGGAGTCTACAACACATATCATTTTTGTGCTTCCACTAGCTCCAATAGCAAAAGAAAAAAAAATACGATAGAATTTCTATGAGTTTCCAAAAGAGGAAAAAAGAAAGATGTCAAAGTTTCTGTCACTCATTCACTCTTTCCACTATATTTGAAACACCTATTCAGCAGTGTTCATTTTATGTTAGTTTTCTGTATTTTAATACCAAGATAAAATAGCACAAAGTACTGCGCTATAAATGTACAAGCGAAAATAAATAATGTTGCTAGACTTACAATGTATATAACTGTGGAATTGCATCATCGCAGCCTGTGAAAAGCCTCCTTGAAGTGAATAGTGATCAGGTGCTGTCAAGCTCCAAAAATTACACAAAAGCACCACTAAAGTCTCATAAAAGTGGTCCATACACAACTTGTACACTGTATTCTAAGTCATAGTCTTAAGATAGCTTTGTGATTAACAAACTGAAATCATTTGACCACTTTTATGATACTTCAATGGTCATTTTGGCTCTTGACAGCCTTTGGTCACAATCCACTTTTATTATAGCAGTGTGATCAGATCAGATGGTGGACTTGCACCTAGATGCGACCAAAACGCAGCCCTGAATGTTTGCTGAGAGCGTGTCTTCTAGACAATCCCCTTTGAAGGCCTCTTCGACATGACAGCCATCGGCACAGATCTTCAGCAGAGACTACAAGAACCAGACAGGTCCTCCGCATAGACCCCATGACCAGCTTCGGATCCATATCGGCGTGATGAATTGATCTTCAAGCAAAAGGAACTGGATGAATATTTGAATGCTAATGATCCTGATTTGAATTCTGTCTTGTGATGCAGCCTGAATCATAATGACACCGTGTTCGTTTGTTGGCCAGAAGAGAACTGGTCTCCTGACTGAGCCTTGTTTCTCCCAAGGTTTTTTTCTCCATTTTGTCCCCGATGGAGTTCGGGTTCCTTGCCGCTGTCGCCTCTGGCTTGCTTAGTTGGGGACACTTAATATTCAACAATATTATTGATCTGACTACTGATGCTGTTGTATGAGAACTGAACTGAGCTGGACGATGACGTCCTTTTTTGCAGAACTGCTTCATAGATGAAATGAACTCATTTAATAATTGATTATCTTTACAATGGAACTGAATCAACACTGAACGGACTTCAGCTGAACAACAGCTGAACATTTTCCTGTTATCACTGTAAAGCTACATCGAAACAATCTGTATTGTATAAAGCGCTATATAAATGAAGGTGACTTGACTAAAATAATGTGCTACCCAAAAGTCTTGAAACATAAAGAATGTGAGTAAATTATGTCAGAATTTTAATTTATAGGTGAACTATCCCTTTAACGATTACCTCCACTTAAAATCTTGAATGTGTCTGGCCTCATTATATTCCATGTCTCCATTGCAGTGTATCATGTGTCTATGATCATCTTCATACAGCGTGTTTTGGAAAGAGTGGATGTATATTGTGTGAATGCCTGCACATGTTGCCTACGGGACCCAATGCTGTTGCACATGTCAGGTCATTATTAAAAGTTAATGAGGATTGATATCCTCATGCTCTGACCTTGGGGATTGGGTTTCCTGGTGGAAGCCTCTCCCATTGATCCTTTGGTTCTCATGTGCTGTTGGACAAACTACTCTCTCAACACTCCATTGGCCGTCTGAATGGCCGCGCTGTGAAGATTTATGGCTGTCAGTGTGTAAGTGTGAGAGATCAGAACCTGGCTCACCATACACACTAAAGGCCCGTTCACACCAATAACCGTAATTATCACTTTTACCATATTAGCGTCCACACTAACGCACGTTCTGTTTATTATAAGCACACGTTGCACTTTTTTCAACTGCCACTTTAAAGCTAGAGTTCTTTAAAGCAGGATAGATTCTGATTGGCTGTCATTGTTTTTGCCTTCATCAGCTGAAAAAAAATCCTTCTCAAAGTGATTCCAACAATATTGTTTGGTTATCGTTATAGTTGTGGTGTGGACTTCCCTATTCTCATAGAATATACAACAGTTATTAAAACTGTATGGTTATAGTTATCATCTTTGGTGTGAACGACCATTAAGACAGTGTTACAGTTCACAACAGCAGGAAATGACTAGTGGTCTTAGCAGCCAGACTTTTGTTTTCCTGTTTTTGCATCTCCATTTCTGCATTCTTGGCCTTCCGATTGAAAACATGGAAGTTGGCGGCTTTGTTTAAAGGATGTCACACAATTAGACAAAAGCATTGCTAGACCACCCTTTCGTTGCAGCTGTTTTCATCATTAGAGATTTGAGCAAACGCATACACTTAAAGGCATAGTTCATCCAAAAATGGAAACTCACGCTCATGTCGTTCCAAACCTGTGGCTATGACTTTCTTTCTTCTGCAGAACACAAAAGCAGATCATTTGAAAATGTCTATTTTGTCCATACATTGAAAGTTAATGGGGTCCAATGTTGTTTTGGACCCCATTAACTATAATTATATGAACAAACAGTTAAAGGGATAGTTCACTTTGAAATTAATGTTTGGTATGTTTTAGCTTACCTCAAGTGCATCCAAGATGTAGGTGTCTTTTTTTCCGCAGTAGTTTCAATTTTGATATTTTTAGGTCAAACCGTTCTTGTCTGTCAGTCATATAATGCAGGTCTATGGTCACTTGTCTCAAAGAGCATGCACAGAGTCCAAATTAAAACAATTCCCCATCGTCCAAATTAAACAATTCCCCATCGTAAGTACACATTGATGGCCTAAGACACGAAACGAGCGGTTTGTGTGAGAAAACGAACAGTATTTATATCGTTTTTACCACTTATACACAGCCATGTCCGAGTGATCTGATCTGATGTGTACGCAGACTAGTGCATAGATATATACACTAGATGTCGCCTTGTCTACGGCAGTTCATTGGAACGAATGTCTTTAAGGCGACATCTAGTGTATATATCTATGCACCAGTCTGCGTACACATCAGATCAGATCACTTCGACATGGCTGTGTATAAGAGGTAAAAACGATATAAATACTGTTCGTTTTCTCACACAAACCGCTCGTTTCGTGTCTTGTGCCATCAATGTGTACTTACGATGGGGAATTGTTTAATTTGGACGACAGGGAATTGTTTTAATTTGGACTCTGTGCATGCTCTTTGAGACAGTGACCATCGACCTGCATTGTATGACTGACAGACAAGAACGGTTTGACCTAAAAATATCAAAATTGAAACTACTGCGGAAAAAAAGACACCTACATCTTGGATGCCCTTGAGGTAAGCTAAAACATACCAAAAATTAATTTCAAAGTGAACTATCCCTTTAAGCATTCTTCACAATATCTTATTTTATGTTCCACAGGCGAAAGAAAGTCATACAGGTTTAGAACGACTTGAAGGTGAGGGTTTGCTTTTTACAATTCAGACTGATCTTGGGACTTGACTCTATTGATTTGGAGGCAGTAAGCAACCACCCAGAATGCCCTAGCAGCCACTAAGCAACACTTTGGCATCTCATCAAAAACCCAATCATGGAGGCGAGTGCACAAGCAAAGGCCCCTTCATAAAACTGACATGAGAAACAACCCTCTTTTTAAAGTACAGGGTTTGGTGCTGTCAAAAGGGCTTTACTTTGGTTTGCAGCATGTGCTGTTGGCATGAATAGTGTTCTGTGCTGCCTGTGTGCCCACAATGTTTAAACCCATTGGGAGGGATCTTTCTACCAGTCAAATGCACCACTGTATGACTACAAAATGAAAACGTAGCGAGACGGAATGGCTGTGGTGCTTTAATGATGATGATGGAAAGACCATGATGGGGTTTAAGGGTTGGGCTGTGGTTGAGATCAATTGAAATTGCTGACTGATATCCTCTTTGTATCATCTTGTTCTGTTTTCAGCTCTTTTTCGAAGCACATAATATTGACTCCTCCATATACATGCATATTTAATTTATGTACCAGCTGCAATAGTAAGGAAATCTCTGTCTTCTTAGGTCAGATCTTTAATGAGCTTGTCTTTTTTGTGCTGTTCTTGATTGGTTTGTTGTATTTAATGTCTCATATGGTCTGTCTGTCTTTTAGGGAGCTCGTGTGTGGGTGCGGGATAAGGAGCAGCTCTTTCCCTCCATTGTCAGCTGCTGTGATGACCGGACTCTCATCCTCACCACAGACTATGGAGAGGTAAGAGCGACGGCCTGCTGTGAACTTTTATTTGAACAAAAATGAAAAGAATAATTACTCACCCTCATGGAGTTCCAAACCTGTATGACTTCCATCCGTGGAACCCAAAATATGATGTTGGTCACTATGTGCTTTCATTGTATTAAAAAAAGTTTGAACATTCATTCAAATTTCTCCTTTTATATTCAAGAGTGTGAATAAATGAGGACAGAACTTTCATTTCTCTTTAAGAGCTTTCACCTTTATTTGTGCAATTTTTATTTAGCCATTTTATTCTTAATAAATCGGATGGCCATCTGTCTGAGAGAGATACGTTTTACTGTTAATGTCTTCAATTGTGTGAGGTCCTGCAATGTAAAATATGGTTTGAATTCATTCCAGTTTCTCCCTACTATAGTTTGATATGAATAGCAGGAATGTCCATAAGGAAGCCGAGTTTAGCCACTGCGTTTAATCAGTATGGCCCTCTGTTTAAGCTTTGTGTCTGGAGGAAATCCTGTTCTCAAAGCACAATAAGAATGCAGGTCAGAATATATTTATCAGATGTGTGTCAACATGTAGCCTGTGTGCTTTGTTCTGATCCTACATAATTTAGGAATTGTGATATACTGTACAGTTCAGCTCATATGTTTAAATATCTCTTGCAGACTTTGTATGATACATTTTTAATCTCCTTTAAATCTCCAGAAAATTGGATTCTTTATATCATTAACAGAACATACAGTATGGACTATCTTGCGACAGGAAAGCTTCTATACAAATTTGTAATCTTATTAGTAATCGTGTGTGTCATTCTGAACATACAGCACAAATTGATTTCCACATTCCACATTTAAATCACTTCAGACTGATTACTATTTCCATAGATTAATACTTGAGAATTTCCATAATTGCTTAAACCGGCAGTTTTTCAATTCCAGATTTAATGCAAACTCTGCAATTCTTATATTCTACATGCATTAAAGTGCCCCTATTATGTTTTTGTTTTTTTTAAGTTCCCTAATTTTGTTTTGGAGGTCTCCTACAACAGGTTTACATGCATCAAATGTAAAAAAAAACAACAACAACAACAACTTTAAATTTCTCATAATATACATTGCATATCTCCACATTTTTCTATAATTCTCAAACGACTCATCAGATGATTTAGTCTCTCTAAATTCCTCCTTCCCTTCAGCCTGCTCTGCTCTGATTGGCCAGATGGCCCAGTCTGTTGTGATTGGTTATTATCAGTTATTATTACCATAACTGAATTTCAGCTCTGGAGGCTTCCTCAGTCCTCACATGTACACATTGTAAAGACAGTAATGATGACGTCAATTTTACCAAGCACTTACGTGAAGGACTAATGTAACATACACGTTTGTAAAACAAATCTTGCTCCATCCTTTATCTATACTCAAAGTAGTAAGAATGACAGACAATCTGCATTAATAGACACCGTTTTATGTAATTGTAACGAGGAGTCAGTGTCGTGAGGATCCATATGCAGCTTTATTAAAACAGAATGCAAGTCTAACAGGCAGAGTTCAATCACGGGCTTCAAACACAATGTAGATAAGGCAGAATCAAAGTCAGAGTTCAGGCTGGAGATCAGGGCAGGCGGCAAACACACAGGATAATCAAATGACAAGGCAGATGGAATCAGAATAGGCAGGCGGCAAAGAATCAGAGTCCAGTAAACAGTCCAGGTCATACACGGGGAATCACACACGGAATAAACGCTCAGAAATGTTTGCATGGCAAGACAAGACTTCGCAATGAGGAAGCTGGGAGAACAGTTTAAATAGTATAGAGTCAATGGAAAACACCTGTGAGTCAATGGGAAACACCTGTGAGTGGAATCGGTCACAGGTACGGGGCATATGGGAAATGAAGTCCACAGAGTTAGTACTCAGGTGATGGTGACCTCTGGTGGTGAGCGGAGGGAGCCACAGAGGCTGAATTCGTGACAGAGCCCCTCCCCTGTGAGCGGCTCCTGACGCGAGGAGGCAAACGACGCCGGGGTCTTCCTCGAGGTCTTGGGGCAGGTTTGTCCGGGTGGTCTCTATGGAAATCAGTAGTGAGTGAAGGGTCTAGAACATCAACAGCATTGATCCAGGACCTCTCCTCTGGACCATATCCCTCCCAGTCCACGAGGTACTGGAGGAACCTGCCCCGACGACGAGAGTCCAGGATTTCGTGGACCCGGTAAGCCTCCTGGCCGTCGATGATGATGGGAGGAGCTCTCTGGTCACCAGCCTCATCTAGGACCTCCTCTCCACTCGGACCACCAGCGGGCTTGAGCAAGGAGACATGAAAAGTGGGTGAGATACGGTAATGGTTAGGTAAGGCTAATCTAAATGAAACTGGAGTGATTTGTCTAATGATTTTGAAAGGACCCACGTACCTGGGACTGAGCTTCTTGCAGGGTAACCGGAGCCGTATGTCACGGGTGGACAACCAAACCCATTGCCCTGGTTGGTAGTTGGGATTGGTTCGCCGATGACGATTGGCCTGTTCTCTGGTGCGATGAACTGCTCTTTGTAGATGGACATGAGCATTGTTCCACGTTTCCTCACTGCGTTGTAACCATGAGTTAATTGCAGGTAAGTCCGAGGGTTCTCCAGACCACGGAAACAATGGGGGTTGGAAACCTAGGATGCATTGGAAGGGGGTGAGACCTGTAGATGGCTTGCAGAGTGAATTTTGAGCATACTCGGCCCATAGCAAATAGCGACTCCAGTCGGACTGATGCTTCTGGCAATATGAGCGAAGGAAGCGGGTGAGTTCCTGATTTAATCTCTCCACTTGACCGTTGGCTTCAGGATGGTATCCGGAGGTTAGGCTGACATTAATGTTCAGTAGCTGACAGAAAGCGGACCAGACTCGGGAGGTGAACTGCGGACCCCGATCGGAGACTACATCCTCCGGTAGACCATAGAATCTAAATACATTATTGCAGAGAACTTCAGCAGTTTCCAGGGCAGTGGGGAGTTTGGGAAGAGGTATCAGTCTGCAGGCTTTAGAGAAGCGATCAATTACCGTGAGAATGGTAGTGTGGCCCTGAGAGAGTGGTAGGTCAGTCACGAAGTCAATGGCGATGTGTGACCATGGTCTTTGTGGGATGGGTAATGGATGAAGAAGGCCGGCAGGTAATTGACGCGGAGATTTGGAGGTATTGCAGACGGTGCAATTCTGAATGAATGTGATGGTGTCCGATCGTATAGAAGACCACCAGAACTTATTGTTGAGGAGTTGCACTGTAGCCGTTATACCTGGATGACCGGAACTAGGGTTATTGTGTACTATTTGCATAACTCTCTGTCTTAGGGCCTGTGGAACGTACGTGAGGTTTGGTGGGGTCTCGGCCGGTGGTGGCTCGGTGACCTGGGCTTCTGCGATTTCGGTTAGTATGTCCCACTGAACAGGTGCGAGAATGATAGTGGATGGGATGATGGGTTCTTGATCTGGCGATAGGAGGTCCGACTCATGAAGTCGAGAGAGAGCATCCGCCTTAGTATTTTGAGAGCCTGGACGATAAGTAACTTTGAAATCGAACCTGGTGAAAAAGAGTGACCATCTGGCTTGTCGATGGTTGAGTCGTTTGGCTGATTTCAGATACTCTAGGTTACGATGATCAGTGAGAACAGTGAACGGATGTTTAGCCCCCTCCAGCCAGTGACGCCACTCCTCGAATGCTGCCTTCATTGCGAGAAGTTCGCGGTTGCCAACGTCATAATTCTGTTCGGTGGAGTTCAATTTACGGGAGAAGAACGCACAGGGGAAAAGTTTGGGAGGTTCACCCTGGCGTTGTGAAAGCACTGCCCCAATGCCTGTGCTGGAAGCATCTACTTCCACTACGAATTCACGTTCGGGATCGGGATGGTGCAGGATGGGAGCGGTTGTGAATTTCTCTCTTAGTGAACGGAACGCTGCTATAGCTGCTGAAGACCAGGTTAGACGTTGGATTCCCTTTTTGATCATGGATGTCATAGGGGCAGCGATACTGCTGAAGTTACGGATGAACCGCCGATAGAAATTGGCAAATCCTAAGAAGCGTTGTAGTTCCTTGAGAGTGGTTGGTTGGGACCAGTGAAATACCGCCTGTACCTTCCTCTCGTCCATGGCAACCCCTCCAGAGCTAATCACATACCCGAGAAAGGAGATGGTTTCCTGGTGGAACTCGCACTTCTCTGCCTTGGCGTACAGTTGGTGTTGAATGAGACGTTTCAGGACTGCTCTGACGTGTTTAACATGCTCCTCATAAGTTTCGGAGTAAATCAGGATGTCATCAATGTAAACAATTACCCCTTGGTTCAGCATGTCTCTGAAAACATCATTGATGAAAGCCTGAAACACGGAAGGACTATTGGACAGGCCGAATGGCATAACAAGATATTCGTAGTGCCCCGTCGTGGTGGAGAATGCAGTCTTCCACTCGTCCCCTTCACGAATGCGAATGAGATTATAGGCACAACGAAGGTCCAGTTTGGTGAAATATCTTGCTCGTCTGAGTTGTTCGAGAGCAGCCGGGACGAGTGGTAGAGGATAACGGAACTTGGTCGTGATGTCGTTGAGAGATCGATAGTCGATACAGGGACGAAGACCTCCATCTTTCTTCTTGACAAAGAAGAAGCCTGCTGATGCGGGTGACGAGGAGGGACGGATGAAACCTTTGGCGAGTTCCTCCTGAATGTAGGATTTCATAGCTTCTGCTTCGGGTTGTGACAGTGGAAAGATTCTGCCCTTGGGAGGTTGTGATCCTGGGAGGAGATCTATGGCACAATCACTGGCTCGGTGAGGAGGTAAGTGTGATGCTTTTTCCTTGCTGAACGCTTCGGCTAGATCCTGATAGACACTAGGCAGTGAATCTGTTAAAGAAGTCTCGCTCCTCTTCTTGACAGGCATGTTGTGAAGACAGTTGTGAAGACAGAACTCTGACCATTGAGTGATTTGTTTCTTAGTCCATGAGATAGAGGGGTTGTGCAGCTCCAGCCAAGGAAGACCGAGGATGATGGGATTTTGTGGTGATTGAAAGACAAACAGACGGATGGTTTCAGTGTGGAGGACTCCGGTGCTCAACTGCAGATCTTCAGTGGTGAACTTGATACAACCGGAGCCCAGAGGTCGGCCATCTAGCGCTGCAACTGCCAAGTGAGAGTCATAGGGAACAAGGGGAATATTATTATTATTTGCGAAAGACATATCGATGAAGTTTCCTGCAGCCCCAGAGTCAATCAATGCCACTGTCTCAATGATTCTCCCATTTATCTCCAGAGTGACTGCAATCTCTAAACTAGTAGTGGATTTGGGAATTGAACTCACCACCGTGGGACTGCGGGGTGGACGAGTAGGACAGGTTGCTCTTAGATGTCCCGGTAATCCGCAGTACAAACATAAGCTCTGTCGAATGCGTCTCTCTCTCTCCTCCTCGCTGATGCGTGTTAAGCCAATTTGCATGGGTTCTACGTCTGAATTAACTGTTGAAAGTGTCATGGAAGAAGTGGGCAGGCGGTTGGTGCGACGAGATCGAAGGAGATTGTCGATCTTGATGGACAGCTCGATGAATTGCTCCAGTGATTTTCCCTCGTCGCGACAGGCAAGTTCAGACTGTAACTCCATAGACAAGCCTTTACGGTAGTGTAGCTTGAGAGGATCATCTGGCCACCCCGTCTGAGCTGCGAGAGTGCGAAATGATAGAGCATAATCCGCCGCCGAACCCCTTCCCTGCCGGAGAGATAGCAATTGCTCACCCGCTTCCTTTCCTCCAACGGAGTGCTCAAACACCTCTTTAAAGCGTTGAATGAAAGCTCTATATGAGGGGAAGGTTGATCTATCCTCACTCCATACTGCAGTAGCCCAATCCAACGCTCTCCCCGTGAGAAGCGAACACACAAATGCGATGCGATTCTCATCTGCAGGGTACAACATGGGTTGTTGATTGACAAACATAGAACATTGAAGTAAGAATCCCTTACATCTGTCTGGAGATCCATCAAATTTTTCTGGGAAGGCGAGACGAGGGCTGGTGGTATTGGGAATAGCATGTGCCTGAGGTGGAGTGGGGGGTGGAGCAGGATCGCTGGGTACTTGGAGACGAAGTGTTTGTAATGCCTTTACCAGTTCCTCAGTAAGCGAGGTTAATCGGTTGAGCTGCTCCTGGTGTGTGGCCAGGACCGATGCTTGAGCCGTGACCTCGGTGGTGAAGTGGTAGAATGCTGCTGGATCGAGCGGCGGCGAAGTCTTCTGTAACGAGGAGTCAGTGTCGTGAGGATCCATATGCAGCTTTATTAAAACAGAATGCAAGTCTAACAGGCAGAGTTCAATCACGGGCTTCAAACACAATGTAGATAAGGCAGAATCAAAGTCAGAGTTCAGGCTGGAGATCAGGGCAGGCGGCAAACACACAGGATAATCAAATGACAAGGCAGATGGAATCAGAATAGGCAGGCGGCAAAGAATCAGAGTCCAGTAAACAGTCCAGGTCATACACGGGGAATCACACACGGAATAAACGCTCAGAAATGTTTGCATGGCAAGACAAGACTTCGCAATGAGGAAGCTGGGAGAACAGTTTAAATAGTATAGAGTCAATGGAAAACACCTGTGAGTCAATGGGAAACACCTGTGAGTGGAATCGGTCACAGGTACGGGGCATATGGGAAATGAAGTCCACAGAGTTAGTACTCAGGTGATGGTGACCTCTGGTGGTGAGCGGAGGGAGCCACAGAGGCTGAATTCGTGACAGTAATAGTGGCCCACAGCATCTTAGCAGAAGTATTTCAGTAAGACAGTAATAACGTACTAATAATAATAATCTAAAACACAAAACTACGTATTCTGAACACCTGGTAGAAAATATATTTTCTAGTGAAATGTCTTTTCTAGTGACTTAGAACTGTCACGCAGTGGGATTCAAATTACAGACGATTCGTTTAGGCGGTTCTGAGTTGATTATTTCTTTTGGAAGACAATTACTTTATTTATCGTGCTCTTTCGACTTTACAACTTTGCAGAACACACACTGCATGAAAGGGAATATTCGAAAAACCATAATAAGGGCATTTTAACATAAATGACTTCCAATGTGGTGGTGATCAATTTGTGTTTAGGCCAATTTCAACCAAGCACAGTGTGTGACCATAGAGAAGTATTCAGAGACTATACCGACTAAAGATAATGAAAAATGAAATGAAACTCTCATTTCAAACTGTTAACACCCCAAACCGACAGTTAGACTCCCGGCATGCAGTGCAGTGTCTGGCTCATTAAACCGCATAGTAAAGTGTTAGTGCATGGGACCCCGTCACATGTTTTATTTAGCGAGCTTACTGTGGCATCCATGCCCCAACAGAGATCAGGAGGCTGTGTGTGAGTTCAGTGAGGTGTGAAGAGACTGACACTCCACTGACACACTGTTCTGGGGTGAAGCTTGAGCTCGAGCTCATTCAGAAGAGTGACTTCCTCTTGCCAGAGCTCTGTCTGTCTATGTACAGTATGTATGTATCTATGTATGTAACTGTCCGTCTGTCGGTTCACTCTATCTGTCTGTTTGTCTCATTTGGTCTTTGGTGCAAAAAAGTTAATTATCTGTGTTTTTATTTAAAGCTGGTTTGTAACTGATGTATTAATACTGTATAATAAGCCTATTTTTTTAATCATTTTACACTTGAAATGCTTTTAACACCATTATCAGCAGTATTTAATAGACTCTTGGCTTTCACTAAGTCTATAGATAGTGTTTTGTAAAGCAGCCCCTGTGTTTTTATGGGATTGCTTTGAGCAGGGTGTGACTCAGCGCTGGTACAGCGGATGGGTTGAGAGAAGAACGCTTCCTGTGAAGAGTAGAGCCATTTCAGCTGGCCTCCATGTGTCTGCTCACTACTGGGCCGTCCCTATTGATCAGGCCCCACCCACCTCATGCATATTCATATAGTCTATGCTCTATATACAGCAGGGTGTGGTATTTCAAACACAAAGCCTCATGCAGGGCTCTTGTACAGAAGATGCCAGTAACTCTTTTAATTACAAACCTTCAGTTACTAGACAATTAATCATTTAGATTATTTACTTTTAATAAGCTGATACAGTATACAACAAACTTGATGAAATTCATTTGAATTTTATTGCGTATACAAGGCAATGATAGTACTTTAATGACACAGATGGCAGACAGTGCCTTGATGTGATGTCTCGCAGTCATTACAAAATATATTTGCTAATATGTGTATAGCATAAAATGATCTTTGCTTGAATAAACAATCTTTTGTTTAAATCCAGTCCTAAAATGAGACTGCGTAGTTTAATATTTAAACATACTTTTTGGACCTTGTTTTTGTGCATCAGTCAGCGGCCCTGCCCTCGGTGAAAACGTCACATTAGGAAAACATTGATTGTGCACTTTATAACTCTGGATCAATGGATTTAGCAGATGGTTTCACATGCACACGCACGTTTAGGGGAGTGTGTTGATTCTCATGTAAGTGCATTGATGTTGTGTGTGTACTTACTGTTTGGAAGACCATGAAAGCATTTATTGAATGCTGATACTTGAGTTGTAAAATACTTACAGGAATGAATATGCCATTTCTCATGCAAGTCATGCAAACTTAAATGAAGATTAACAACAATTCCTAATGCTTAATCACTTCGTGCATGATGAGGAAGTCTTGCTTCTGAGGAAGACAGATAAACCTACATGGACAATGGACAGTTCCGCTAAACAAGTGGAAATTTGGTATCTTATAGTGATAGCAAACTGGAACACAAATAATAACTCCTTCAAATTCCAGGAAATTCCATTTATTTATCTCACACTAGGGCATCATTTTTTTCAAACTGACTGCACTGGTTGTTTTTTCTCATTTTTTATTGATGATCTCATCATCAGGATTCCCAGTTCTCCCAGGGATGGTCCATTGCTTAGCAACCAGAGGTGATGTTCCCGTTTTCTGGCACACTGTCAACACTGACACCCATTGTCCTGTCTGAACGCCTGTAATGTGCTAATGGCGCTATGACAAGCTGACTCCCTGCCATGTGTCAATTTGCAGAGGACAGCAGGACACTATAACCGGGGGCGCATAGATGATCATAGATGTTAAATACACTCTTATTTTCACAAAATTTATGACAATTTGTTTGCACTCAGCATGAACTGAGTACAAAATGACAGCAGTTATGATAGATTGCATCAGATTGTAAATGTTGCTGTAGAAAACCCTTGTTCAGTATTTACTTTGTAGCCATCAATGCTGTTCAGTTGTCATATTCCTCTAATTGTGTTACATATTGTATAACATAAGTGAGTTGGACAACGGCAGAGGACAATTAGATGAGGCATTATGAAATGTTGCTTTGAGAGTCAGATTATCAGACAAAAATTGTCTCATTTTATGAAACCAGCTCAAGTTATAATTATATTAGTTCAAAAGTTTGGGTTTGGTAAGGTTTTTTTAAAATATTTTTTAAAGTAATCTCATGTTTACCAAGGCTGCACTTATTTGATTAAAAATACAGCATAAACACAGGAATGTTGTAAAATATCATCACTACTTAAAATATTTTCTGTTTGAATATGTTTTCAAAATGTAATTTTTTCCTTTGATGGCAAAACTGAATTTTCAGCATCATTACTTCAGTCTTCAGTGTCATATGATCCTTCAGAAATCATTCTAATATGACGATTTGCTGCAATAAGCATTTCTTATTATTATCAATGTTGAAAACAGTTGTGCTGCTTCATATTTCAAAGTTCAAAAGCACAGCATTTATTTAAAATATAAATATTTTGTATCATTAAAATGTCTTCTCTGTCTCTTTTGATCAATTTAATGCATCCAATCAAAATAAAAGTGTTAATTTATTTTAGAAAAAAAATTGTTGGCCCCAAACTTTCAAACGGTGGTGTATATATTAAATTTATAATTTAAATTCAGGGTTATTATAGTTTTTTTTAAGTTTTTATAGTTCCATTTTATTTTTAGCTTTTCTTTATTTAAATTTTATTTTTGTTAGATTTCCCTGTATGGCTGTTATCTTCAGTGTAGTTTTAGTCTTTAATTTTAATTGTATTATTTTTGTGTTGCCCAAGTTAAATAATATAAATTAAGTTGTGGCTTCGGGATTTTTTTCAGTTAGTTTTAGAGTCATAAAAATCAGTTTTAGTTTATTTTTATTTATTTTTTTATATTCTTTTTTTATTTGATCTGTTAATGAAAATATTTTAATTGAGTTTTCTTTATAGTTTTTTAGTGGTGACATTCATTTAAGTGGATTCATCTTTTAAGAGACCTCATGGCCGTTGCTTGAATTCACAGGGTACAATACACCCTTTTTGTGGATGTTTATGGACCCATACACTTGAACCAACCTAAGGGACATTTTCCTGGTCATCCCCACGTAATGAAGCCCTGCCTCTTACCACATCCTGTGAATGTTTGATTTAGACACATTTATTGGCATTTTAAACCTCCCACTTCTCATGTACAGAGTGTTGTTTCAACCTCCAGGCTTGTTTGTTTGCCCTTAGTGGTGGGAGCCAGCATCGTATGAATAGGAATTTGGGGAATTTGTCTCCAGATCAGCAGGAATGTTTCAATTAAACATCCTTGACTTCTTTACTGGATGTTTGCGGATGAATCATGTGGCTGGAGCTCATGTATTTTGTGCATGAACTTTGACCCAAAGTGCGTCTGGCGTCCTTCTGTGTTGTGAAATGACCCATAGAGAGCAAATTCCTGGTCTGGTGAAAGATGAGGCGTCACACAATGATAACGTAAACTATGAAACACATTAACACAGCTATGATGCAACAATGACCTCATTATACATGAATGAATCATGATAAAGTCATAGCGCCCCCTAGAATAGACTCACACTGCTTCACACCCGAAACTTTAATCTGATAAACAGAGCCTCAGGTGTTACTACACATGGGTTTTGTGTCTCGTATCTCCATATAGATCACATTATCTCAGGTGGAGGCTGAGATTCTGCCAAAGTGCTGTTTCCTTTCTGTCTTGTCTGATCAATGAATCTCATCTGTCTGGAGACGGGCCTGACGAGCCACAATGATAAGATCATTATTGTATGACATCATTCAATTTTAGTGGCACTTTTTGCTAATGGATTTGTCATCGATCTCAGTTACAAGAATAACTATGACCTACACGCTTCGAAAGAAACATTCAACACAATTTTAAGGACTTTATTTAACTTAGTTCTTTGCCAGGGTGTTCCAAATGAGTTGCTAAAGTGTTTTGAGTGATTGTTTTCCTTCGCTGGTTTTATCGTCTACTGGTTAAAGGTAGGTTAGGCAATTTTTTGTGCTGGAGTTAAATACTACAGTTTTGTTCAAAGTCCTAACTTTAAATATGAACAACACCTTAGCAAGCACAACTAATTAAACGTTGTCTGCATATATAGCAGACTTTGGCTGTCTAAAGCCTGTTTAAATGTGTTCTTTTATCCACATTCTTCCTACGCTTTGAGCGCATTATGGGAGTAACTTCCGTTAAATTGTAAACAATCAGCGAAAGGTTCACTCTATGAACACAATAACAAGCATTTTCAAAAACTGGGTACAATCAGATGCATTATTCTACTCACCCTTCAACCATCGAACATTAAACAAAAGGATGCTGAGGAATAAGGATTCTTTGTTGTTCAAATTTATGATTTGAAATGATTTGTTAGTCTTTTTGAGTGGAACTTCCCCAAAGTTCCTCTCATAATTTAAAACGCAGTATCTCGTTAGGAAAAAGGTGGATAAGAAGATAAGTAACATTTTCTCTATGTCTGTAGTTTAACTCAACACTGTAAACAATACAACATAATTTCCGTTGCTTTAACTCAATATAAGTTAAGCAATTTCTACTTTTTTTTGTTATACAAGATTCAACACATTTTTTAAGTCACTTTAATGCAATTTAAGTTGAAATGACTTAAAAATCCTAGTTGATCCAACTGAAAAAAAAATTTTTTAATAAATTTTTTTTTTTTTTACAGTGAATGTTTACTGATCTGCTCAGAAATGATCTCTCTTCTGATATAATATTCTGACATTTACTTGAAGATTTGTGTAGGATGTGTGTGCAGCGTTAGTGGTGGGTTGCTTGTGCATCAGTTAATAATGAATGACAGTGCATTACAATAGATACACATGATAATGTCTGTATGATTCAGCAAACCCATCTTAAGGAATCCTCAATGTCAGTTAAGTAGATTAAAGAGAACCGGTTCAAATGCAGTGTGCAATGAAGACATCAGCCTTGTGATTCAGCATAATGTAGTGTGTCCAAGGATTTCTGAGGACAAGTCGTGGAGGAAGCGCTCAGGACAATGAAAGTGAGAGGATCACTGTGAAGATGTCATGGGTGGGTATGGTTTCAGGAATGTGAAACAACTTGGCAGAAAGATCGAGCAGGCCCGGACAAATTAGTAAAACAAGCTTCCGGCCCACATGTATACTCCTGTAAATGAGCCCTGTCTTGTGCACTGTTGCTTCATAGCAGCATAAATCACAGATCTCTTACTCTGGTGTACTGGTTAATCTGAGAGCACTAAAACTAATGTCCCAGTTGCTCCTCTGATGACAGCCCTTTATAGTTTGTGTTGATAATGACATGATTGTGTGTTTTTGTGTGTTGAAGGTGATAACTCTGGATCAGGGTGAGGTGAACAGGCTAAAGGTTTTCCCCATGCATCCCACCAGCATCAGTGGAGTGGAGGACATGTCCACTCTGGCCGAGTTACATGAGGCCGCCATCATGCACAACCTCTTTCTTCGCTACCAGAAGGACCTTATTTATGTAAGTGTTATTTTTGCAAAATGCACGCACACGCACACGCACACGCACACGCACACGCACACGCACACGCACACGCACACACACACACACACACACACACACACACACACACACACACACACACACACACACACACACACACACACACACACACACACACACACACACACACACACACACACACACACACACACAAACCATCACATCACAGAAAACGTTCTGCATTTTTACATTTTCAAAAAACATCACTTAGTATGGTTTATAAGCTGTTTTCCTCATGGCACGCACACACACGCACACACACACACACACACACACACACACACACACACACACACACACACACACACACACACACACACACACACACACACACACACACACACACACACACACACACACACACACACACACACACACACACACACACACACAAATTATCTACTTTAAATTCAAATAGGAATTTGATTGCAGTGTTTTCATGTAAACAAGGGAACAATCTGTACTTTGAGAAGTCTTTTGCCTAAAAAGAACTTTGTTCTGTGAAGCTTTAATGGGGTTTAATCTGAGCTTAACGCTGTGCAAAAATGTCCATGTATCAACAATAAGCATGAAATAAATGCAGCAAAAATTTATCCCAAGAACTATGACGACTGGTTTTACAAATCTTCTACATTATCTTCTAATTTCTATTACCTCTGATG
Source organism: Leuciscus leuciscus (assembly GCF_965113295.1). Lineage (NCBI taxonomy): Eukaryota > Metazoa > Chordata > Actinopteri > Cypriniformes > Leuciscidae > Leuciscus > Leuciscus leuciscus. The sequence continues at coordinate 22,088,054 of NC_138731.1, forward strand.
ATAGTTTTATAAGTCTGAAACTACTTACCATTCATGCTTTATGATTTTTTTTTCATTAACATGTATGTTATCATTTTACTTTTATTTAACTGTCAAACTGAATTTTAACATATACCACAATATACAATGTTAAACTGACCAGAAAACATAACAGGTATATTGTAGATTATTAGATAAACCAACAATAATAAAAAAATAAACACGATTGGAAATCTGTAGTGCAAAGATTTCATTTGAGTGTCAATCTATGAGAAAACATACTATTACGATGTTTTGTAGATCGTAGATATTATTACAATTCATCAGCACTTGGAAACTTTTAGAACCATAAATGATACAATACAAAATACTGTCATGGATTATTTTTCCCAGGTGAATGGTGTTAGAGAGTCAAGGTTAGTTAAATTGTCTATTGGGCTGGAAAAGTTAAAATGTCCCTGGAGTTTTAACAAAATCTCCATTTCGATACATACTTTGTTCAACATAAAAAATGTAAACAGTGTGCGTTCAAACCTGTATGTTCTTATTGTTGTTCATTCTTGCAGACTAACATTGGCTCCATCCTAGCGGCCGTGAACCCTTATAAGCAGATATCAGGGCTGTATGACGCCGAGGCAGTGGATGTGTACAGCAGACATCACCTGGGTGAACTACCTCCACACATCTTTGCTGTGGCCAACGAGTGTTACCGCTGCCTGTGGAAGAGACACGACAGTCAGTGTGTGCTCATCAGGTAACACGCTGCTGCTGCTCTTAAAGGCATCACATCACATTGAGTATTATTCTAGTTTAAAGGAATTAAATACTATTAATCAGATCCTCTTGATGTAAAGCTCACCAGACAGCTTTTGGTCATTTGTGGGTTTCAAACGCACACGTAATCACTTGTGGGAACTTCTAGCGTGAATTTTTGTGAGAAGAGGGTTTTTTCCCCCCGCTGTTGGTTGGGATTGCCTCTTGACAAAATATCCTGAAGTTTGTGTACCTCATCAGCGTAATGTTGAGTAGTATTCGCGCTGCTATAACAACACGACTACAGATGACAAGGAACCTTGTTGTGTAGTGTGAGCACCACAGCATTTCAGGTCCTGTAGTGTGAACTTTACCCTGAGTGGCAGCTTGGAGTGATTGGGTGTTTGTGCAAAGTCTTTATATGGTATTATGTTTAATAAAACATTTCAAATTGTAGGGAGTTAACAGCATTGTGAGAGTATGCACAGTTCTAAGGGCACCACAAACTACAAACAGAACAAGTGTTAAACAATAAATCACTTCACTGGACATGGAGAGGGAATTTTACCCACTAGTCATAATGCCCTTACTCTGTACTTCACAAAGTTAGGCTAATGAGCCTACAGAAATATATATATATAAAGAAAATAATACTTTTATTGAGCAAGGACGCATTAAATTAATGAAAAATGACAGTAAATACATTTATAATGTTTCAGAAGATTTCTGTTCAAAATAAATGCCGAACTTCATCAAAGACTGTGTGACGGTATCACAAAAATATTAATAAATGAACTGCTTTCAACATTTATAATAATAAGAAATGTTTCTTGAGCCAATCTGCAAATTAGAATGATTTCTGAAGGATCATGTGACTCTGAAGACTGGAGTAATGATGCTGAAAATTCAGCTTTGACATCACAAGAATAAATTACATTTTTAAAGATAGTAAAGTTTTATTTTTTATTACTGTTTAGATTTGGGGAGTATAAGAGACTCATTTCAAAAACATTTAAAAATCTTACCAACCCCAAACTTTTTAACGGTTGTGATATTTTTACTTAAGTAAGTATGTTACAATATGCAAACCTATAAAACTGCAGACAAAGGTGTGCTTGTGTGTTTACTGTGTGCTTCATGTGTGTGTGTTCTCAGTGGAGAGAGTGGTGCTGGGAAGACAGAAAGCACCAAACTGCTGCTGAAGTTCCTGTCTGTCATGAGTCAGAACTCCACAGGCTCTCCGCTGTCAGAGAGGACCACCAGGGTGGAGCAGGCCATTGTACAGAGCAGGTCATACACACACACACACACACACACACACACACACACACACACACACACACACACACACACACACACACACACACACACACACACACACACACACACACACACACACACACACACACACACACACACACACAGTTGTATCTCTTTCCATTTTAACACCTGTTCCTTCTCTTCCACTCCAGTCCAATAATGGAGGCGTTTGGGAATGCAAAAACCGTTTACAACAACAACTCCAGTCGCTTTGGCAAGTTCATTCAGCTTCACTTCTCTCAGAGTGGAAATATTCAGGGCGGCTGTATTATTGATTATTTACTTGAAAAGGTATCTTTTATTTACTTCTTTTTCTTTTTAGCCATTTATAGACCTGCAGATGAGCAGCTGTAGGCCTATTAAATGCTTTGTGCTGTAAAAATGTCGTAACATTCCAGAATCGAGTCGTGCGGCAGAATCCGGGAGAGAGGAACTATCATATTTTCTATGCATTGTTGTCAGGTGCTAAGCGTGAGCACAGAGGTGAGATTTTAGCTTTTTATACACTTCAACTTTAAATAAGCTGAATCTTTTTCTCTGGCCATTGTTTTTATATTACTCCGTGTTCTCATCCTCAGAAATGTACATGCTGGCTGATTCTCCCGAGGCGTATCATTACCTCAACCAGTCTGGCTGTGTGAAAGACAGAAGCTTGAATGACAAACACCTCTATGATAGTGTGATGGTCAGTCAATATTTTGCATGGTCTGTGTTTGACAGTGTTCTTGACTCTTAGACAGTTACTTGTCTCATGAACATACAGAGGTTAATGCCCTGCAATTGAGCTTTAATAAATGTTCCACTAGAGGGCACCACATCATCTCTTTTCTGTAAACTGTTCAGCACAAAGTAGTTATAGGGTTAGAAAATGAAAATTCTGTCATCATTTACTCACCCTCATGTTGTTCAAAACCTGTGAGATTATGTTCATCTTCGGAACCACAAATGAAATGTAGTTAAAGAAATCTGAGAAATTTGACAGTCCAACAAAGTTCATAAACAGATTGTAAAACTAATCCATATGAACTGAGCGGTTTAGCCCTAATTTTCTGAAGAGACTTGATCGCTTTATATAATGAGCAGATTTAGACTTTTATTATGTTTTTATTCTGTAATCTGTATTATAAGGGGAAAGAGACATGTTCATGGTTTAATTTTATTTACTGACTGTAGGAAGCTTTGAAAGTGATGGTATTCACAGAGGAAGAGATCCGGGATGTCTTCAAGCTGCTGTCTGGGGTCTTACAGATCGGCAACATTGAGTTCATGACTGCAGGGGGTGCTCAGATCACCACTAAAGGAGGTTCGATACGGATCAGCGTTTGTCTTCAGTGTCATATGATCCTTCAGAAATCATTCTAATACGCTGAAGAAACATTTCTTATTCTTATTAATGTTGAAAACAGTTATACTGCTTTCTTTCTAAGGATTATTTGATGAATAGAATCTATTTGTAACATTATATATGTTTTTACTTTTACTTTTGATACATTTATGCATCCTTTTTGAGTAAAAGTATTCATTTCTTTAAAACAAAAACAAAAATCCTACTGACCCCAAGCTTTTGAATTGTTGTAGGTTTGGTTAAAACTTGAATCTTTACGGGTCACAAATTGATCTAATTAGGTTTTTTGGAACATTTCATAATTATTTTCAAAAATATGCTGAAGACATGCATGAAACTGAAGATTCAATTTGCTCTATGAATATTGACTAAATAATAAATATTATCTCAGGATAAGATATTAATGGATAGTGACCTAATAATAATAAATAATCACACTTTCCTCAGTTGTGAAGGCTTATGCAGTGTGTTTATTTGACAGTGGTCAGTGTCGTCAGTGATCTGCTGGGACTCGACTCCTTTCAGCTGTCTGAGGTTCTGACACAGCGGTCCATGATCCTCAGAGGAGAAGAAATCTGCTCGCCCCTCACTGTGGAACAGGTAAGGAACCAGGACATGCGTCCATTTTTATGATGTTGTATATGTATAGTATACTGGTATGTTTAGGAATAAGATATATGTCTTTGTTTATTTACATTTTGGAATAAGCTTGGGCAATGGTTTCAAAAAGTTTTATATTTCTGCTACAGATTTTTTTTTTTTTTTTTTACCCTTCATGTTGTATCATGTCGTGACATGTCTGTGCTGTGCCCTCAGTGTGTTCAGAGACAAGTTCCTTTCCCTACACCCCCACTCACCCCAGATTTACTGACAGACTTGTCATTTAAAAAAACATGCTTACACCCATACGCCTGTGTAAAAAGTGTCTTTGCGTGACTTGGTACCATTTCCTGTTTTTTTGTCCCCTCGGATTCCTGCTATAATAACTCGGTGATAAAGATCTCATGAGAAAAAACACAATAGAGGCAGAGTGTGGAGACGGCGGTTAGCAGCCGCCTAATGGGGGCAGCCTACCACACAAATATGCACGGTAAACACAAGAGACAGTTTAGCGCTAGAGCAGAGCTTTCAAAACTTACTCTTGAGAATTCTTCTGTCCCGCAATGCAAGTTCATGGTCAAGTGAATGAAAATCAAAGGCTTGTTTTTGGAAACTGGTTGGAAAAAGGGAGCTAGACCAATGAAAATGGAGCTAGGGGATGAAAGTGTGTGCATGCGAAGAATAAAGAGACCCCAACCCACATTATCCCATAAATCTCATCCAGCATGTACTAAGGGCCCTGGCCTTTGTGACCGACACACAAGCAATCTTTTCATGAACAAAGACAATGGCCACTAACTCCAGCCTGTGTTAGCGGTCATAAAGCAGGGCCACGTCTTAATGGAGGCCCTTATTCCTCCTCCTCTTTTTCTCATAATGCACTAACACAGTGGCCAGGACCTCAACAGCTGCCATTGGCCGTATCCTGCACAAACAGCCATTCTTTCAGGTCTTTCTGATGGAGCCAACACACAGTTCAGAATCAGGCAGAAGTGTCTCTGACTGATGAATTATAGTGTTGCTGAAACAATAGACGGGAGTTTAGTGTTCTTAGGAATAGCAGAGGCTAATTTGTGGTTATTAACTTTCTCTCCTTCTGTAATCCAGTAATAGCAGCTCAGGGTTATTGCTGGGTTTATGAGTTGAAATTGAACTGAAATTCCAGAAGCAGATATTTCTCAAGAGCTTCCTCACTTTTCATCACTTTTATAAAATGAACTGGTCGGTCAGTTTTAGTGGATGTACTGTATAAATCAGTTCTCACAGTGTGTATCTGTATCCTAGCACTGGTGTAGATCATCACATTAAGATCAACATGTTCCACTACTGTTTGACAACCAGAAATTATTTTTTTTCTTCCTTTTGAGTATAATTTGAAAACCTTAGGGTGGTTTAAATATGGCTTAAGTGTGCACATACTTATTGGGGCCACTGTATTTGATCCAATCTCAGCTATAAATCAGGAAAGACACGCATTGTTTTCAAACGTTTAAAGACACGCACAATTATTGAGAGTAGCAAATTCAGTCCAACAAAACCTTAGTTTCTTTTTATGATGTTGAAATGCAAATAGACATTTTAGTGTTTTGTAATAATCTCCAGAGACATTGCTTGTTGATTTTATGGTTTTAAATTGCACTGTTGGAGGCTAACTAAAGGAAAAATGTCTCTGGATTAATATTTGTCTCTGCCCTGCTTTCCAAAGGCAATTGATTCCAGGGACTCTGTGGCCATGGCGTTGTATTCCCAGTGTTTTTCTTGGATCATCACCAGAATCAACCAGAAAATCAAAGGAAAGGACAACTTCAAGTCCATTGGCATTTTGGATATCTTTGGCTTTGAGAACTTCGAGGTGAGAGTTCGTTGAGTTGAGGTGAAATGTTCCAGACAGACAACCTGCCGATGGCGTGTTGTCATGTTTTTATGACTTTTTTTCCCCCCTCCAGGTGAACCGGTTTGAGCAGTTCAACATTAACTATGCCAATGAGAAGCTCCAGGAGTACTTCAACAAGCACATCTTCTCCCTGGAGCAGCTTGAATATAACAGGTGGGCCAGTGACCCTGATTCTTAGATTTTGACATAATTTTGCTCTAGAAACCAGCTTAGATAGTTCTACACTGTCTTCCATCCTTCATTTAACTAGATAGATAAAAAAATTAGGCCATAAAGCCATACCACACCATACCATACCAGACGTGTACTGAAATCACACACATTTGATAAAAAACTTATATAGAACATGCTTTTCCAATCGTCGCAAAGTATGCATGTGTGTCGTATAAATGCAAACTGGACATACTACATAAATATGCATTGACACGTCACTTGCATCGCTTTCCCCCCTTCCATAAATCCTCTCCCATGGCCTCATGGGATTGTAAAGTATCCATTGGATGCACACTTCAGAATCTCTGCATAAGTATTAGGTCATCTGGATACTTTTCGTCTACTATTTTTCAAATACTATTCATTCGGACTGGTTTTTGCCTACTAGTGAAGTGTGCATAGTCATATTCAGCACATGAGGTCTTGCATTACTGTGATGATAACAGACTTTTGTACTCAAGGGGGTGATACTTAAGTTAGTAACTAACATACTCAGATTGATCAAGATTGTTTTCAAACTGCTCATGCATAGTGACTTGAAAGAGAAAACTGACTGTAGAAAACAGCAGTGCTTACTGGAGCACCCTTTGTGGCCACTCTAAAAATGCAATGAGTGATTGTTTCGCCTTATGAATTGCACTCTGACACATTTCAACGTATTTTTCAGACCTTGAGAATCTTATAGAATCATACATGTTTATTGCTAGTTAACTGAATATTGCCACATGCGGTAATCAAATATCTGTGCAGATAAACTGGATGTTCTATTATTCAGCTAGCTATAAAAATATACCTTTAACTAGCTTGTCATTTCAAACTGTTGCTCTACCATGACAGTACTTCACCTGAAATGACTGTAGATATATGTATGACTAATGTTAATGTCTGCTATAGTGAGAAAATGATCCATGTGAGAAATGAGAGTCCATTATTTGGCTGTTTTGTGCTAATGTACGCAAGAAAACCGACTCTAGAAAAGACCACTTTAAGCTAATGTTTACGCTAAGACATTTCACTGCACCTCTGAGCCAGAGGTGTTTGCCTCAAATACTTGTGAACAGTGTGTTTCAGGTATTAGCTTTAGCAAACAACAACACATACTCAGACATGTGAAAGAAGCTCTATCATCCTCTTGACTTCTGAAGTGTGTTCAGAATGTAAAAATAAATAAGTGTATACAACTGGACTGCACACCAGTAATGCATTGACTAAGCATTCACGTGCGTAGATTACATCATCATCAGGACATGAAACTGCTGTGGAAAACCTAAGAGTCCGACACAGACTGCTCTGTAGACACGTAGTTTCAAGCTATCAGGTGTCATTGAGAGCTCAGGTCACAACAGGGTGAAATCGTATAGAAGGAAGGAGGTGCGACGTGTCCCAGAGGTGTATGTGACATGATGTACATGACATGGACTGTCCTGCACTATCTTTTAGGGCAGAGTGATGGAGAGATAGCAGATTAACTAAGGGAAAGGGTTTCTCTGCCTCTTCTTACTGTAGTCACTATGGAGGCACTCTGCCAGATGTGTGAATGGGTCTCCTCTTTCCCACACAGTTGTGTTCTTGTGTTGAAATGTGATGGCTGAGGGGGGGGGGGGGGGGGGGGGTCAGCAGAGCCCGGTCACAGCTCATTTCATCACATGAACACTGAGGATAATACCACCTTTGTGTACTTGTGGTGTTGTGATGTGTGTATCTGTTGCTCAAGAGGTTCTCCTTTGTCTCCACACAGGGAGGGGATACACTGGGAGGCCATCGATTGGATGGACAACGCTGAGTGTTTGGATCTGATCGAAAAGGTGGCCTTTTAACCTTTAATCAGCTCTCACTGGGACCCCACAGTGCTCATTATAAACTGTTTAATTGTCGATAACCAGTAGAATGTGATCTCTACAGTAGTCATTTTCAGAAATATTGGCTGATTAGATGGTCTACCAAAAGTAAATGGGGGCTCATACAGGAGATGTACCTGTCTCTTCTCTGCATCATTTCCTACCCTCTTCATCATTAACACTGCCCTCCTAAGTGCAGGGTCAATAAGATATTTATTTTTATTAATGCTTTTATTCAGCAAGGACATGTTAAATTGGTCAATAGTGACAGTAAAGTCATTTATAAGGTTACAAAATATTTCTATTTCAAATAAATGATGTTCTTTTGAACTTTCTATTCATCAAAGAATCCTCTTTCCATAAAAATGTGACACTGAAGACTGGAGTAATGATGCTGAAAATTCAGCTCTGACATCACAGGAATAAATTACATTTTAGAATATGTTAAAATATAAACTGTTATTTTAAATTTCACAATATTACTGTTTTGACTGTAGTTTTGATCAAATAAATGCAGCCTTGGTGAGCATAAGAGACTTGCTGACCGCAAACTTTTGAACAGTAGTGTACGTCTCTAAGAGGTCTGGAACGTTTCACAATGTAATCGTTTTGTGCATTATCTGCTAAACATACTAAAGTGAATTTGCATACATAACAGTTTTTTTAACATTCAACAGGGAATGTTTTAGAGATTGCAAATTATTGCATGTTATTTTACAGTAAAAATGACATGTTCCAGTTCAAATTGAAAAGATGTCTCCTTGCCAAATATACTATCAGACCATCCATATCAAGTGGCTAAAAAGGGTCATATAAAAAAAAGAAATAATGGTTACACTTTATTTTAATGTGTCCTTGTTACAGTGTAATTATACATTTACGTACTGTACTTACTGTAGGGTAAGGAATAGGGTTTGGTTTAGGGTTAGTTGCTTGTAATTATGCAGAATTTACTGTTATTACTAGAGTAAGTACATGTAACGTAACAAGGACACTGTCAATTAAAGTGTTACCGAAATAATTAGCATCTTCAATCTTAGTCCTCCTCCTGCATTGTCACAGAAAAATATCAACTTCTTAAAATAACCTTTGGCCAATATCTCACATAAATACAAATGCATGACTATGAACGAGACCCCTGTGGTTAATAATAATACATTTTGTGTGTGTGGAGAGCCAGAGAGCGTGTGCTTAGATCAGTGTGCTCTTTTCTCAGAAACTGGGCATGTTGGCTCTTATCAATGAAGAGAGCAGATTCCCTAAAGGCACGGACTACACCCTGCTGGAGAAACTACACAGCCGGCATGCCGTAAGTCCTCCTTTTCAAAACCCTCACAGACATATGCGCTTTCTTCTCCTCGTCTCATTTCAGATCACAGAGAGTTAATGCTTCTTTAAACTCACTGATAAAGACCAACGCTGAGCCGATAGTCACACCCCCACAGCCTCTCACACGCACATGCACAATACGGTAACGTGAGCAGGCTTTCCTCAGGCCCCGGGAACAATGAGTGTGTCCTCGGAGAACCCACATACAGTCTGCCTCGACTGAAGTGTCTTTGAGTGTGCACGCTGCAAAATATAATCAATGTGAAATAATGTGTTATGTGTTTCTGCCTCTGCAGACAAACCCATACTACGTGAAACCAAGAGTGGCAGATCACCAGTTTGGTATTAAACATTATGCAGGAGAGGTAATTACATCAACACACAGTGTTATTTTAGTATTACTTATATACTATTATTTGTGAGGTTGGAAAGATTTTATAAGGTCTGCCAAAAGTTGAAATGCTTTAAATTGACATCAGACTTCATTTGTTGCTGCATGTTGCTACGTTTTGAAACCAACAGCAGGTGGAATGACCATTTCTGTTGATACCTATAATCTAAAATATTGACCGATATACCGATCTATCACTATATATGTCACAGGTGTGACTGCCAAGAGGAAGTGAGCTCTGGACTTCCCCAGTTTTCTCACTCTCTCTCATCATCTGTCAGTGTCAGTTTCGGTCTATAAGAGAGTCTGTTCAGGAGAGTAAGAGAAAGCAGTCAGTTCAGTATGCTGAAAAAAGTACAGAGAGATGGAAAGTTAAGAGTTGGTTTGCCCTTTCACCATGGGCACTACACGAAGCCTTCACAGTTTAATGTGCTGGAAACCACACGGCTAACATGCATTCCCATGAGAAGCATTTGGCATGCTGTCCAGCTCCTTCTCTAGTTGCAATAATTTTTTTTCCTGACAGTTTTCTTTCACACTTCTACTTGCTTTTCACTTGCTTTTACTTTTTTACTTCAAAAAATAATCCGTATTTTAGTCTTGTTTACCAGCAAAAAACATCTACACAGATGCATTTTCTTGAGAAGCAATATTGCATCAGGTTGCATGCTTCTCAGGTAAATATATCTTGTTTTAAGGATTTTTTATATATATTTTTTACTTTACAGTAGCCAAAGATACTGATTTTTACCACTTTCTGAGATATGCAAGTTGCATGCAAAATGTCTGACATGTGCCCACAATATCAATCCAGTCTTTCAAATGCTTTCAGATGCAGAATCTTTAGCATCTGCTCTCTTGGCCAAAACAAATGAAAGATCGGACTATGAGCTTTGGATGAATTATCTGTTTAAATGAGAGATTGCAATTATCAAGTTGGTGATATAAATACCCCCAGCATGTGTTTTGGATGCTGCATACTCTACAGATCAGGAGTTTATTTCATGGTGTTAAGACCTGTTGAGGAATCTGTCGCCACGGAGGTCACGACTGAGTAATACTCAACAGGTGACTGCATTAAACTTCGGCAGCACCAGCTCGATCAAACTCTCTCTTTGGTCTCTCATCAATTGGCTGAAAGTACAATGCAGGAATCAGAGACTTTGTATTTTCTTCACATACACAATTCAATTCAGTTCAGTTAGAAATGCTGGGGCAAACACATGAAGTAGGCTATGTATGCAGTAGGTTTACATAAAGGAGTTATGTAAAAAAAATTCTATTAATAAATAGATCAATTAGCATTTTAGTCACTGTACATGTATTTTATAACTTTTCTTTGTGTGTGTGTCAGGTATTGTATGATGTGCGTGGCATTCTAGAGAAGAACAGAGACACATTCAGGGATGATATTCTCAACATGCTGAAGGACAGCAGGTGACAAATCATTCACTTCATTTCAGAAATTTTAAACAATGCTGTGGATCCTATGATCCGAAGTTTTTCCAGCTTGTCATGAGATCAGTGATGCATATACTGTAAGTTATACTTCTCATACTGAAAAAAAAATGGTAACAGTGTACAATAAGGTCTCGTTTGTTTACATTAGTAAATGCATTAGCTAACATGACAACTAAAATATGAGCAATTTATTTTTTTAAGTATTTATTAGTCTTTGTTAATGTTAACAATGTTAACAATGTTACAATGTTAACAATGTTAACAAATTCAACTTTTGATTTAAAGGGATAGTTCACCCAAAAATGAAAATGTCATAATTTACTCGCCCTCATGTCTTTCCAAACCCGTAAGACCTTCGTTCATCTTTGGAACTCAAATGAAGATCTTTTTGATGAAATCTGAGTTCAATCTCGTGTTACGCAGCACGTTTGAGCTTCTGCAAGAACCAATGCGGTTCATTCTCGTGTTACGCAGTACGTTTGAGCTTCCGCGAGAACCAATGAAGTTCATTCTCATGTTACGCAGCACGTTTGAGCTTCCGCGAGAACCAATGAAGTTCATTCTCGTGTTACGCAGCACGTTTGAGCTTCCGCGAGAACCAATGAAGTTCATTATCGTGTTACGCAGCACGTTTGAGCTTCCACGAGAACCAATGAAGTTCATTCTTGTGTTACGCAGCACGTTTGAGCTTCCGCGAGAACCAATTAAGTTCATTCTTGTGTTACACAGCACGTTTGAGCTTCCGCGAGAAGCAATGAAGTTCATTCTCGTGTTACGCAGCACGTTTGAGCTTCCGCGAGAACCAATGAAGTTCATTCTCGTGTTACGCAGCACGTTTGAGCTTCCGCGAGAACCAATGAAGTTCATTCTCGTGTTACGCAGCACGTTTGAGCTTCTGCGAGAACCAATGAAGTTCATTCTTGTGTTACACAGCACGTTTGAGCTTCCGTGAGAACCAATGAAGTTCATTCTCGTGTTACACAGCACGTTTGAGCTTCTGTGAGAACCAATGAGGTTCATTCTCGTGTTACGTAGCACGTTTGAGCTTCCGCGAGAACCAATGAAGTTCATTCTCGTGTTACGCAGCACGTTTGAGCTTCGGCGAGAACCAATGAAGTTCATTCTCGTGTTACGCAGCACGTTTGAGCTTCCGCGAGAACCAATGAAGTTCATTCTCGTGTTACACAGCACGTTTGAGCTTCCGCGTGAACCAATGAGGTTCATTCTCGTGTTACACAGCACGTTTGAGCTTCCACGAGAATCAATGAAGTTCATTCGCGTGTTACACTGCACGTTTGAGCTTCCGCGAGAATCAATGAAGTTCATTCTCGTGTTACGCAGCATGTTTAAGCTTCCGCAAGAACCAATGAGGTTCATTCACGTGTTACACAGCACGTTTGAGCTTCCGCGAGAATCAATGAAGTTCATTCTTGTGTTACGCAGCACGTTTGAGCTTCCGCGAGAACCAATGAGGTTCATTCTCGTGTTACACAGCACGTTTGGGCTTCCGCAAGAGCCAATGAGGTTCATTCTCGTGTTACACAGCACGTTTGAGCTTCCGCAAGAGCCAATGAGGTTCATTCTCGTGTGCTACGCAGCACATTTGAGCTCCTGCAAGAACCAATGAGGTTCATTCTCGTGTTACGCAGCACGTTTGAGCTTCCGCGAGAACCAGTGAGGTTCATTCTCGTGTTACGCAGCACGTTTGAGCTTCCGCAAGAACCAATGAGGTTCATTCTCGTGTTACGCAGCACGTTTGAGCTTCCGCAAGAACCAATGAGGTTCATTCTCGTGTTACACAGCACGTTTGAGCTTCCGCAAGAGCCAATGAGGTTCATTCTCGTGTGCTACGCAGCACATTTGAGCTGCTGCAAGAACCAATGAGGTTCATTCTCGTGTTACACAGCACGTTTGAGCTTCCGCGAGAACCAGTGAGGTTCATTCTCGTGTTACGCAGCACGTTTGAGCTTCCGCAAGAACCAATGAGGTTCATTCTCGTGTGTTACGCAGCATGTTTGAGTTTCCGCAAGAACCAATGAGGTTCATTCTCGTCTTATGCAGCACGTTTCAGCTTCCGCAAGAACCAGTGAGGTTTATTCTTGTGTTACGCAGCACGTTTGAGCTTCCGCAAGAACCAATGAGGTTCATTCGCGTGTTACGCAGCATGTTTGAGCTAACCCTTAAACTAACCTTTTAAGTAATGTATTCGGAAATGTTAAAAATAACAGACTAAGAATAACTAAGAATAATAAATACTGTAGAAGTATTGTTCATTCTTATTTCATGTTAACTAATGTAGTTAACTATTGTTAACAAATGAAACCTTATTTTAAAGTGTTACGCCAAAAAAATGTGTCTTATGAAAAAATATCTTGTCTTATGATATTTATACATATTATATCATGTCTTTTGATACTAAACTGTATCTAAAAGCATTACTTTATTCCGCTTTTATGAGCTTATACTAACTAAGAGACTACTTGGAGTATTTATACTTCTAAAAACTACCTTGAAGCAGTTGTTGCTGATCTATATTTCTGCTGATATGAATGATGTCTGTGAGTGATATTATCTCTGTTGTGTGTTTTTCAGACTTGACTTCATCTACGACCTGTTTGAGCGTGTTGGTAGCAGGAGTGGAGACGAGACTTTGAAGATGGGCACTGCCCGCCGCAAACCCACCGTCAGCTCTCAATTCAGGGTAAGAGACATATCAGTGATCTGAATATGCCATGTGATGTAACTATGTGAAACTACATTTTGAGAGAATCAGGATGATAAGATTGTGAGACATGTGCTCTGTTCCAAAACTTAGTGAGCTGCCTATGTAGGCAAATAAGGCATTGCAGATGTGCTAAAATACCTTGTTTTTACTAAACTCATGGGCAGGTTCACATCCTTCACATAAAAAGAATGTATTGCGACAAACTCTTTATAAAAAAAATCCAAGATGGCTGACGAATCAAGAAGAATGTTCAAAAACATATATATTATTCACTACTGTAAGATATGTTAAATGATGGTATTTTCTTTTTGTTGAAGCTGTCATTTCAACGTATTTTCTTGTAAATAATTGTGTTTAACAGCCCAATTCCTGGTTGATTCTGCAAAGAAATCTCCACCAAATCTGCAAATCATGGCAAATTATGGCAACTCCCATAAAGCACTGCGAATGATGTAGCTCTGCGAGTCCTTAAAGCTTTATTTTGATTTTTGTTCTTTCACAGTCTTGTCTTTTTCATATTTTCAAATTCTTTTTTGCTTCAAATCAAAGTTTGTAATGTTTTGATTCACCTCATAGCTGGTTGGTTTGGTTCATGGCTTAGAATACTTTTTTTTTTATAATCCTAATGGGAAAAACCAATGGAAAAATGCTGGATCCAAGGCCGCTGAAAAAGTGGGCAGATACTGTTGCACTCTTTTGAAATCAATCATCGAATCATCAAGTCCTTTTTGTGTGACACACAGAATTGCTGCCTATGTAGAACATTCCAAATCAGCCACTTAATGGGTTTCATGATATTTAGGATGCTCCCTTGTAAGAAAGCTGCCTGTGTAGCCAGTAATCAGCAAAGCAGCTCAGTAAGTTTTGAAACGGAGCTCCTGTGTACTTGTCTATTTTGGGTGGACATTCAAGGTTATGAATGCAAACCTAGCAGAAATTTTGTTTATTTTTCTGCACTTGTGTGACTGTGTGTGTACCTTGCATGTGTGTGTTTTGTCCTCTTTGTCTAAGTCCCTGTATATCTGCTGGTTTGCGGTGTTACGGGGCTTTGCATGTCATAACTGCCGTGCAGGGGATTTGGCAGCTGCCCTTGTACTGTGGCTCTTAAAGCCAGGGGATTACCCACAAACCGGGCACAAGGGTTTGACAGGGTCTGTGCATGTTCCCCTGTTCCCCTGTCATTAAAGCCAGCCTGGAGCCTCTCAGTCTGAGACTGTGGGACAGAGTGCCATGTTGAAGGGTCCTTGGTGTGTCTAGGTAAATATGGGCCCTGTCACTGCCTGTGTTTGCCCTCTTCAACAGTAGATGTGGGACGGACAAGCAAATAGCAGCTCTGGTTGCTGAACTGCCCTTTTGGTGCTGTTACTTTCCTGTGCAGGGGTGTAATTTAGTGTTATTGTAACTGTGTTTCAGGACTCTCTTCATGCACTGATGGCCACTTTAAGTGCCTCCAACCCTTTCTTTGTGCGCTGCATCAAACCTAACATGGAGAAGGTAGGATCGACACATTTTTTGTACCGTCCATATCACAATCAAACCATATTTACTTTCCGTATTGAGTAAAGTCAATCACAATCACAATAAAACCAATCTTCCAAAAGCTTCAATGTCACTTTCAAAGGAATAGTTCACCCCAAAATAAAAGTCTGTCAAAAGCCTGTCAAAAATGACCAAAAGCACCTTAAAGTAGTCCATACAAATTAAACATTTAAAGTGTTCTTAAGTCTTAAGGTGCAGCCTAATTTATTCTTGTTCAGCAATATTTTGCGGGTGAAATCCAGTCATTTCGGTCAGAATCTGCGATCGGGAGTTTCACTTAAGGTCTGAAATGTGCCCCACACACATTTAGCTCACGTTAAAGTTGGCCGTGTGATTCTCACTGATCAGCAGAAAGCTACTTCGATTGAAAGTGTTTTTTGCGTGTGAGCTATGCTTGATGCATCACTACACTATGGGCAATGGACCTTTTCAGCCTGCAAAATTTATAGTAGCTTTGTTTACGGAACCTACCCAAGTTTGAGTTATTCACCAATAACTTTACCTTTCACTGTAGATTGTGAAGCATGCCCATCAAGTTAAGATGTGTTGTGCAACGTATGAAATCCGTAACCTCAAGCAGCGCTGGTTCCTGCTTGTCTCGTAACCAAATATCGATGCACCAAATTTGAATATGCAGAAATGCAAATGAGTTTCAAGGGCAATGAGATAAAGACTTTGATCCTTGAACATCCACTGGTCACTGTTTTGAAACAAGATCCATTTTTGAAGCAACACTGTACAAGTTATTAAGACTTGTTTTATATCTTTTAATACAAGAGTATTGTGTCTTGTACTATTTTTTTAAGTATGTAATGTTGCTTTTATAGTTAAGATTCAATATTTGTATTCACCACATAAACAGTTATATACAAAATATAACTTGCAGTGAAATGTTAACCTGGTCAGCTACTTAGCATGTGCATTAAATGTCTAAAAGGTACAAATTTAAGTTTAGACAAATATAAGAAATACAATTCATTGATACATTTTTTAATAATACATTTTAATAATTAATCAATAAATTTACCTAGTTTTAAAGGTACTTTTTACATGATATTTTACAGGAAAACATGAAAAACTCATTAAGAAATCATGGTTACACTTTATAGGGTCCAGTTCTCACTATTAACTAGTTGCTTAATAGTATGTATATTACTAGGATATTGGCTGTTTATTAGTACTTATAAAGCACATGATCCTATTCTACATCCTTTATTCCTACCCAATACCTTACTTAACAACTTAACAACTACCTTACTAACTATTAATAATAAGTAATTAGGAGTTTATTGAGGCAAAAGTCATAGTTAATAGTAAGTTAATAGTGAGAATTGGACCCTAATCTAAAGTGTGACCGAAATCATTATTAGCAGATGAGTCTCTGTTCATGTTAAAGTAAAATTTCCCTTGCATCACAGAACATTCTGGCATCATCTCCATGTGAGAAGCTGTACAACCAGCAAGTGCTCTGAGTCTGTCCTGTTCTGCTCTGTACATAGAGTCTCTTTGTGCTGATCTGCTCAGAACGGAACGGCCCATCCCCACCGCCAGCACATTCCTACAGCCCAAACCCGCCTGTGCTGGGGTCAGAGGTCACGGCTGTCTGCTTCAGAGAGGAGAATCATACTCCTGACCTGCAGCAGAGGAATGTAGAGATAATGGCCAGCAAATCACACAGAGCCAGAGGCAGTCTCTACCCTTCATTATATGATACGGTCGAGCTGTAAAAGTGCTCATTTGAGCTCCCATATTACTGGAATTATTATGATTGTATTGATTTATCAAGGACTCTTGTTTCAGCGGGCAGAGGATCGGGTTGGCGCTTCTTTTGGGGTTGTTGTATTGTGATAACTATCCTCAGGGAGGAGATCTGTGGTCTCGTCTGGCAATCTGCCTGGCTCCCTCTGTCATTCCACACCTTTTCTTCTATCGTTTATGCCACACAACAGTGATCCCTCGCTCATCTCACCCCATTTCAGGCCCCTTTATGGACATTGTAATGCTGCATACTTCATGTCTAACCCAAGTTGAATGCCCAAATTACTCAGGGAGATCAGAAATACACCTCAGTGTCCTGTCACATTAGCCTGACATGATCATTTTGGTTGAGATTCTGCTGATTGAAATGAAGGACAAGGCAAAAGTCAATAGTGGAGCAGTTAAGCTGCACCAGATGTCCAGGCCACCAACAATGAGCCCCGCTCCTTAACACAGTCATCAAACGGCCTGATGGGACTGGACTGTGGGAGCAGCTGAACACCAGGCACTGACGTTACTGATCCAGCTACAGATCGCCACTGAGCATGACGTAACACTTCACACAATAGACATAATCAATCCCAGTTGAAAGCTTCATGACTGGCGTTGGGGTTTCACCCCTTTTTCTGCCCACAGACGTCTTTTGTTTTTTATGTGACAGATCAAAACAAGCATCTATATTATCTCCCCCTAGGTTACGGTTAAAGTCAAATCAAAACAGGCCCTATAAAGATTCCTAATCTCATTGCACGTTTCATCTGGTTTATGTTATTCCTGAAATAAAATGTTTGTCTTCGCAATCCTTCATCAACAACTGAAACATCATGTCATACACAGCAAATATCTGTTTCTTCAGTGTTTTATTTCATTATTTTGGTCTGGTTTAAAAATATCAAACTTTCTTTAAAACAATATATATATATAAATTATTTATTTTTTTTATTTTTTTTTTTTTTACCAAATTAAGATTATTTATAAGAGAATATATATTATATGTATGATTTATATATCATACACCATTATTATTTAACAATGATATTGAGAAACTACTACTTGATAGTGATGAATAGCAGTAACAGTATACCGTTTTTAAGCATAGAACCTCACAACATTTCTGCATTGAAAATAAAAACATTGTTTGCCAGTGGGGAAAGAAAAATAAGCTGAAAAAGAAAAAACTTAATTTAAGATATTTTCTGATAATAAACCTGGTTAAACATTATTTTGATGGTGCCCTTTAGACTTTCTGTTAAATATAAGTAACATTGCACCTACATGTCAACTAACTCTCATTAGAGTATTAGTTAAGTATTAGTAGACCGTTAGGGTTAGTAGAATAAGGAGTTAGGTTTAGTAGAATAAGTGGACATGTACAGGACTTATAGTCAGTATAATGTATTTTGGGGACCGTCAAAATAAAGTGTTATCAGATATTAAGCAGACAGTCTACTAATACATATACTCCAATGAGAGTTAGTTGACATGTAGGTGCAACGTTAATTATAGTCAACAGAATGTCTAAAGGAGACCATTGAAATAAAGTGTTTCCCAAAGTTTTTTATCTTGCTTTTAAGGATGTTTATATATTTTAACAGAAAATAAGACAAAAGTACTGATACTAAAAATACTTGTATATAATATACTTCATAATATAATATTAGAGAGAGAGAGAGATTATGAATGCTGTTTCTTATTGATTTGTGACCAAAATTGGGCATAACCAGTTGATATCCGTGCTGAAGGACATCTCATTCTATCTTCTTCCAGAATGCAAATAAATTTGATGCAGATGTGGTTCTGAATCAGCTTCGTTACTCTGGAATGCTGGAGACAGTGAAGATCCGTAGAGCTGGCTTTCCTGTACGGAGAACCTTCCAAGACTTCCTCAGCAGGTGAGACACGTGGCCAAGAAACTGTCACAAAACCACTGACAGTCCATCAAAATAAAGTTTGAAGCACAAAAGATGCCTGTTTTTTTTGGAAAGTTAGTTAAAGTCCTTGAAACCATAATGTTTTTCTGAATCTGTTAACGTTTGATCAGGACATTGTTCCCTTACAGTAAAATGAGTGAGGTGGAATGTGTTTGTATGTGTTTAAGTTGTGCCCACTTCCTGTGCAGATACACAATGATCCTGAGGGACAAAAACCACACGGCGGACGAGAGGAGGAAATGTGCCGATCTGCTTACGAAGTATGACGTCACAAAGAAAGAGTGGCAGCTGGGAAAGACTAAGGTGCGGTTGCATGGCCAACACATGTTCACACACATAGTTTAAAGTAGCAATATAAATAATCTGTGCAAGAGTACAATGACTTTGTATAAGAGCTCTTTCTTTCTCAGTTTGAACTACTTAACCTTTTATGTAGTCTGTGGGTTGATCCCTGATATTCATACCTTGTAGTGTTGAGAAAGTCGTGTATTTGAATTTAAATCTAAAATGTAAAAAGGGGGCATTTACAGTCACAAGAATAAGTTTGTGAACACTTTAAAATTCCCGATCTCTGAAATCTTTCATTGAAGTCACAGTTATAGACAACAGTCCTGAATTTTCTACGTTTGTATACAGGATGTCTTATCTTGATGAACATCCAGGTCTTTAGAAGTGCTTTTGTAGCCTCTTCTAGCTTTGTGAACACAAAAGAAGATATTTTGAAGAAAGTAAGATGGGGAACCAAACAGTTAATGGGTCCTGGAAGTCAATGGGGTCCATCAACTGTTTGATTACTGACATTCTTCAAAATATCTTCTTTTGTGTTCAGCAGAAGAAAGGAATTCATATACTTTTGGAACAACTTAAGGGTGAGTAAATGATGACAGAATTTTCATTTTTGGGTGAACTATCCTTTTAACTTACTTAACTTACTCACTTACTTTTTCTACACTGCACTGTAAATTATCACTCATTGTCTTCAATAAACTTGTGAAAAGTACAGCTGTTTGTGTGTTATTAATTTAGTCATTTAGTTTGTCTGCAATTGTGACTTAGATGAAGATCAGACCACATTTAATGAGTAATTCAAGCAGAAATCCAGATATTTTCAAAGGGTTCACAAATGTATTCTTGCCACTATGGTAATCTTAGGGACTTTTTTGTAGTATAACTCATATAATACCTCGATATGAACATTTTCGTGCTAAAGTTTTGCAACACTTATAGGGGATTTTTTTTCTGTCTGGTGGTTTTTTCCCCCTCTTCTCTCTTTATTCTTTCCTCTTTCTTCCTCATACTTCCTCTCCTCTCACCCCCCTAAAAAAAAAAGTTTTGCGCTCCCTCACTTTGCTGAAATGACTCATCTCGATCTAGTCAGCGTGAAAGAAGAGCACAGCACTTTAAGGGCGTTTGGCAACAGGAGCACAGCAGCTCTGAAAAGAACACTTTCTGTTCTCTGTTCAACAGTGTCTATTCATTCTTATCTTGTAATCAGTCAATTATTCTCTCTCTCCTTGGTCATTCTCTGCCACACATTAAGTACGGCGGTTCAGTCAGGCTGTTTTTACAGTAAGAGGAGCTCTGAGGTTTCTGAGGAACAGGAAGGCACTGTAAATAAAAGGCATTCTTGTGTTCTTTGATTCAGACCACTTTTCTTTAAATTAATTGAATCCAGCGTGCTCTCTGTTATTTCCTTTGGGGTCTTGTGGTTTCTGGCTTTCCTGAGAGCTAGTTTGGGTATCTCTTTATCAGGGGGTCACATTGATAGCTCGATGGTGCCTTAATGCGGTGTTGCTGTGATTACTTGTGTTTGGGTTTGATTTGAAGCAGATAAATTATCTCATAAATCAAATAACTTGATTTAATAATACGGTGATGACCTGTCAGTGCTCCTTGCGGTCATGAGTGGGAAATTATGAAGGAAAGCCAATTGAAACCAAACGATTAGATGACTTCAATACACAGGCTGTACTACGTAATGATCATTATCGCAAAATAAACATGGACATGGCCATCAAGATCTATACTGCATGATTGTATATTATTGCGCTTATTAGGATACATATCAAATAAATAAAAGAAAAAATAAAAGGACGTGAAGTACTGATTTGAGTTTATCAGTCAATCAGTCAATGGATGTGCAATATATTTTACACACACCCCCATTCAAAATTTTGGGGTGAGCAGATTAGATTAATTATTAATAGTTTTATTCAGCAAGGACATATTCAATTGATCAAAAGTGACAGTAAAGGTATTTATAATGTTACAAAAGATTTCTTTTTCAAATAAATGCTGTTCTTTTGAACTTTCTATTCATCAAATAATCATGAGAGTCACCATTTCCACAAAAAAATATTTAGCAGCACAACTTTTCAACAATAATAGTAAGAAATGTTTATTGAGCATCAAATTCTCATATTAGAATGATTTCTGAAGGATCATGGAGTAATGATGCCGAAAATTCAGCTTTGCTATCACAGGAATGAATAACATTTTAATGTATATCTAAATAGAAAACAGTTTGTACAGTATTTTTATATTAAATAAATGCAGCCTTGATGAGCACAAGATACTTCTTTCAAAAACATTAAATTAATCTTAAAGGCCCCATATTTTTAATGGTAGTGTATATTTAGATAAAAGGATTTTGCATTTGCACGGAACATAACATCTGATATTGTTTTTAAGGCATAAGTATCTATGATAATTCAGTTATATAGCATACATACAAATATAGTAATGTAATTGATTATATTTAATAGTCATAAAAATACTTAAACAAATGTGCCATATCATTTAAATTTAATAGAAATTAAAAACCATTTCAGATGGTATGTGCCATGCACCACAATACCTCTGAATTCATCACGGCCTCAATAGACGATTGAATGTAATGCAGTATTTCTCCTTTAGAATGTTGCTTTCTGTCTCTCACACACACATGCATAAAGACACTGAAACAAATGAATTCAGATACACACACTGGACACGCAGACTCGCTCCCTGCTGAATAGAGTCATGCTTTACAAATTGTTTTGCTGTAAAATAGCCTCATTGTTCTGTGGTGGAGTCACGGCTGGACGGCTCCAATTTGTTCTCAGCACGTCAGAGATCCAATGTACTCAAGGTCAGCTACTCCTACAGCTTTCACTGCTCTACCAGACTCCACCATCATACTTGTTAAATAGCCTGTTGCCCTAATGCACCCACGGAAAGCTGACGTCCTCATGACAGAAGCTGGGCTGATTGACCCCTCTGTGCGCAGATCTTATCCCAAAATGCAACCCAACACTGTCCTCCACAAAAGCAATACATGTCCCCCACCATCACCAATTGGTTAGGTTTAGCTCTTTCTGAAATGACCAGTGCTGCATCCGAAATACTTCGCTAATACATAGTATGTGGAAAAAAGAGTAGTATGTCCAAATTCATAGTATTCGAAAAACATTTGGCGAAAAGTACTGGAAGAAGATTTATGAATGGCAGTGAATGACAGTGTTACTGTAACGCTGACAGTAACAATGTCCGAATTTCATTCATACTACCCAATTTCATTTTATATAGAACATACTTTTTTAACGGTTGTGAAGTATAGTCAAATTTAAATGTTATACCCACTCAGACAGAATGCGATTTCCAACGCGGCGCAGTGTAGTTGGCTGCCAGCGTATATGCTTTGTTTTGGATGCTGGGTTTCTAGTGTCCACACAAGATCTCATACCTTGTTTAATGTCAACATGAATTACCATTCACAACTCATTTTGCTTCCATAATTAAACATATTTTCAAGTGAAATAAGATATTCATCTAGAAAGGCAGGATCTGTTTTGTATCTGATGGGAATTAAGTAAATGTTAAAAAACAGATGTTTACCAAAATAGCCTGATCTATGGGAGTTTGCCTTAAGATCTATTTGGCGATTGGTTAAAATTATCCAATTCGCCACACTGCATAAGTGACATTAGCAGAGAGGCAGAGCAAGTAATTAAATTTTCAATAAAGATTATGGAAACTAACAATTTTATTCTTTGTAGCCTAATAATGTGTGGCAATTAACTCCTCACAATAAGATCAGAAAGTTTATAGCAGTGGTTATATGAGAGAGAACCATCTTGAAGATCCTGCTTGTTTTATCCTTTAATGCTGGGAATAGGTTACTTTGTGTCCTTTTTGTCTTCATCACTCAGGAATCTACAGAAAAACCACAGTCAGGACTCTGGACCAATGTCGTTGTAGTGCAACATGGAGTATTATTAGCAGCTGGGAGAGGAAGATCAGACATTAGGCAGTGCATATGGAGGTTGTTTGATCAGTGTTTACCCATATGTTCCACACATGCTTTCCATGTAAGCTATATAAATACAGTCTCTATTAAAAAAAACAGTTTAATGTATTCCATGAATTCTTGATGATAGATTAAGTTGGCTTGGCAGTCAAATCTCCAGACAATGACCTTTGACTGTGTCCGCCGTTGCTGTACGTGTTTGGCGGTCCACTATGGTTGTTTTCATGGCTCAGGGTCTGTTTTGTTTTATGATTTCATTCAGGAGGGATTGTGATCAGTAGAGAATGCATGTTCAATACAGGTCCTCTCGAGCGCTGGAGCTGGCTTTTGTTTGTGGTGTTTTTGTGAGTGTCAGATTTGAGGTGGAGGTGAGGGGAGGGGTGCAAGATCAAGAAAGGGGTCTGGGATTGTGTTTCCTTGCTCGAAACAAAACAACTTGTGTGTAATTATATCCATGCTGATTGTGTGTTGAGGAAGTGTGATCCCTAGAATCGGGGCTCAGGTTTTTTTTTTTTGTGTGGGATGGGGGAAGGATGTGGACGAGGAAACTTCCTCCAGTGTGTGCGTCTGCAGCTGTGCGTCGCGATTACAGGAACATCTGGGTCGTCGGTTCCAGGAAATCTCACAATGGGCTTAAATCTGTGGGAGGCCAGACGTGACACTGTGTGTAAGTGTTGATGTTAATTGAAAGGACCTGATTCTGGTTATGTTAATACCAGCATATACAGACTAGTATCAGCATATGATGTATATTGGATGCTGCTTTGCTGGTGTTCCCAATAGTCTTCTTCGCTAACTTAAGTATGATGTCCTTGGGCAGCCAGCTCCACCACCGTGCTAGTTGACCAGCTAAATCTCAGCTCAAGTTTTAAGCTTTATCAATACAGATAGTAGCATGGAAATTCATGTTGGTATAATCATAGTTTCCATAAAAATATTAAGCAGCACAACTGTTTTCAATATTGGATCATGTGACACTGAAGACTGGAGTAATGATGCTGAAAATTTGGCTTTGCCATCACAGGAATAAATTAAATTTTAAAATATATTCCAAAAGAAAACAGTTAATTTAAATTGCAATAATATTTCACAATATTAGTGTTTTTACTCTGTTTTTGATAAAATATTTGCAACTTTGGTGAGGATAAGAGACCTCTTTCAAAAACCTTAAAACAATCTTACCGACCCCATATGTTTTAACAGGAGGTTAGACACTTTACTATACCATGAGAGGAGTTGTCATATTCATAAATGGCGGAGAACAGCGACTGACACTGTAGGTCATATGACAGTGCCAACATGGAGGATAAAGTACGTCCGGTTAGTTTTCATAATACATACATTAACACTATAGTCGATAAGTTACTCATCAAATAACGGTACACAGATTTAGAAGCAGTTTTTGTTTTAAGCAATATATCTATTTTGTAAATGTATCTATCTGTCATATTTTTGTAGAATGTTTTGCTTAGTGTGTTTTATATTTCTTTAAAGATGCAGTCAGTATTTGTTTAGCTAGCATTAGCATTGCTGTTCTTTGTGTACTTTAAGTGCTGATAACACAATGGTGTTAGATGCTGCTCTGCCATCTGTTGACATGGATCAGCATGATTGTCTCTGAGTTTTATGTAAATTACACTGATATTAGTGAGTTTTAGAGAGCGTCTACACCCTTACCTGTACAACAACAACAACAAAAAGAAGCAACTTGGCCTTTAGTAGAATTTTCTCCTTTATCAAATATTTCCATCTTGTGGGCTGTATCAATGTTTACGCTCATTTATTTTCTTTGTTGGTCTTTCAGTCTTCTGGTTTCAGCTCATTTCGGTTCTTTATCCGTGCAGGTACTGATTCTTCTGTTGTCTCGGCTGGCAAAACATTGTATTAAGTGTGTTTCATTGTCTAATTTTTGCTCTTCACATCACCAAACAACACAATGCTACATCTGTAGTCTGGCAGACAATGAGAATGAGGTTGAGTTAAAACTAGGGCCACATCATTTGAACATGGTGAAATACACTGAGGAGGGCAACCCACACCATACAAAACACGTTACAGTCGTCTTGTTGTGTGACAGATGACTCTTTACTAAAAAACGATTTATTTCATAATGTGTAAAACTTTTAAATTAGCATCAAAGCATTGAATGCACCTTTTAATGTCAGGTCAAGTCACCTTTATTTATACCAGGGGTGCCCAATCCTGTTCCTGCAAAGTTCAGCTCCAACCCTGATCAAACACAACCGAACCGTGATAATTATAGACAGGTGTGTTGGATCAGGGTTGGGTCTGAACTCTGCAGGTAGGTGGATCTCCAGAAACAAGATTTGGCTCCCCTGATTTATTCAATACAGATTGTTTTAAAACAGCTCCACAGTAATAAACAAGAAAATGATCAAATATGGCAAATATGGGACTAATTTAAATGGTGCTGTAAAGCAGCTCTAAAAACACAACTCAGTTCAGTGTTGATTCAGTTCAGTTCAATAACACTGTCAATGCTGCAAAAATCATCAATTATGAAATGAATTTGATTCTGATATAAGACAGCTGTACAGAACACAAGTGTCATCATTCAGCTCAATTCTGTAAAATGTTTGTCCCTATTCAATAGTGTCAGTGCAGTCGCATAAATAATGTTACAGAATACTAAGTGTCTTCTAAACCACAACTAAGCGAGACACAGGCGACAGTGGCAAGGAACCCAAACTCCATCAGATGACAGAAATTGAGTAAGAAAAAATCTTTGGAGGAACCAGGCTCAGTCAAGGGGCTAGTCCATTACTCTTTGGTATAACACTGTAGTTTATTCTTTTACATAATTTATAGATATATTGATACCATTTATTATGCAGAACTTCACCTTTTCTTCAACTGTGTTCCTGAGGTTTCTCTTCTATGAGTCAACATCTGTGAGTAAAGGGTTAAGCTTTCATGTCTCTTGTCTTTTAGAGAGAGAGCGAGGGTGTGGCCTGCTCTTTGGCCGAGAGCCACTCTTTCCCCCTCCTCTCTCTCTCTCTCTCTCTCTCTCTCTCTCTCTCTCTCTCTCTCTCTCTCTCTCTCTCTCTCTCTCTCTCTCTGTGTCCATGCACGTCAGTCTGTCTGGAATAGTCCGAGAAGCAGCAGTAACAGGAAATCAGAGCGCTGTGGTTTCAGCACAATGGCAGAGCTCCACAGCTCAGCTCCCTGTAGCCTGTAGCCTGCTGAGAACACTTGGAGACGTGCTCACACCGTCTGGAGAGAATTAACAGTCAGTTTACCTAAACCTGCCCTCTTCCCTCCCCCTCTCCTTGTCTTTCTTCTTTGGTGCCGTGCAGGTGTTCCTGAAGGAAGCTCTGGAGCAGAGGCTGGAGAAGGAAAGAGAGGAGGTGCGCACAGCGGCTGGTATGGTGATCCGGGCCCACGTACTAAGTTATGTGGCAAGGTTGGTGCAGCTTTGTGTGTGTTTGTGCATTACCACGCTTTGTTAAATGGGGTCGTGTGAGTTGCCAAAGACTGTGGTTGTGACTTATGTTACTTTTTATTGAGTTGAGTGGATGGATTGCCATAATCGAATATGTGAATGAGTTGAAAGTTGCATCACAGAATGATTTACCAGAGCTGTGTGAATCAGTGCATTGAGTGCAAAACCAAGTGGGTTAGATTCATTATGAAAAGTGCAGGGAAACTAATGAGGGTTATACCATGAAAAGTTATCAAGAGTGTCTTTTCACTGCAAATACTGAACAAGCACTTCACACACAGGTAAATAAATTTGCATGCTGTTATTTCATGAATCAGTCAAGTCTTTGCCAGTTTTGAGAGCTGTTAGCATGATCAGGGATTTTATGTTGGTTTATTGTACATGCATTCTGTGCATACTGTACATGGTTTATTGTAAGTTATCTGTAGAAAAATAAATAAATAACCTGATAAACATGAAAGTAATATGCAATCATTTAAGACATTTCTCCTTATATAGAACCTCTTTGGCATAAAGGGTTCTATAAAATTGAGTAAAAAAACCCTAGGGTTCTATATAGAACCTTTTTTTTAAAGAGTGTACTCTGATGCCATAGTAAATCAAACATGACAGACGTCAAAATATCAACATCTGTTTTGTGTAAAGTGTCTGTTGAGACACTATTTTGGTTCCTGGGCGATTAGTGTTCATAAACACCTCTGTACTGATGTTATTTATGGGTTTGATGAAGTCTCTGTTTCGCCTTAATTTTGCATAAAAGTTCAACACCCCAAAATTCGCACATAAACACACATACAGACTCTCAATCCAGCATTGCAGGTCAGATATGAGATTTTTCTGATTTAGTTGGCCTGGTCTAAATGTATGAGAACTGTGGCAAAGCTACTCAAACAGATCAAACACATATCTTTTATTATGACAAACAACTAAATAGCCAGAGTGTTTTATATTAATAACCGTCTTTCATATTTGTGATTGAAACTCGGAATATTTTGAATTGTGTGGCTAATTGCTTTTTAAATGAGTTACTGATGCATTAATGACAGAGTTATTATATAGAGCAATTGCTATAATATACTCATAATTATTATAATATCCCTGTAAATGAATCATTATTGAAAATCCTTGAGGGCTTGCTCTATGATGTTGTAATTCTTCTTCTCACAGAAAACACTATAAAAAAGTCCGGACCAGCACCATCACAATCCAAAAGAACTACCGCGCTCACTTCTGGAGACAAGCTTTCCTGCGCTTCCGCTCTGCTGCCGTGGTCCTGCAGAAACACCTCCGCGGACAGATCGCTCGGCAACTCTGTCGCCAGCTCTTGGAGGAAAAACAGAGGAGAGAAGAGGAGGAGAGAATCAGAAGAGAGGAAGAAGAGAGGAGACGTCAAGAGGAGCTGAGGAGACTTGAGGAAGAGAGACGAAGACAAGAGGAGGAAAGGAAGAGAGAGGAGGAGGAGGAGAGACAGAGGCTTCAAGAAGAGGAGGAACGGGAGGCTTTACGGATACAGCAGGAAGAGGAAGAGTTAAACAGGAGGCAGGAAGAGCTCAAGAGAAAACAGATACTGGAGGAAAGAGAGGCAGGGCACAGCAGGTAAAACACAATCTGGGCAAATGTTTGAATTTTAATTTAGGTCAACCAAAATCTGTGTTGGCTGATGGACTGTGCTCTTAATCTACTCTGTCTAAAAGGATTCTCTCCTGTTTTTTTCTCATATTAGGAGTTTAGTGGGGAAAAATCATCACAACCACAAGGTATTATTTCTATTGGATTTGATTTTATATTCCTATGGGAGAGATTTCAAATCTGGAAAGGATACATCTCTTGTATTTGGCCTAATCCTCTGTCTTCACTTACAGAAAGTATTTGGCAATTACATGGTACTGTTCTTTATGGGTCAAAAAGGCCTCTTGAAAACCTTAAGTAGGTTGTAATCATAGTTTTAACTAAAATGCTTCACTGCTTATTAATATTTATATTATTAAAACCATTTATATTTATAATAATTATATTATACAGTATATTTATTTTGTTATAAATTATATTTAACACCATATTCACAAACAAAATATCAGATAATGTGACATTTTTAGGAGATTGCGAAGTTAGTTCAGGTTATGTCGTGCAACTTTATGGATCAAATTAATTATTTATAATAAAAAAGTAAATAAAAAGATTTTTACCTTGAAAACTATATTTCAAAACTTTTTGAAAATAAAATGATGTCTACACCAGCATGCGTGTAACATGTAAGGGAAAAAATGATAGTCACACTACATGACATTAAATTGAAGTGTTTCAAACTTGTTTTAAACTTGATTTTTAAAATATTTGTTATAGCTTATCATGAACACTCTTGTACCGTGATGTTTACATAATGCCAAAACGAGTTCCATGGAATAAAAATGCTGAATTGACAGAATGAACTGTATATTATTGGTATGTATCATCACTATCCCTCCATATTCCAGAAGGACAGCCTGTGTCAGTACTCATCTGAAGAGGAGAGTCGTCAGATGGAGGAGATTCTGCGGCTGGAGCGAGAGATTGAGCGGCTGCAGAGACAGAGAGACGAAGGGGTATCTTTGCTAAACGACGGCTCCAGAGACGATCTGCGGCAGAAGAGGGACGCCGAGATCTACCGCCTGGAGAAAGAGGCTTCACGTGTGGCTACGGAGTTCCTGGAGATGCTGGACTTCGGAGGCTTGGAGCAGTCGCTCTCCAGCGAGGAGAACCTTCACGACCCCTCTGAGACAACCGCGCCTCTGGCGGAGGAGGAGGTGGACGAAGGCTTCCACGCGGACGACGAGTGTATTCCCCTCCGTGACTTCCCTCCCCCGGCTGCCGTGCCTCAGGACAAAGAGATTCTCTCCAGTCTTCCGCCTCCACCGCCCGCCTTTGCAGAAGGTCTTATGGCCACTTCCTCACCTGCACGGATGGAGCGGCCAAAATCCAATTCCTCCATCAAACAAAACAGACTTTCAGACATCCCCCCGCCTCCATCTTCAGCTCCACCCCCACCTCCACCTTTAGCTCCACCCCCTCCCCCACCTGTACCGGCACCAACCAAAGAAGACTATGGATTGGTGTATAAAAGGAGGATGTTAACAGAGATTGTGCTGCCGGTCGAGGAGACCAGCTTCAGTATACTGCCCGACACGGAGTCAGACTATGACCAAGAGGAGTTTGAGGAGGCATTGGGGAGCTGTGGGGATGCAGGAAGTACAAATGATGGACACCTCACTGATGAGGAAGTGCTACGCAAATCTTCCTGTACCTACAACAGCACAGACTCCTTTAGGGGAAGCTCAGACTCAGTGAGTTCAGTCTTTTCACACTTAAACAGAAATCACACACAATTTTAAAGGGATAGCCCTCCTGAAAATGAAAATTCTGTCAAAATTGAGTCACTCTCAATTCGTTCTAAAGCTGTATGAATTGCTTGCTTCTGTGGAACATAAAAGAAGATATTTTGAAGAATGTCGGTAACTTAAAGTTTTGGTTCCCATTGACTTCCATTGTATGGACAAAAAATACCATGGAAGTCTATAGGAACCAAAGCGGTTTGGTTACCGACATTCTTCAAAATATCTTCTTTTATGTTCCACAGAAGAAAGTAAGTCATACAAGTTTGGAATTGGATAATGGTGATTAAATGATTGGGTGAACTAACTAGTCAATGGGTTGTCTGAAAAACGAATCAACTAGTTGATCTTGAGGTCTTGAATAATTAGGCTGATTGAGGATCATGACCAGATCAGTTGAGTTTCATATGGGATGTTCATGGCTAACATAATATACCGTATATATTTTTTAAATCAGCGTTTTAAGAATTGTATATCACAAAATGGTCATTGTTCTCACAATGAATGGAGACCTACACTGTAAAAAATATCTAAAAATGTACGGTACAAACGGCAGCTTTGGTTGAAATTCAGCGTAATAAATGCGATGACAATGTTTTGGTATTGCGGGAGGATGGTATATTGCTACATGTATATTTTATAACTTATAACTATAAATTTCATTTACCTCATATTTTATTTATGTATATGTGTAAGTGATATCATTTTAATTTACCAATTTGCCTTAAAATGTACTGATGAACACCATAATAACACAAGTGATAAAACAAAAAACACAAGATGAATCAGAATCCATAGTAAGTGGCCTGTTCATAAAACATGGCCAATGCTCATGTATATAGACATTGCACAGGGTCATACACACAGACAAAACACCATCAGGGTAACACACATGACACTAAAACAATGCAACAAACATTAACTAATAACAGAAAATGTAACATTAGGGCATTTTGTGTTTCATTTCCTGTTATTTAGTTACCAAGAACAAAAATAAGAAGAAGCAAACTATTTATAAAAAATTTAATCATTCGCGATGTCACACATGGACTTCTGAGAATGTCCTAATTGTAATTTACATGGTAATTTTGACTTTTTACTTGCGAAAACCATAAATTTGACACCATTTTACTGTAAAATTACATAATGTATAATGTTAAACCATTTATTGCTTTTAGCCGTATATTGTAAGGTCAGTTAACTAATTGACAAGTTCTCTTTGATGTTGAGTCTGTCTACTTTATTTAAAAGTCACTGCTTGGGTTGCCATAGAGGCGGTGCTGTAAAGGGCATGACTTTAGAGACAACATCTCAGCATGTTTACAGTTTCATCACATTGTGAGCACATCACAACCTTCTTTGAGAATTCACATCTATTAATTCATCCCATTTAAAGGACTGCTGCTAAAAAATATGGATCTTAACCAGTATGGACATCTAGTTGACCTATAGACCCATTTGTTGTAGTGTTTCTCCTCAGTTGTTGTTTTAGCTGGTGAGTTTCACTGTATACTTCCATTAACAGTCACTAAACATTTGCATAAAGTTTGCTAATCTTTGTGGCATCGCCAGCGGTCACTGTCACTCACGTCGCCTGTCATTTAAAATGAGCGACTTCCAGTTGAATTTTCACTGCAAAGTGTGAACGCCTTGTAAGGAATTTGGCAGGAAAGGAATATGCATTTCGTCATGTTTATACTGTACAGTTGAGTGTCAGGGTAGTGAGATCCGGTATTGCTTAGAGCAAAACAGAAACACTCAGAACTTTGCCCTAATTCTTTTTAACTTGTTATAATGCAATAATGAATGCATTTGCTCTTGCAAAATGGTTTATTGCTCTGGATTTCTTGTATCTACTCATGTTTTATTTGCTAGAGCAGGGTGGGGGTGGAGGGGATCAGGTGCATATGATGTGTTATATTTATTAAGTCTTTATCCCTCAGGGTATTCCCAGAATGTGTAGCTATTAGCCAATGCCTGTCACACCTGCTCCGAACACAGTCCTGCAACAGCTTGATTGTTGACTCTCAGAGAATATTTGAACACAGAAACTTGATTCGGGTTATGTTTGGGTGTAATATGAAGCTTGACATGACAGTTAACAACGGAAGCACATTTACTGATGTCATGCTCTTTTTGTTTGCATTAACTAGTAGGATTAGACAGTGAAATGCAGATGTCCTACCGCAGCAAACACAAAGTGCTCGGTTACAGGGTAAAGAAGAGACATTTTAGTAAAAACATGCAAACGTTTTTAAAAGAAGTCACTTATGCTCCACAAGGCTGCATTTAGTTAAGCAAAAATATAGTAATATTGTGAAATATGAATACCATTTAAAAGAACTGTTTTCTATTTTAGTATATTTTAAAATGGCATTTATTCCTGATGGCAAGGATTTTCAGCATCATCACTCCAGTCTTCAGTGTCACGTGATCCTTCAGAAATCGATGCTGATAATAATAATATTATTTTAGTATTATCAATGTAAAGTTATCAATATTATTATTAGTTGTGCTGACTTATATATTTTGTGGAACCAAAACAAGATTTTTTTTATGTATAGAAAATAACAGCTTGTATTTGAAATAGCAATATTTTTTAACATTATAAATGCCTTACTGTCACCTTTATTAATTTAATCCAGCCTTGCTGAATTAAAGT
Organism: Leuciscus leuciscus; assembly: GCF_965113295.1. Lineage (NCBI taxonomy): Eukaryota > Metazoa > Chordata > Actinopteri > Cypriniformes > Leuciscidae > Leuciscus > Leuciscus leuciscus. Next base: position 22,120,911 of record NC_138731.1, read on the forward strand.
ATTAATTTCTTTCGTTTCAAAAAACAGACCACAAACTTTTGAACTGTAGTACGGTACATTTGAAAGCCCTTTATTGACATCCACACTCTTTTTTTATTTTTCCCTCAGTTCATGGACAGCAATGATGAGAACGATGGATATGTGGACACAGATGAGGAGGTGTCAAACGGTAGAGTGCATCTGCTTAATGGAAGTGGACCTCTTTATTTCCACAGCTACCTGTACATGAAAAGTGAGTGTTTCTTACCATTTACTTGCTTATTGTTTAGCTTATGTCTATACCACTGAATAATATTCCTCAAACTGACCATTTTTAATGGATAGACTGTAGTGAAAGATTAATATTTTGTTGTTCTGTTTCTTATTTTTCATCTTTAAGGTGGGCTGATGATCCCGTGGCGCAGGCGCTGGTGTGTTTTAAAAGACGAGACCTTCATGTGGTTCAGGGCAAAGCAGGACTCTCTCAAGTCAGGCTGGCTGTACAAGAAAGGTGGAGGGATGTCCACTCTGTCCCGCAGGAACTGGAAGATGCGCTGGTTCGTCCTTCGAGACTCTAAACTCATGTATTTCGAGAACGACAGTGAGGAGAAACTGAAGGGAACCATCGACATCAGAGCTGCCAAGTAAGAACTCAGTGCGCAATGTAAATGACGATACGTAACTGCTGCAACTGGCTAGTGTTTACAAGCAAAAGACCAATTGACCCAGTCCAGTGTCCACCACTACTGTTGCATTTTTTTAAGTTTTAATGTTCATAGACTGACGGTCTGTGGTGTTTCACGCAGGGAGATTGTGGACAACCATGAGAAGGAGAATGCGCTGAATATCGTGACCGAGGACAGGACTTACCAGATCTATGCGGAATCCCCCGAGGATGCAAGGTACATTTCAAAATCTGTATTTATTTTAGGCCAGTGTGCCTGACTAAGAGAGTTTCTTCAGTGCGTGTTAACTTATTCATCTGTTGTGCCCCCTTGTGGTGTAATATAACTCATTTCATATTGTCGTCTAATACCTAACATGGTCTAATGCTTCCTGTCTTCATGCTTGTGTTACAGTGGCTGGTTCAATGTGCTGAGCCGCGTCCACAGTGCCAGTCCAGAACAGCTTCTGCAGATGCAGCACGAGCAGGCCAACCCCAAGAACGCAGTTGTGAGTGTTCACACTAATCTAACACTTTCAGCACCTTTATGTGTCATTGAATATGTCATTTGTATGATATTTCATCCTCAGGGAACACTGGATGTTGGGCTTATCGACTCTGTATGTGCTTCCGACAATCCAGACAGGTAATGCATGATATCATAGTGTTGAGCATATAGCATTATTCCAGAAACAGAATATGTTCAGTCCAACTTTAAATGAAGGGTCTTTAACTACTATGAACAAACATTTAGATTAATTATTTGATGCAATGTACTTATTGTGTACATACATGTTTTTACATTGTACTGTTTTTACATTGCATTGCACCCTTCCCTTACCCCTTAACCCACCCTTAAACGTAGCCATACCATCAAACCTGTCCCTAACCTTACCCGTATCCCACCTCAATATCAGCAAAAGTGTACCTAACAATTTATTTTATGAAAGTACATAGTAGTTTAAGACACCTAATATAAAGTGTGACCATATTTTTTATATCGTCCATATTGCATGCATTTAATGTATTAATTTTTAAATAGTATTTGTCATAATGGTTGTACAGTGCTGTACTCATAAGATTTTTTTTACTCAGGCCAAACTCATTTGTTATAATCACTGCTAATCGCGTGATCCATTGCAACACTGACACACCAGAGGAAATGCACCACTGGATCGGCCTCCTCCAGAAGCCTAAAGGAGACTCGAAAATAGACGGCCAAGAGTTCATAGTGAGGGGTGAGTCAGACCGGTCTGTACATGATACAAAGATTTACCAGCACTGTACTTGCTACATCATTGTGGTCATGATGAATCATTCAGCAAAACAGATGCAGATTTGTAGAACAGATTTGTGTCCTTCATAGACTACTGTTTAAAACTTTGGGATCACTTAAGATTTTTGAAAGAAGATCCAAAGTGACCAAAATCTTTTTCAACAATATGAATGCCTTTACTATAAAAATTAATAAAAATTAATTAAAAGTATTTTTAATTAATGAAAAATACGGTTCTTTTGAACTTTTTGTACATCAAAAATCTATCACGGTTTCTTTTCTCAACATTGATAATAATAAGAAATTATTTTTAAGCAGTAAATCAGCATATTAGAATGATTTCTGAAGGATCATGTGATACTGAAGACTGGAGGAATGATGCTGAAAATTCAGCTTAGACATCACAGGGATAAAATACATTTTAAATGCATTATAAAATACATTTATTTTTGATCAAATATATATAGCCAACATGAAAAATGCAGCTTTCTAAAACAAAAAAATCTTACTGACCAAATGTTTGAACGGTAGTGTATACTGTACATTTCTGTAAAAACAAAACAAAAAACACTTGTTAAAAAATACTTTTTCAAAATGCATCAGCAAAAAATCCACCTTTTAAATGTTTTGTTATAAATACACAGTACATGTATAAATGAAAATTGCATTTTGTCTTAATTCTCTCTATTTTTGTAAGATATCTTTAGATTTGTAGATTTCAGATGTTATATTATTAAAATACCTAATAAAATTAATGTCAACTCTGTTACCCTTATATTTTCCTTTTTTTGAAATGATAATATATTTTATAGTCACTATAATACACACTTTTAATCTTAATCTTCTCATACTCTAAGTGATTGTAATTTCTTCCTCCCTCAATTTTTCCATAAGGTTGGCTGCATAAAGAGATGAAGTCCAGTGGGAAGAGCACATCTCTCAAGCTGAAGAAACGTTGGTTTGTTCTGACCAACAACTCACTGGATTATTATAAATCATCAGAGCGCAGTGCCTCTAAACTGGGAACACTGGTTCTCAACAGCCTTTGCTCGGTTGTTCAGCCTGATGAGAAAGTCTACAAGGAGACAGGTGAGAGAACAAGGTTTCTAATTGATTGATTGATTGATTTCTTTGAATTTCGTTAGACAATTTCCAATGCCTCCGGTTGTCCACAGGTTACTGGAACATAATAATCCATGGGAGAAAGCATTCTTACCGTCTCTACACCAAACTACTGAACGAAGCCATGAGATGGGCTTCAGCCATTCAGGTGGCCATCGACAACAAAGTTCCCATAGAAACACCTACCCAGCAACTCATCCGAGATATCAAGGTACATTCACCCTAAAATATCTAATTGAATTCATGGTCCCTTGTAGAGTGAGGTTTTTCATCTTATTAACAATCATGTTTCAGTTGTGGAAGCCGATACCTCTCAAGCCCCGGCAATCCCTCAGGGTCAAAAACTGTAGTGTTAAGTGAGGTACACGGATGAGTGCTCTGTGTGCTGTTCACTCAGACTTTTCTCTTGTTTTTTTCTAACTTCTTTCTGTTTTTGTTTGATTATTTCTGAGTGCTTTCGTTCTTCATCTATGCAGGATATTTTCTTGTTGTTTTGAATTGTTAACGGTGTACTCAGTCATTTTGGTTTATGCTGGACGCCATACTGACACCTAGTGGTGTGGAGGCTCACAAGAAATGTTCAGTTACCAGTGCCATTGTAAAAGTGTGTTATTCAATGGCAGTTATGATGATTCATTTATTTCTTGAGGAAAAAATGTACAGTGACAGGTGAATCTCAGTTATAAAGTGAGTAGTATTCAGTTGAGTGCAGCTTTTATTCTGCTAGAAATCCAGATAACCAGATGGCCAGCAGCCATGTCACCCTGTAGCCCAAGACTGGTTGCCCACTGAAGCTAAGCAGGGCTGAGCCTGGTTAGTATCTGGATGGGAGACCTCCTGGGAAAACCAGGTTGCTGCTGGAAGAGGTGTTAGAGAGGGGGGTGCTCACCCTGTGGTCTGTGTGGGTCCTAACGCCCCAGTATAGTGACAGGGACACTATACTGTCAAAGAGCACCGTCCTTCGAATGAGACGTTAAACCGAGGTCCTGACTCTCTGTGGTCATTACAAATCCTAGGATGTCTTTCGAAAGAGTAGGGGTGTAACCCCAGCATCCTGGCAAAATTTGCCCAGTGGCCTCTGTCCATCATGGCCTCCTAATCATCCCTATATACTCATTGGCTTCATCACTGTCTCCTCTCCACCAGTAAGCTGGTGTGTGGTGGGCTTTCTGGTGCAATATGGTTGCCGTCGCATCATCCAGGTGGATGCTGCACATTGGTGGTGGTTGAGGAGATTCCCCCCTTCTATGTAAAGCGCTTTGAGTGCCGAGAAAAGCGCTATATAAATGTAATGAATTATTATTATATCACCATATTTTGATAACTAGTTTTACATGTCATCTGGTTAGATGGACTGCTAGCTAGTTGAGATCCACCTTTTCAGCTAGTCGACCTGAGGTGGTTAATTACGTTGAGGTTGTAATTTAAGCTTGAACTAGTTTACCACCTTTGACTGGTATGTCCTAGTTTATCAAGCATGGCAAAAACAGCAAAGCTCAAAAACCTTTTGTGTCACTTCTGTGTGCTGTGTTTCCACCTGCTGTCATCTGTGAATGTATATTGTGTTATATGAGTACATATAAGCCCTAATGCCATTATTGTTTTTGATGGTGATGCAGGAGAGCAGTCTTAATGTGGAGGCTGTGGAGCAGATGTACTGGAGGAACCCCATCCTGAGATACACACAGCACCCGCTGCACTCGCCGCTGCTGCCTCTACCGTACGGAGAGGTCAATGTCAACTGTGAGTCTCCTTTACACTGATCCATTCCTGTGTTTCCTGTTTTTATTTTATTAAATGTCTTTAGTTGCAGACAGTCTGTGTTATTTTTAACTCAAACTAAAACTATTGCTGTTTGAGCTGCTGTAGCTCATTAACTAATTAAAGCATCTGCAAAATGCATAAATGCAATAAATGTTTTCGTAAATGAAATAAAGGTCAAATAAAATAAAATATAAATATTAGATGAAAAACTTTAGAAATGGATGTCTTGTCAACTAACTTTAAAAAAGTATTAAAATGACTAAAACTGAAATAAAAATAGGTTAAAAAATAGGTTAAAACTTATAGAAATATAAAAAAAATACAAAAGAGATAATAAAATTACTATAACTTAAAACTAAAATTATTATATACTCTAATAGTATATAAATAGTTTTAAAACAACACTGTTGACAATACTATTTATATTGTTAGTATTGCTAACAATATTGTTATATTCATGTTCTGGCTTTTATACAATTTGTGACATGATGTTGATTACCACAGATTATTTTTTAATTTTTTTTGTTGCTGTTGATTAATTCATACATTTTTTGTAAAAGCAAAAGACTGTTTTAAAACACTTACATTAATATATACAAATACAAATTCTACAGTGTTACCTTTTCATTTTAAAATATTAAAATGAAAAATATTAAAAAAGTAATTTTTGATAGATTTATTTTATATATGTATTTTTTTTATTAAATAAATTGCAAGTTTTTCATTGAAGGGCATAAAAGCTGCATGTATAATACTTATCCAAGAATTTAGAAAAATGTTTAAAATGTTTTTTTTTTTATATTATTATATCATGTTTTACAAACTGATAGACAAAAGTATTTTCTGTGGGAACTGGCAGCAGGCCATTTAATAGACATTTATTAAAACCTAGACCCCTTAAATATTCTATTCAAACCTGTACACACAGTTCATATATTTTGACCCTATTGTTGAGTTGTTGTTGATTAATTTGTTCAGTGACGCACATTTTTACCATTTGAACTTTGGATTGGTGGAATGATGGATTTAATCCCTTTGTCTGTCTCTTTCTCCATCTGTCTCCTCTTCCTGTCCTACTTCCTGCAGTGCAAAAGGAGAAAGGCTACACCAGTCTGCAAGATGAGGCCGTCAAGATCTTTAACTCATTACAGGAGATGGAAGCTGTGTCGGACCCAATGCCCATCATTCAAGGCATCTTACAGACATGTCAAGATCTGCGGCCGCTCAGAGACGAAGTCTACTGTCAGCTGATCAAACAAACCAATCACGTGCCTCAGCCCAACAGCCTCGCCAACCGGTCACACTGGCATCTGCTGACCTGCATGAGCTGCACCTTCCTGCCCAGCCGTGGCATCCTCAGATACCTCAGATTCCACCTCAAAAGGTGTTGTAGCTACTCCTTGAATATGACATACTTTCAAACTGTTAAATAATGGATGCCATTTTCCAATGAAATTTAGTCTTCTAATATATATATTAAGGTTTGTGGTGCACTGTGAGAAGAAAATTGAGGAAATGGTAGCAATAACATCCTGGCCTAAGCATTTGTACCTCAGCCAAAATAATCAAATTCATTGCATCCTCCTAAAAGTATAACACTGACTTGGTCCATCCTGGCTTTGTCTTGGGTGGTCTTATTTTGACAGTTTAATCGTTTGTAAAATCTGGATCTGCATGAATTATGTAAATGACATATTTTGGATACAACATATAAAATTTTTGCCTTAGGGCAGTGTGTTTGCATCACTTTGCACTACTTGCTATTTGGTTTATCTGTTTAATAACAAAAGGATCACAAAATTTTAGTTTTTTACCGTAAGGACATTTTTTGAGCAGTATAACTTTAGTGTTATTTATATACTGTTACAGTATTTATTTATTTTGTCACTTTATTTTAATTTCAGTTTAAGTTTTAGCAATTTTGTTGTGCTTTTGTCAATTTTATTATTTTCTTTTTAAAATAAATTTCTGTATTGATTTAATTGTATTTCCATTTAATTGTAGTCATTTTAGTTCTTCAACTTCAACTTAAGTATTTCAGTTAGTTTCCAAGGAAACATTTCTCATTTTTATTTGTCTAATATTTATGTTTTATTTTATTTCAGTTAACGCTAACAACACTTACAGTATTCTGACCACATCATATTTTGTATTTGGTGACATTAATATTTTCTGATATCGATCACTTCTTAGGATAAAGGAGCTTTTCCCTGGAACAGAAATCGAGATGTTCGCTGTGTTCATTGGCGAGTCGCTGAAGAAGACAAAAGCACGGGAGTTCGTGCCGTCCCAAGACGAGATCATCGCCCTCCTGAACAGACGGGAGATGACGACGACCGTTTACTGCCATGGTGGAGGTTCCTGCAAGATTTCTATCAACTCTCACACTACAGCAGGAGAGGTGAGGGATGCTAACAGCCTGCAAAGCACAGCCATACTGCAAAAACAATGCAATGCATTAACCTAGTGTTTTAAGAGAGTAATAAGATATTAGTTGATTCAGAATTAAACCACTGTACCCACACAAGTAATCACAAAAATCATGCAATTATATAACATTAAAAAAATTTTTGGCAATGGCAATTGATGGGGAAAAGTCTTCCTGTGCCTTACAATGAACTGAAAACAGTGTGGATGAACAAATATTCCTCTTAATCAGGATTGCGTGTGGAACTTTATGGTGTAATATTCTGATGGTGAAGTGTTTAATTTCTTTTCTGTGTGTAGGTGGTTGAGAAACTGATCCGAGGCTTGGCTATGGAGGACAGCAGGAACATGTTTGCTTTGTTCGAGCACAACAGCACGATCGACCGGGCCGTGGAGAGCAGGGTGATTGTGGCCGATGTGCTGGCCAAGTTTGAGAGGTACAATTACACTTCAAATTTGCTGCACCTATTCACTCAGAAATTAAACTCCATTCCTACAAAACACTGCCAAGCGTATGTGTCATCACTTGGTTATTAAAGCAGTAATGCATTTATAACATCTATAAAATCTTTGAAAACAATGTGAAATAAATGTATTTAATGAGTAGCACACAAAAATGAATGTTTGTTGTGGTGGTTGTTTCTCAGGCTGGCAGGAAGTGAGGTGGAGGAAGACGGCCAATGGAAGCTGTACTTCAAACTGTATTGTTTCTTAGATGTGGAGAGCATGCCCAAGGAAGGAGTGGAGTTTGTCTTCATGTTTGAGCAGGTCAGTAATTTATAGTTTCATTTATTGCCTCTGTTCAACCCAATTGAGGAGGTGTGTAATACCTGGAGAAACTATCTAAACTAACAAATGTTGACCATTCATCTCAAAGGCGATTTAGATATTATATTTATGTTTTCAGTTTTTATTTTAGTTTAAATGTCAAATTTTTCATTTATTTTGTTATTATCATTTTTATTATTTAAAATAATATATATTTATAAATAGCTTTATTTAAGATTATCTAATATTTATAGAAAGTCTAATATTTATTTAATTTTTATTTTAGCTTTCCTGAAATAAAAACATTCCTAAATCAAGATATATTAAATTGAGAAGCAATTCTTTTTTATTCAATTCAATTTAATTTTCTTAGAAAATTGGTAAAAAGTTTGTGCTTAAACCAACCAGAGCTGGGTAGATTACTTACAAATTGTAGTCATTTACTGATTCCAAATTACATGACAAAAATGATAGTAAGGGATGTAATCTATTAAATTACACATTTAAGGTAAGATATCTGACTTCTTTTTGATTACTTTTAGATTACTTTTGACCAAACTCGTTTATCACATTGATTTGAATAGGATAATCTTGTACCATATTGATATAAAAATAAAAAGAGAAAGAAAATATATTCCATTCTTTGCTGTCAACAACATGCATTAAATATTACATTACATCAGAGTTTCCCAGACTGGGGTTTGTGATGGAACTGCAGGGGGGTTGTGAGTTTAATTTAAAAGTACTTAATTTTTGGAATCTGATTATGTAATCCAGATTACATGTAATCAGTTACTACCCAGCACCCAGCTAAATTAAGCCGTAACTTTAAATAATCCATTGGCAGATATCTTTTTCTTTTTTTGAAGCACAAACCCAACCCATTTTGTAATACATTTTTCAAAAAAGATTTTTTTTGCAATGTTCAGTGGAAGTCAGATGTGAATTTTGTCCTCATTCATTTCTCCAGGCTCATGAAAGTTTAATAAGCGGTCACTTTCCTGCCCATGAGGACACCCTTCAGCACCTGGCTGCTTTACGTCTGCAGTACCTGTCTGGGGATGTGTCTCGGGTGAACTGGAGCTTGGACAGCGTCTACCCCACTGGCCGTCTGCGCAACCGCATACTTCAGTTCACCAAAGTAGGAGGAGCAGCTGGACCGGGACAGACCCTAGAAAGGAGGAGGACGAGCTTCCTGGACGGCACGCTGAGGCGTGGACTCAAGACGGGCACTATGAAGAAACAGCGCAGCATGCAGGAGGAACAAATGCTGGAAATGTGGATCAAGGAAGAGACCTCTGCCACCAGGGCCAGTGTTATGGAGAAATGGAGTCGACTGAATGGTCTGGATCAACACCAAGCCATGCTCAAATATATGAACATCATTAAAGAATGGCCTGGCTATGGATCTACGCTGTTTGATGTGGAGGTAAGCACTTAGGATGAAACAAAAGATGGAAAATCTTGAAATGCAAAAACGTTACTATACATAAAATTCCCTCATGCCAGTAAAGCACCAACAACTTTTATTCCTTTTCACACAAATAATTTGACTTTTGATTAATACAGACTTATTTTTGTATGATTCCTTGCACAATACTATGCTATGACCTCAGAGAACTTTTAACATAGTGCATGATCTGTACATTTTGACATTTACTTAACATAACCAGCTCCATATTGATGACTTTTTCTAGTAAACTTGCTCGGTAGCTCCCCTTAAATTAGCATTGCACTCGTAATGCAAAGTTCTCGGGTACCCATGAAACACGAGTCACGATAAAAGAGCCGATAGACTTACAGAAGCAAGCTAAATTGGCATGGTTGCTTCAGCAAATGCATTTTTATCTTATTGTTTGCTTATATAACCTCTATCAGTTAGGTTTAGGGTAGGGTTTAATGTAGTAGATGGAACATTATTTTCAAATGCGATAGAGCATTAACCTTTTAGCGCCAATCACCAGACATTTAATTTCTGATTAAATTCACATTCATCTGTTTTGAGTAAAACTGGATGTGCTTTTAGCGCCACTCATTTCACATTGATTGGACATTTCACTTTGAAAGTGCCACAAAACATGAAAAAAGCAGCGCAATATCATTTTGCTTGTTTTGGGTTGGATGATTACATTTAGTGAAATGGTATAAAACTCCTCATCAAGCTATCCATTTCTCACTGGCAGTCGTTGCCTAATGGTTAGAGAGTGTGTATGAGTGTGTGTTCACTGCTCACTTCTAATGTGTGTGCACTAACTTGGATGGGTTAAATTCAGAGGACAAATTCCGAGTATGGGTTACTATACTTGGGCTTCACATCACGTAACTATATCAACAAATAGATTAGTGCTTATTTGAGGAAAAATTTATTGGTGTGTGAATGGTGTGTTATGTATTTGCGAAGGTATTCTTTGGATGTTCTGGGTAGTTGCTTTACTGTCTCACACCCAGATAGTATCTGGATCATTTTTCTATAGTCTAATCTGTCATTTGCTGTGATTCTGTGTGCAGTGTAAAGAAGGTGGTTTCCCTCATGACCTCTGGCTGAGCGTGAGTGCCGAGAACGTGTCTGTGTATAAGAGAGGAGAGGCCAAACCTCTGGAGACTTTCCCCTACGAACACATTGTCTTCTTCGGAGCTCCTCTTGCCAGCACATACAAGATCACAGTGGATGGGAGAGACATGTTTTTTGAGACACCTCAGGTAATCAAATGTCATTTTAAATGGATAGTTCACCCAAAGATGTCATCATTTACTCATCCACATGTCATTCCAAACCCATAAGACTTCATCTTCAAAACACAAAGGAAGATATTTTTAATGAAACCTGAGAAAATTGTTCATAAAAGTTCATTACACCAAAACGTTGTTCCTTCATAAAGTTCATAAAGACATAGTAAACTACATCTATATGAATGGAGCATTTTAATCCAAGTCTTCTGAACAAACACAATTACTGTATGAACAGCTTTAATGTAGACTCTGATTCACATATGTGACCCTGGACCACAAAACCAGTCTTATGTTTAATTTTTTTTTAATTGAGATTTATATATCATCTGAAAGCTGAATACATAATCTTTCCATTGATGTATGGTTTGTTAGGATAGGACAATATTTGGCCGAGATACAACTATTTGAAAATCTGGAATCTGAGGGTACAGAAAAATCGAAATATTGAGAAAATCGCCTTTAAAGTTGTCCATTTCTATTGGCGATTGTGCTGCATCCATTCACAAAACTAAATGTTTTATATATTTAAGGTGGGAAATTTACTAAATATCTTCATGGAACATGATCTTTACTTAATATCCTAATGATTTTTGGCATAAAAGAAAAATCTATAATTTTGACCCATACAATGTTTTGTTGGCTATTGCCACAAATATACCCATGCAACATAAGACTGGTTTTGTGATCCAGGGTCACATATAAACATTGATCAACCCATCAAATATGGTAAACAGAATCTCAAACGTACTTGCTTGATGCGCGAGAACCAATGAGGTTTGTTTTTGCCTGTTATGTAGTGTGTTTGAACTTCCGTTCACCATATTTAATGCGCTGTATGCATGTACTTGGATTAACTTCTCAATTCATAATAATTGCGTTTATGGTCTTTTCATGAGCTTTTTGAATCTTCAAAGTTGGGTTTTCAAAGATAAGTCTTATGAGTTTTGGCGCAAATAATGATGACAGAATTTTCATTTTTGGGTAAACTATCCCTGTAAGAATACATAATCAACATATAATTGAATAGAAGTGTTCACTGTGTATAAACTGTGGCTTGTTTCAGGTTGGAGAGATCACCAAAATAATGAAAGCCTACATCAACATGATAGTTAAGAAGCGATGCAGCGTCAGATCAGTGGCCAGCTTTGGGAGCAACTGGATCAGGTGATGAGTGCTGACCAATCACAGTCAAGACGCTAGAGATTTCCTTCTCATTGATGGAAAAAAGAGCTCAACAGCGGGGATGCGGATTGGCGAATATAAGATGATGATACAGGAACCAGTGAGAAGACAAACATCATTTAAAAATCTGCATTTGTGTAGACAACCACCCCTCTAACAACGTATCACATTTAATGATTAATATACAGTTATGTGGAGTGGGATTTTGGAGCAATGAGATTTCAACAGAATGTCCTGTAAATCAGCACTTGTTCCTTTATCCAATCACGTCTGGTTAGTACGTGGTGCAATGCTTAGTTAACCAGCAAATGTTCATCGCCAATACCTCAACGTTCTGAATGCTTTAACATGCTCCTTTCTGGTGTTCTGATTTTGGCCATTTTCAGTTTTGAACACTCTTTGAAGTGAAACGATCCAAACAGGGTCTTTAATGTTACAAACAAAACAGTGTTTTGTTGAGAGCTCTCAAAGACTCATAGCCTGAAGTGATCGCACAGACTGAAAGCGTCAACAGCCATGTTAAAACTTGTCCATTTGCCTTACTCCGCACAAGGGCTGGTCTGTGCAGATTTGCATCATTTAGATAGCTTTCTGTGTTACTGCTTATCTGTTACTGAACCTTCACTCAGTAACTCAGGTTCAAAGAATGAGGAAAAGGTTGTCTGCCTTTTATGTCTTGCCATTTTCATCTATGTGTTTTCTTATGTATTGTGCATAAGGGGCCATTCACACAAAATGTGTTTTTGCATTCCACTGAGCTGCTTTTCCATTGTAAACGCACTAGAGCGATGTGCTTGGCCCTTAGGTCAATTTGCGTTTAAAACACGCAATACGCAGGGCAATGCAAGGTTTAGACTAGAGATTTATTTAAAGCTTCAAAATGAAACTGTCATCCACCTTTTTGAGCCCAGATGTGAAAAGAAATGATTGTAGTTCATGATGGTTTTAGGTTGATACTAAGTTTGGTCTGTTTTTAAAGAAGACACTCACCAATTTTTTTAAGTGCTTCCACTTCTGCAATAATCTGCTATCACAAAAAATTGAGCCCGATTTTAATGTACCGTTTTCATGGTCAGATATGTCCAACGGTCAAACCCTTCCGTCTTGTGCATTTTTACAAAACAATAGAAAAACGTATTCTGTGTGAATGGCCCCTTCTGGGTTAAGCTCAGGTACAGTATAAAGACAAGCAATATCTCAACATTTCAGTGGAGTGTTCTGGGTGTTATAGCAACAAGAGATTTGACAGGAAATATGTGGAATACCACTGTACTGATATTTATTTCGCAGAAAAGCTGTAAAAATAGAGAAAAGAATACAGTAAAAAAACAAACAGTTTTTCCACACAGTATTTCACACAGTAGGTCAGTTGTAAATCTATTCTTTGAAGAAAAGAAAATCCATTTTAGTTCATACATCAAACCTTTTCTAAGATAGTTAAGAATGTTTTAAAGGAAGCCTGCATACAACTGAAGGATGATTTTGTGTGCCTAAAAGAGAGTGAATAATTATGGGTGGGTTGGGTATTTATTCAGTGTTAGTGTTGTTGTATGGATGATGATGTTGTGTTGATGGCATGTCATGTACAGACTTACATCAGTGATGTAACACACAGTGATAGTATGAATGAAGGATGACACTGTGGTATCAGAGGCTCATTTGTGTGGTACCACGACCTCATTCAAAGTTCTGTTCATTATTGCTTCATTAATAAATCTGATGAGCTGCTGGTCAGTTCAATTCCAGAGTCATCACCATTAGTTTAGAGTCAAAATATTTCAGCTTGTGTAGAGGATGAAAATCAACGTTTTTTTTTTTTTTTTGATGTAACTGGATTTACAAAATGCTTAATAAATTATTTCAGTTCCAGATATGGTGTGGATTATTTAAATGTTAACGAATTACCTTACATTTTCCTTTGTTCTTTGCTTTTCCACAATCTAATGCGTGTGATACAAAATAATAAACATCTGCAACATGCATTCAAAATTCTTTTCCCAAAATTCCCTTGTAATAATAATATTTTTGAGATTTTTTGAGTTTGTTTTAGTTCATATCTGTTAGTATCTGTTATAATATGTTTGTTATAACATAATACGTGACCCTGGACCACAAAACCAGTCACATGGGTAATTTTTTTTAAAATTGAGATGTATACATCATCTGAAAGCTGAGTAAATAAGCTTTCCATTGATGTATGGTTTGTTAGGATATGACAACATTTGGCCGAGATACAAAATGAAAATCTGGAATCTGAGAGTGCCAAAAATCGAAACATTAAGATAATCGCTTTTAAAGTTGTTCATTTATGTTCGCGATTGTGCTGCATTCACTCACTAAAATAAATGTTTTATATATTGACGGTAGGAAATTTACAAAATATCTCAATGGAACATGATCTTTACTTAATATCCTAATGATTTTTGGCATAAAAGAAAAATCGATCATTTTGACCCATACAATGTTTTTTTGGCTATTGCCACAAATATATTGTGAATTGACAAACAAACTTAAAAGCCAAAAATGTAAGAAATCTTGTGGTTCTGACAGCATTCTAGGTGAAATGCTGAAACACAGCACACCTGAGCTGCAGACGGCTGTGCTCAAATTATTCAACAATGTTCTTTGTTCAGGCTGTTTTCCTGACATCTGGAGCAAAGGACTTATTACCACAATTCATAAGAATGGAAAGAAATTGGACCCTAATAATTTCAGAGGCATTTGTGTGAGCAGTAATCTGGGGAAGTTATTAAGCAGTATTTTAAACAATAGAATGGTAAGCTTCCTTAACGAACACAATGCCCTGAGTCCGAATCAGATTGGCATCCTTCCAAATCACAGAACTACTGACCACATGTACACCCTTCACACCCTAATCAATAAACACGTAAAACAGACCAAAAAACGGAAAAATATTTGCATGCTTTGTCGATTTCAAAAAAAGCATTTGATTCTATTTGCCACAACTGGTAATATTACAAACATACGAAGTGGTGTAGGGGGTAACGTTTTTGACATTATAAAATCATGTATTCGAATAACAAATGTGCAACACGAATTGGTAACAAACATACAGAATTCCTCATCCAGAAAAGAGGAGTGTGGCCTGAGTCCAACGCTGTTCAACATTTACATTAATGAATTAGCGGTGCAGTTGGAACAGTCTACAGGCCCTGTACTCACTCTACAGGACATGAGCATCAAGCTCTTGCTGTATGCAGACGACCTGGTGCTGCTGTCACCCACTGTGTGTGTGTGTGTGTGTGTGTACTTGTACAACTATCTTTGTGAGAACCAGTTTGAGTTTTAGACCATTGGAGTGAGGACAAAGAGAGTAAAATGAGGACATTTTGGCCGGTCCTCACTTTCTGAGACCCCTTTAAAGGCCTGTTTGAGGGTCAAGACTTGGTTTTAGGAATAAGGTTATAATTAGGTTTAGGGTAAGGGTAGGTTTAGGGTAAGGGTTCGGGTTAGGCACTTAGTTGTGATGGGTAAGGTTGGGTAAGCGGCTAGAGATTGCATTGTGTCAATGAATGTCCTCATAAAGATAGATGTACAAGAATGCTTGTGTGTGTGTGTGTGTGTGTGTGTGTGTGTGTGTGTGTGTGTGTGTGTGTGTGTGTGTGTGTGTGTGTGTGTGTGTGTGTGTGTGTGTGTGTGTGTGTGTGTGTGTGTGTGTGTGTGTGTGTGTGTGTGTGTGTGTGTGTTAAAACACTGTGGTATCAAATGTTCACACATGTTCTGATTTGATACACTGTTTATTTAAATTTAAGTTATGTTACAATATTTTATTATTTTGATGTTTTTTATTATTATTCTATGTATTCCGAGCTTTGGCAATATTGTATCATTTACAGTCAGGCCAATAAAGCAAATTTGAATTTGAATTTAGAAGAGAGACAGACAGATATTTTGTTTATTTATTATTATTATTATTATTAATAATAACATTTTATATTTTTTTTTATATATAAAGCCATTTATATAGTGTTATATGTGTTAGCCATTAAAAAATACTAACAGATCAGAATGTGTATTTAATACATATTTTTATTTTAATAAATAATAATTGATGTTTTTAGGTATTATATAATGTCTAAATAAGTTTAAGATGCCAACATGTCTTTTTTCAAAAATAAATAAATAAATAAACAGTCAGAAAATAGTCAGGAATTTGTCAGAAAACAAACTTGTAAAATCAATGCCTCAAATAAATCCTGCTTAACCATAAACCACTATTTCGAAACTGGGAGGTTCTTGAAAAGACGAGGTTCAATCCTTCCTTCCAGAAAACACATGACCGACCAGGGCAGAAACCAACACAGATCCGCTGCGTTTGCCAACATGATCCAAACTCGGACTTTTTTACGGTCTTTTGTTTTCTTTGTCTTCAGTTTTGCTGTTGTTTTTGCTCAGACGACAAGTCCAGTAACAAGTAAGTTTCGGCCACAGTGCTGTTTGTTTACAAGCTTTTTAACCGTAGAAACGGTAAAACAACAATGGCTAACTTACTTCAATACATACAGCCTATATATATATATATATATATATATATTTGGGAATCAGCTTTCAGATTCGGTACGCGCACATGATGCCCAAAATGATGTATAGGCAGCTTGTAGGGTTTTCAAACGAAGACTATGTTTTTGCAGTTCGTTTATCTACCAAGCAAGCACACTTTCCCGAATTATTCGTTCTACATCGTCTATTTTCTTGGAAATTGTAACGTCTTAATAAGTCACGTATAACCATACTGTTTGCAAATGTGCCTCAGAGCAGCTGATCATATGACTCAGGCTCAGTAAAACATCGGGATCAAGCATAGGCAGTTTTACTTATTGAAAGACATTTGTAGCGTAAACGACTAAATTGGTTCAAAACGTGTTTTGTTGATGCTTTTATGGTCAATTTTAAACCGTCACCTTGGAAAATAGGAATTTTATCCGATCATGACGTAAAGGCAGAGAGAGTGTGCCCTGTTTAAATCACATGCTAGAAAACTTAACAAAGGAGTTTTAAGAGGTCAGGGAGAATATTTTATATAACTGCTTGTAGAGAATATGTTTTATTTTCAGTCAAAATAGAATTCTGAGCAATGCCGTATGTTTTACATTTCATTTATTAAACTATGGTTGAAATCAGCTGTAACATTGATGTCAGACTTGTCCCTAAAACTGCCTTCTTTTCACAGACTGCACTATAAAATCCAACACAACTTGTGAAGAATGTCTGAAGATTGTTTCGGTAGGATTTGTCAGTGTGCATATAATTTGTTATTCACTGATAACACTTCCAAACCCCATAGTATTTGTTATACAGACAGCAATAATTGGTGAAAAATCACACACAATTGTTCTGTGACATAAATGTGCATAATGGTTGTGTATGTTATCTTTTGTTCAGTGTTTGTGGTGCATCTCAAGCCAGAAATGCATTGACTATCCAGTGAAGAGCGTTCTACCATCTCACAGTGTCTGTCCTCTCTCAGATGCACGATGGGGAATGTGCTGGAGTAAGACTGATAATAACACACACAGCGTTTACTGTCTTAATGGATGTATTTTATCATGAACATGCACAGTTTACGTTTCCCATTTCTCATCGGTTTACATTCCCTTTGTGTTTTAAATAAGGAACAGGTTTGAATAGTGTAATTTGTGTAAATGTATTTAATATTGTGTCTTGTTGAATGTATATCTGTTGTCAAATAGATTCAAATTATTTTAGTCCTCTTACATAAAACATAAGTATATAATGATCTTCCATTCTGCATAGGGAATATAAACTTGTATGCTGAACTGTAAAAACTAGAACTTTATTCTAAGTCCATAGTTCACAGTAGCGTTAACTTCATTCACTTTATTACTTTGAACTCCATTTAAACTCTTGTATTTAACCTTCTGCATATACTTCCTGTTTTGGAGTACAAGTTGTGGACATGAATGATCACATCAATTCTGTGTTGTTTGAATCACAGTGAATTTCCAGACTCTCATCATTACCATCTCTGTGATCGCCGGGTTGATCATCATCGCCATATTCGTCTGCTGCTTCTGCTGCTGTAAATGTGAAAACATTGGGTAAGATGAAAACCAGCGCTTGTGATTAAAGTTTTTTATATTATGGGAAGGCAATGTAGGGGTGCAAAAGTCTTAGGCACATTAGTGTTTTCACCCAAAAAGGTTTAAAGCCAGTTATTTAATTAAGTTGGCTGAGAAAGCCAACTTACTGATATTGTACTTAAACTTATTATTATTATTATTCTTCTGTGAAAAACTGTTGACTCAAACTCCTCCTAGAGCTTTAACTCTACATACTCCAAACTCGGCTCAGACCTTCAAACTGTTCTGAAGTTAGTTGCTTTCCCTTTTCAGACTGATCAGACTTACGGTTTTCCTACAAATGACGATCAAAACTCGGAAAAACTCCCATTGACTTAACATTGGGCATTCTAAAAAAATTCAAACTGACCAACCGACAAAAATTTAAATCTAAATCCCTTGAAGACTAATTCAAACTGCCATTCTATATATATTAGCCAATGAAACTCATTTAAACTAATAAACTCTAATCTCATACACTTATAAACTAATTAACTTAAATTTAATAACTAATTAACTAATAAACTCATGAATTCATAGACTTATGAACTCTTAAACTCATAAATTAATAAACTCTGAACTCTAAACTCATTTAAACTTATAAACTCTAAACTCAAAAACTTGTACACTTATAAACTCATCAATTTATACACTTATAAACTCTAAACTCATAAACTCTGAGTGTGTGTGTGCGTGTGTGTGTCTGAGTGTCTGAGTGTGTGTGTGTGTGTGTGTGTGTGTGTGTGTGTGTGTGTGTATCCATCTCTCTGTCATAAACTTCAAACTACTTTAAACTTTAAACCAATTTAAACTTCTTAAGTTTAAAGCTCCCAGCTCCCAAGCAACTCCATAGCAACCAAACTTGAGTATCCTAGCAACCGTTTTGCAAGACCTGTATCTCTGTATCAGAACATTGTATAGAGATGAGGTTTGGCTCTTTTGACTCATGCTAGCAAACAGCACTTTCAACATGCTACACATGCTAGCAGTGAATAGCTACATGCTAATAGCGATTAGTTAAGTAAGAACTCTATAAAAACTCCATAGTAACCATCTGTGACAACTACCAACCACCTAGTAACACCATATCAACCGCTCTGAATACCATAGCAACCACCCAGAACACCCTAGCAACCACCCAGAACACCCTAGCAACCACCCAAAATATCCTAGCAACCGCCTAGCAACCACCCAGAATACCCTAGCAACCACCCAAAACACCCTAGCAACCACCCAGAACACCCTAGCAACCGCCTAGCAACCACCCAAAAGACCCTAGCAACCACCCAGAATACCATAGCAACCACCCAAAAGACCCTAGCAACCGCCTAGCAACCACCAAAAATAGCCTAGCAACCACCAAAAATAGCCTAGCAACCACCCAAAATACCCTAGCAACCACCCAAAATATCCTAGCAACCGCCTAGCAACCACCAAGAATACCCTAGCAACCACCCAAAACACCCTAGCAACCATCCAGAACACCCTAGCAACCGCCTAGCAACCACCCAAAAGACCCTAGCAACCATCCAGAATACCATAGCAACCACCCAAAATACCCTAGCAATCGCCTAGTAACCACCCAAAAGACCCTAGCAACCACCCAGAACACCCTAGCAACCACCCAGAACACCCTAGCAACCGCCTAGCAACCACCCAAAAGACCCTAGCAACCACCCAAAAGACCCTAGCAACCACCTAGAACACCCTAGAAACCGCCTAGCAACCACCCAAAAGACCCTAGCAACCGCCTAGCAACCACCCAAAAGACCCTAGCAACCACCCAGGACACCCTAGCAACCACCTAGCAACCACCCAGAGCACCCTAGCAACCTCCCAAAATACCCTAGCAACACCATAGCAACATCCTAGCAACCGCCTAGCAAAAAACGTTCTGGTCCAAACTTTCGAAAGCCAACTTAAAGTTTGTCTTGACGAACTTTCGCATCTAGTTCTTTTTGCTGTAGTGTCTTAGTAGGAAATCAGTGATAACATGGAAATTACATCACAAGATTTATTTCCATCAAGAGGTGCATCAGTTTTTGTTCTTGAATTGACAATGCAAGAGTCCAGCACTCTGTAAAGTCTACTTCAGCACATCCCAAAGACTTTCATTGAATTTAAGGTCTGGACTAGAGGTGCCAGAGGTGTGTGAAAGTGATTCTTCATGCTCCCGTCCCTCCCAAACATTCTTTCACAGTTTGAGCCTGATGAATCTTGACATTGTCATCCTGGAATATGGCCATGATGTGTCTTCATACATGGTTGTTTAATAAATGACAGGCTACACACTCCATCAATTAGGGTTAGAAGAACTGTTGCCAAACATATAACATGTTAGAAACATAAACACTGCAATAATGATATCCAGTCATATCTCTTAAGCGTCTGCCTATTTAAATACAAACAGTGAGTTGCTGTCATGTGATTGGCTGATATATATATATATATATATATATATATATATATATATATATATATATATATATATATATATATATATATATATATATATATATCAAATTCTTTACTGCTATTAATTATGAATAAATAATGGCTATCACATTGGAGCACATAAGAAATAACTAAACAAAAATGTTCCTAATAATCTGAAAGGTCTAGAAGGAATGATGAGCGAATGGAGAGACAAACTCATCTGAAAAGTTTACGCAAAGAGGAGAGGTATGATTTGTTGTGGGAAAATTTATTTCATACATTTGAGTTTGTTAATAAATGTGGAGACCATTGAGTCTTGTCTTGATGAAATAGTGTTAAGAATCATTTTGAATACATTTTTTTTTAAATCATTTTGTTGCAGGAAAGCAGAGATGAGGCAGAGACATGATGAAATGCGATTGAAATATGGTAAGATTTTCCTTTCATCATAAATTATGTATAAAAGTATCCTTTATAGTTAACTTATAAATGTTAGTTATACTGTGTTTCAGAGTTTGAACTTTACTCACTCTCTTTCAGGTTTGACAAAGGATAACCAGTACTCCAGATTTGAGAACAACTAAGAAACTTGAGATGATGCTCCGCTGTTGACTTTTTTCACATTTCCTTGCTTATCCAACACTACTCCATTTTTATTTGATTGTACTAGTTGCCAGCTGGCCACACAAGCATACATTGTTGCCATTTGCTTGAAATTTGATTTATTCATACCTGGATTTTTAACAAATCTGCACGCAAACCACAATTTAGACGTTGTATTTAAAAAAAAAAAGCTTTGTAAATGTAGTACCTTGATGACTTTTTGCAAATCCAAATAAGCGACAACATAAATTCAGCAAGACGTGTTTATAATTGAGTCTGCATTGGGCCAGACCTGATTTTTATGTTGGCAGTACATGTCGTTTACTGCTGTAGCTTTTTAATCAGATTGCATAAATGGTAAAATGATATTTCAATATAACTTGGTTATGTGTTTGTCAACGTTTTAATCACTAGCTTATTGTAATTACCAAAAGGTTGATTTATCAGTGCAATTTACAAAGCCAAATAAACTGGGAGAAAGAAGATGAATAAAAGTGAATATTGTACATTTGTTACTGTTTATTGTAGATTATTAGGAAGTACTGATCTGTTGTTAGACTGATCTGCTGTTAGTATTATTAATGTAAGTTATAGCAAGTTTCAGCTTTGAAACTAAATGCTTTTTTGCAATAAGGTCATTCATATTTAATTTTGAAAGTATAGATTTGACCTAAATCATGACTAGAGTAATTCTCCAAGTGGCACAATCTTTTTTTGTACTTTTATTTGTACAAAAAAACTTTTTTCATTTTGTTTTGTGGTTGTGAAAGTTTATTGAAGATTATATATTAGAAAACTGAAGATTATATGTGATTATGTATATGTGATTTTATTAGTTTATATGTATGTATGTACAGTATATATTTAAATATATATATATTACTTTTGCTTAATGAAAAATATTACATTATTCTTTTTGGGGTGTCAGGTTTAAAAACTGAAAACATTGTTAAACATTATATATATATATATATATATATATATATATATATATATATATATATATATATATATATATATATATATATATATATATATATACATACATACATATAAACTAATAAAATCACATATACATAATCACATATAATCTTCAGTTTTCTAATATATAATCTTCAATAAACTTTCACAACCACAAAACAACATGAAAAAAGTTTTTTTGTACAAATAAAAGTACAAAAAAAGATTGTGCCACTTGGAAAATTACTGTTAAATTATGTTTAACAATGTTTTCAGTTTTTAAACCTGACACCCCAAAAAGAATAATGTAATATTTTTCATTAAGCAAAAGTAATGCGCACACTATTATTTAAATGTTGTGCATAATTAAGTCACTTGTTTTTGACCTCAAGATCATAGACTGCTCAAGACCTCAAGCAGAAGGAATGGTCACGTGGTTTCATACTGTCCAATAAAATAGACGAGTTGATTTTGCGCGTTCTCGGGCCAGAGCTGCCTGCTGGGAATCACGTGGTTTTACCCGGTCCAATCAAATGGGCGAATTCAGTTTGCGCGTTCTTGCTGAGCGCGGGGAGGACAGAAGCGGGTAACGTTAGTAGCGCTGTTGTGTATCCACATTATCAGGAAAATCCTTACATTTCTACAAAAATGTCAGAAGAGAAACCAAAGGTACATGCATGTCTCTGTGTTCTGAGCTCCAGTAGCATGGAGAGGAATGTTTTGATGTGATTATAATGCATGAATGTAGATTGTCTGGGTCTTGCACTTTATATGGGGTTAGAAGGGAAACAAAGAGGTTTTCAACAAAGATTTTGCGCATTTTCCGCATGTGGCCATTTAACTCAGCCATCCATCCAATTACATGGACAACCATTACATATCTTGTCGCTAACAATCAAACCGGCAGTGTTTCGCTTCATTTCAGCATCAACAAGATGCTCAGATTGGCTTTCTTTCATGGCGGATAGTTGATTCAACTTTGCGCCAAACGCAGTTGCACTGAAAGGGTAACACTGTTTGAATTCTCGCACAGTTGTTCAGGTTGTAGCTCATTTTAGTAGTGTTTGAACTAATACAGATATTATAGACTCAAGTATTGCTGTTTATCGCGTTAATAACCTCTCAAAGCATGTTATTCCGTATCACAGGTCAGGAACATCTAATGTTTAATACAGCGGCTGCATGTGATGGACAATGTGGCATTAGCGCGAATGACTCTTCCGATGTGTGTGTGTGTAGACCCTCATGTGTGATTAAAACAACCCCCTGCATTTTTATTAATCTCTTTCATCTGTATATTTTGCTCTGCATATTTCATTTCAGGAGGGCGTGAAGACTGAAAATGACCACATCAATTTGAAAGTGGCAGGTCAGGATGGATCTGTGGTCCAGTTCAAAATCAAAAGGCACACCCCCCTCAGCAAACTGATGAAGGCATACTGCGAAAGACAGGTGAGACATCAGCTTGAGCTCCAGTGATTCTGAAAGGGATAGTTCACTTTGAAATCAAATTTTGGTATGTTTTAGCTTACCTCAAGGGTATCCAAGATGTAGGTGTCTTTTTTTCGCAGTAGTTTCAATTTTGATATTTTTAGGTCAAACCGTTCTTGTCTGTCAGTCATATAATGCAGGTCGATGGTCACTGTCTCAAAGAGCATGCACAAGAGTCCAAATTAAAACAATTCCCCGTCGTAAGTACACATTGATGGCCCAAGACACGAAACGAGCGGTTTGTGTGAGAAAACGAACAGTATTTATATCGTTTTTACCTCTTGTACACAGCCACGTCCAAGTGATCTGAGAGCGCGGGCGGGTATAGATATATACAATAGAAGTCGCCTTGGCTACGGCAGTTCATTTTCTCACACAAACCGCTCGTTTCGTGTCTTAGGCCATCAATGTGTACTTGCAATGGGGAATTGTTTAATTTGGACGATGGGGAATTGTTTTAATTTGGACTCTGTGCTTGCTCTTTGAGGTGGTGACCATAGACCTGCATTATATGACTGACAGACAAGAACGGTTTGACCTAAAAATATCAAAATTGAAACTACTGTGGAAAAAAAGACACCTACATCTTGGATGCCCTTGAGGTAAGCTAAAACATACCAAAATTTAATTTCAAAGTGAACTATCCCTTGAAGTCTGCACACGTGAAGCATTGTACGTCATTGTACATTGTTTCGTTGATGAGCAGGACTATAACTTGGATTTTTTTATTTATTTTTTTCAGGGTTTATCCATAAGGCAAATACGGTTCAGGTTTGATGGTCAGCCAATCAATGAGACAGACACACCTGCACAGGTTTGTCCTTTATCTTTGCATTTGTTACAGTTGTGAGCAGCTCCGCATGAAAGCGGTAACTGGGCAATAAACAAATGTATGCTCCCTTGCTATGGTGACTTTCTAGTTCAGTTGTATTAATCGACTTCAAATGTCTTTGAGGATGCAATATCTGTAAAACGAGTTTAATCAATTCATACAATCAGCCAAACATTTAAGATGTTTTTGGCATAGAAAGTGTATTTGAAAACCTAGAGCTCAGGCACAAATGAGCTCCGTTATTAGGCCTCACATTAAAATGTTTCTCCATCTTTTCGTGTCATGTGAATTTTCAGCTGGAAATGGAAGATGAAGACACTATTGATGTATTCCAGCAGCAGACAGGAGGAACGTGCTAAAGATGGAGCACATGTGGATGATGGTTTTGATTTTTGTTTTTGTGCTCCTCTTCACTTCCACTGCCGTTCAGGGCTGAAATGGAAAAGGTTTTGGAAATCTAATGTTTAAGTTAATAGGTTTTTCTCTCTCTCTCTCTCTCTCTCTCTCTCTCTCTCTCTCTCTCTCTCTCTTAATCATCCAAAGACCTCATTTCCATTTTTGCAATGTTCTCCCTGAACCGAATTGGAAATGAGTTACTAATGTTATTTCCCCCCTACCTTTAGAGTTTATTGTATGCCTATTATATACGTTTTTGTATTATGTACGTATGTTGCGCCTCCCCCATCTATTTTTATATACAAGGAGGGAAGTTTTGTGAAAGGATGTTTGTGACTACTTTGTATGGTCTCAAATTTTCTTTAATCGCAGTAAACTACTTTAAGACTCCCTTTTTATGGACAATTTCAAATGTCGACATTGCAGCATTGTGTTTGACACCTCAGGTTTGATAAAGCTAGATTGTGGATCGTATTCCAGTAGACAATTTTTTATTTTAATTAAAGTCTTTAAAAGTTTGCTGTCTGCTAAGTTTGGATTTCATGATATACAAATGAAGTGTTCCCCTTGTTTTTATTGTCATACTTTTTGCCCTTTGCAAATGCATCATATTGGAACATCCCTCTCATTTAGCCTTTCTGGCATATCAAGAGTATTAAACACTATCCTGGTGAAATAGCAGCTTCACAGTCAACTCAACATGTGTGAGAAATGTAATGGGAATGGCAGTGGTGTTCAGGAGAGCAGAGGATCCTGTGTTGGCCATTTACTACTGTATATAATAAATCTAGTTTGATACTGATCCGTGTCTTGTTCTTCCGGCTGTATAGTGAAAATAAAATGGGTTGCCACTAGATGGAGCAACTGCAAAAAGATTGAATGCAGTTCTAGAATAGGTTAAAACTGGCTTGTCAGAAAATAGTTCTGATAATGCTTCAATGTCTCTAAAGGAGTCAAGCATATCGACATGTGCTGAAGATTTTCTTAAGATCAGTTTCCATTTGTTAACATTAGGAAACTACAAACTAACAATGAGAAATACTTATAAAAGCATTTAACATTTGATACATAATTAAAATAAAGTTATTTAACTGTTGATATTATTTAAAGGACCTAGGCTAACATGCACTAACAACTTAACTCTTTTTTTTTATTGAAAAGTTGTTCAACCAAAAATGAAAATTCTGTCATTACTCACCCCTAATGTCGTTTCAAATCTGTAAGACTTTAGTTCATCTTCGGAGCACAAATTAAGATCTTTTTAATGAAATCTTGTGAGATTTCTGTCCCTCCAGTGACAGCCTACACAACTACAACTTTCAAGTCCCAGAAAGGTAGTAGATACATCATTCATTAATCCATGTGACTCCAGTGGTTTAACCTCAGTTACCACGCGTCAACAGAACACGCATGCCATGGTGTTCTCGTGAACAAGCATGGGAGACTATCATTTTGTAAATAAAGTAATAAATTATTATTATTATTTTTCGCAAACAATCGCGTCACTTCATAAAATTTAGGTTAAACCCACATGGATTACTTTGATGTCTTTACTAGCTTTCTGGGGCTTGAAAGTGGTAGTTGCATTGGCTGTCAATGGAGGGACAGAAAGCTTTAAGTCAGATGTCATAAAAAAAAGATCTTAATTTGTGTTCCGAAGATGAACGAAAGTCTTACGGGTTTGAAACGACATGAGGGTGAGTAGCTAATTAATGACAGAATTTTCATTTTGGGGTGAACTAACCCCTTAATGTTAACAAAGATCATTAAATGTTGTAACAAATGTATTGCTCATCGTTAATATTAGTTAATGCACAAACTAATCAAATACTGGGTTATGTGTAATGACATAATTATGTAGCCTCATCTTAATTTAAAAGTCCATAAGTATGGGATAAAATTAAACTAGTTCCAGTAGTTATGAATGATGTTTTCTTATATTAGTCACTGAATCCCGCTGAAGCTAATGTTGTAAGTGAGGTGAGAGGGCAGTCTTTTTGGTTGCATCCACTCAGTATTGTCTATAGGTCAAGTTCCCTTTCGTTGTCACTCCGAGTTACGTCGGATGACGACGAATGGCGAAACCCCATTCGTCGTCATCCGACGTAACGTCTCCATTCCCTACTAAGGGAACGAGGGTTACATACGTAACCGAGACGTTTCTTAATATAAACTCAGCAAAAAAGAATCATCCTCTCACTTTCAACTGCTTTTATTTCCAGCAAATATCTTAAAGTGTAAACATCCGAATGAACATAAAAATATTTAAGTACTGATACAAACTGAACAAGTTATACAGACATTTGATGAACATAAATGAAATAATGAGCCTCTAAACAAAGTGGGTGTCAATATCAAAGTGTGGAAAACATTGTTTAAACTCTTCCCAATAAAGATCTGTTAAGCTTGTATGGATTTTACTAAATTATCTTTAAAATTCAGTATCCTGAAAAGAGGAACATTTTTTTGCTGAGATTGTATTGTATCTCTAGAAAGAAATACCAGTGTTGCAAAGGGCACCACAACACTTTAAAACTGTTTTCAGCACTTTTGTTGTAATGTTTACATCTGTCTGATGTCTAACTCTAGTTCTGACTTCAGATTGTGCTTGAGAAAAGTGCTCTGATGAGTTTTATTGTGAGGCTAAATTACAGTTTTGTATCAGTCTTATATATGTTTGACTAAGGAAATAACAGCCCAGAATGAATAGATCTATATAAAGAGATCTTTATGTCTTCATTATGAATCTCTAAAAGTCGGACCCTGGAAGCATTATTATGAAACAAGTGAGATATAACTGGTTTAGTTACAGACTGTCATTTTAAGCCCTCGAGGTGAAAGTGTTTACATTTTGTATATCAGATATGAATTTATTTAAGCATTGAAACCTGACTGAGAAATAAGGAAGATTGATAACACTGTTAAGGAAATAAGATAGGAGGGATTATTTCTATCAGCATGTTTCTCTCCCTTTGTGAAAAACAGAATAGCAGCTTTGCATGATTTTATAATTCAGCAATTAAATAATGTTATAACCACACAATTAACATGATTCGGCTGTGAACTAAAAAACCCCCCAATATTTACATTTCAATTTGCACTCATCTTCTGGATGCCACTTTAATACCAAAGCTCCATTTGTTTATTGGTATCAGTGTTTACATTCGGTCTGTGTGGGGATTCAAACAGAGAAGTCCCACTGTGCTAATGAGTGAGTTCACAGCATGCTGCAAAATACCTCCCTCGTACACGGCAACACATTTTGCAACAGAGAGATCAGAGAGCAGGAGCAGAGAAGTGTGTTTATCCCAAGCGTTTAACTTGAAGCACTCAGTAATCCCCTCTAAAGGCAGATGAATTACCTCCTGACCTGCCCGTACATGTGGAGAGTCAATGAGGGTACAAAGGGACATTTACCATCCCAAACATTCAGTGGGAATGTCGTGGTTTGGAAACATCACGCATTTCTTTTATTGAAAGATTTCACAAACATTGTAAAGCGAAGATTTTTCATAATAATCCCTACTCAAAAATTTTCCATCTTCATTGTGTCTCCACAATCCCATGTTGACATTTTGCCTACATGATTGTTTCTCAATCCCACTCTTGATCCACAACATGACGGCTAACAGTAATGGTGATTGATAAAATGACTATTTGGGTTACAATGAAGTACACAAAGTCACTTTTATTGCCGGTCTGTTGTAGCAGTATGACAGTGAAATCCCTACGATATTACAAAATTTGTTTTAGATTTTTAGCTAGCTGGAGACAAATTGTTCCTTTCTTATTCCAAACCAAATGCTTGCTTCAAAGGATTTTTCCTTCTTTGCCCTTAAAGGGATAGTTCACCCAAAACTGAAAATTCTCTCATCATTTATTCACCCTCATGCCATCCCTGAATGATGTACATGACTTTCTTTCTTCAGATAAACACAAATTAAGATTTTTAGGAGTGATTCCATATAATTCAAGTGAATGGCTGCCGCTCGGTTGGCGCTTGAAAAACCACACACAGGGATCGTAGCGGCAATCCATACGACCCTAGATGAATCAATGTCTTCTGAATTTAAATGATAGGTGTGTGAGAGAAAAATACTAATATTTTAAACTCTTTTAAAGCAGGGCTATGCAGTTTTGGGAATTTCTTCGCTGTATTCTCGCTTTTTGCTCACAGGTTTCTCTATAGAGCTCCCCTTACAGCTTCGGAATAGATATTTGACAACACTGTCGAAAAACTCGTTGGCGACTCTCAGATACCAGAGGCTAGTAGATCAACGACATCAAAGCAGATGGGACATTCTTTAAAACGTCTTCTTCATTCGGGTTCGAACAGCGTGAGGGAGCGCAATAATGACAGCAGATTTTTTTTTGCCGTAAAGCAAAAGCTCGTTACATCGAGAGAACTGATATCGCGCGCTACTTCCTGACGCTGTGTCCGGTGGCCCACCGGCTCAAAGTTGCAAGGGTGCTTTTTTCGGCTCACAGGCGCTTGGGGGGTGCGAGACGACCACCATTCAACCCGAAAAAAGTCATATAACTATTCCAATGACTCCGAAGCTGTTCGGTTAAGGTAAAAAAGTTACTTAGTTCACCTTTAACTATAAACAATCACTTACGGCTTGCTGTACTGGGTGTGTTCACAAGTTCAGCTTGACATAAATGTAAGTGCGTTGTAAAGTGCGCGCAGAAGCACAGAGGACCGAGCAAGCTTCACAACGCACTTACGTCACGTGTCACAATATCCCTCTAATGAACGCTCGTATGACAGTAGACCGGAAGCAATGATTTAGTACTTTTCTTACACACCTGTCATTTCACTTCAGAAGACAATGGTTCATCCACTGGGGTCGTATGAATTAACGTCATGACCCCCAATTCGCCATGTGTGGCTTTTCAAGCGTCAACCGAGCGGCACCCATTCAATGGCCTTATATTGACTCAAAAAGACGGATTATTTTACAAAAAAAAATTGTTTGTGTTTATCTGAAGAAAGATAGTCATATACATCAAGCATGAGGGTAGGTAAACGATAAGAAAATTTAAAATTCTGGGTGAACTGTCCCTTTAATTGTCCCAAGGTCAGTCCTTGTTGTATCTATTTCCTTGGATTTGAGATCAGAGTTCAAATCTATTCACATACTCTGAGGCCTTTCAGTCTTCGTGCTGTCTGCTGGCTTCTGACAAAGGCCATGTGATGAACCGCATTAGATAAAAGTTGTCTTCAATGGCAGCAGGTGAAGGGCTGCAAACCTCTTACAGCCCACATCAAGGCCTAATAGGATATTGACTCACATTAAAGGGCTGAAGAGCGTGTTGGAAAATGCCACGGCATTCTTTATCCCTTCATCTGAATGATGGTGTTATTTGATATGTGCAGGTGTTTGTTACACTTATAAAGATTAAAACTTTAATGATACATGCTGGTCTTGTGCAAAGCATCAGCTAGCGTAAACAGAATTCTTGCAATGGATTCAAATCGAATTCTTAAACGTTCGGGAACGTTGCTTAAACCTTTCTCTATTCACACATTATTGACTGTACAGATGGATATGATTACAGGGTTGTCACTGTCCGTGTGTGTTTGGTTCTCTAAAGGAATGCCCTCACCACCAGCACCGTCCCCCAGAGTCTCTGGTGCTGCTGCTGTAAATTGAAGAGTAACCTCATGGTCTGATCTCACAGGGGAATGCTGTTGTGTGAGCTGATGAGCGGTTGGTTGGTCTGATTAAAGGATCCCGCCGCTCTGATGTTTCTCTCGTGTCAGGTAGACAACCATCAGTCTGGACACAGACATAAACACGCTGACCTTATTTCAGCTATTGTGTCATGCATTCAGCAAGACATTTGAGACAAGACAAGTGTGAGAAAACAGCAGTGTATGTGGACGTGCTTTGTGCGAGACTGAAACTAACTTGAATAACTGCGTTTTTATTGAGTTTAAAAACTAATTCTGTTTTGAATGTCTTTAAAACATTTTCTTGGATGAGGGGTGAGAACAGTGAGGCGATTACAGATTCGAAGAAATGCTTTAGTGGGAATTTCTTGTGAACGAATAAGCTTAAATAGGCATACACATTTCATAATATTTTTTATGATTTAATGATTTAACGGTGCAGTCGGTAAAAGTATCATACATATATGTAGAAAACAAATAAGAAGGGACAGGTCTATGATTACAAAAATTATATTTATAATAACATTACATATTAAAAATGATTTTGTAAACACATTACACTTAAGTTCACTCCCTTTTGTTGTCGGTAAGATGCTTTAATATTTTTGAATTTCTTTCGAAATAAGTCTTTTATGCTCAGCAAGGCACAACAGAGTAAAAACAGATTTAAAAAATATATATATATTTAAATTTTAAATAACATTTTTCTATTTTAATATTTAAAAAGTGACATGAATGCCCTTTTTGCAAATGTATATAGTAGGGAAGAATGCGATTTCAGATGCAGCCATAGAGATTGCAGAATCCTTGCATTGTTGACCCGCTGCAGTCACACGATTAGCCGCTGCTGTAAACAGAAGAGCGATTGGCCACTATTGTAGTCAAACGAACGCGTGAACAGTGAACGAAATCCCCCATTCTTTGAAATGTCATCTTTGACGCGCAATGAATACTGGGAAAGACAAGGCAGCGAAGGATCCATCTGTTGTATCCTTAATTTCAAGGGAAATGAAGGATGCTTTTGGAGGCCGCATTTGAAGGGATTGGGACCTTCGTTGTTCTGCGGTGACGCAATCTACCTTTGAATGCACCCTGCAGCCTCTGAATTGGGATGCAGCATTCATGTGCCATGCCATGCCGTACCAGGCTCAAGTGGAAATATAACTGGAACCTTTCCTCACCATTCTTAGAATCGTTCGGCCCGACAGTGGAAAAGCAGCTTTCTTTGGTGTCTATACAGTCTCAGGCCTCATTCAGCATTATGCAACACTTCATTATACACATGTATCATTCCAGCGATTATACCAGCCAATGATGTCCCCCATGCGCTTCATGTTCTGCCCAAAACACCTCAGGGCTTTGATAGAGCATCACAGAGCTGCTGGTGGTTATCTGCTACTGTAACTCTTTGGCTTCCATGCGCTGAGGGGCCCTTGCGATGTGAAGAGCTGTGGGATCAGGGAAACGGTGAGTCTGATAAAGTGTTTCCTGAGTGGAGCGCATTATCTGCCCTGTTGGCTCTGACACAGAGAGCTGGAGGAATTATCAGATGGCCTCAGTCTGCATCTCAGAGCCTGGGCACTGGAGTGGCAGATAGCATCTATGGTATAACTGCAGTCCATGCTATGGGTATGTAGAGGCTTTGAAATGTCCTGACGTAGGTTGGTGTCTGAATGGATTTGGATCTTTGACTTGCGTAGAGGTAGAGAATATGGTATGATTCGACCCTGAAGTTAGCGTCACTCTGCTTCCCTCAACAAATATCCAATAGGCTTTTGGATTATTGCAGAAAATAAGCTCTGATGCTTACACAACCAACACCAATCTTCCATTAACTCTTTCAGTCTTTATTTAAGGAACATTTTGCTTAAAAAGTTTGAGTTAGAATAGTTTGCAAGAGTGCGATCATAAAGTAAGTAAGTAACTTTCACACACAGTAAGTAAGTGTGAAAGGGGACTAGACTATAGTGAGTAGATTAGTTTACCTGTTCAGTGTGATGATGTTTAATGTTGCTTACCATTTAGCCTTTTGCCACTATAGTAAGTAAGTAACTTACTTACTAAGTAAGTAAATTCCTCTTGAAACAAACTTTGTTGTATTATTTTAATTTAATACTGTGAAGCTGCTTTGATGCAATCTGTATTGTGAAAAGCGCTATACAAATAAACTTGACTTGACTTGACTTGACTATAGCAACCACCAAGTAAAAGCTTTAATAAAATCACAAGAGGGTATTACTGATGTCGTAGAATAAAACATGAGAACACATTGAGCTTGTTAAACGCAGACCTTATTTCAGGCATTTAACCAAAAGCCAGATCAAAAAACCCATTGACACTGGAACCGGAAGTGCTGAAATTATGACATGTTTCTGGATTTTAGCCTACAAAAAAGTAGTTTTCCCAGGAGGTCTCCCATCCAGGTGCTGACCAGGCTCAACCCTGCTTAGCTTCAGTGTGCAACCAGTCTTAGGCTACAGGGTGATATGTCTGCTGGCTCTGTCTCATTCATGCTTGCGTGAGCTTGTGTTGAGTTTGGTTACAAGGCACCTTGTTATATTATAGAGGTTCTTGTATTGCTATTTGGCTCTTTAGAGATTAAAATTATATATGTCACATTATCCACCTTATTTTTCAGTCCCAAAATAAGCTACTTTGTGTGAAGGTGTAAGACTTGTGATTCATTAGCCACTATAGATAAATAACTAAAAGAGTAACAAAGTGCAATAAATGGTAAAACTATTTGCGCTACTTACCCATCTTTAAGGCTTTAGGCCATATTGCTGATAGTTTGTGATTGTTCATGGCTCTTTGGATCAGATGACACTTAAGCTCAGAATAACAAAAGAACTGATCACACAATGAAGCCACTGACAGAGATGTTGCATATATGATACATTTTCCCTCCATCTGTATACTGAATACTATATGGGAATATGTTATAGACAAAGGACACACCTTGTGGCAAAAAAAAAAATTTTTGTTGAAGATTTAAAGGAACTGTATGTAAGAAATGTATTTCAATTAATCATAAAATGGCCCTGATATGTCACTAGACATTAAGAAATCATGTTCATTTCAAATACTTATATCACTGACAACAGTAGTCCGGCCAGGATATTGTCATTTAAAAGTGAAGTTGCAGCCCTCAACTGATGTTGATGTTGTCATGTTGTGTTTTGGCCTGATGCTCCACCCTCGACCTAGCCTATCTACCAATCACGAAGTCAGTAGTGTTTCGGCATCCGGGCTGTCAGCTCTGCTCTAGTTACCACAGCAGCAGCTACAAACTTGTCGGATAAAAAATGCCAGCCTATCTGGCAACCTCGAGTCAGGGGGAGGGGGAGGGGTTTTGAAAGTGATTGCAGGACCAATTTTGTCCACAATCTTACATACGGTTCCTTTAAACTAGAAGTGACTAAACTTTTGTAAAGTCTAATGTCATGTGTTCTCATTTTAAATAATAGTTTAATAACTATGCACATAATTGCAATGCCTAAAATCTCCACAAAAAAAAAACTCCAACTAATCTCCAACTTTTTTGTGCCCCTTAGCTGTTCTGTCACATTGAAAAGATGCTGTGTAATGCACTGCAAAGGCAAACCAACTTTGCATGCACTTCCTTGGGCTCGAATTGATAAAACCGATGCCATCCTGATAACACATCATCTATCTGTACTGGTACATAGAAAGAATATCATGCATATGAATATAAATGTTTCTCTGCTGTCATTAGATCTGCCGTGTCTCATGACATCATCATGTAGTGATGGGGTCAGGCTCGGGTAGTTGCGTGTGGAGCTCCTGAGGTCAGGTGGTCAGTTGGAGGGTTAATGAGTAGGTGAGATGCAGTGATTGAGGCAGAGAGCTATGAGGAGCATGTCCCTCAGTAATGACTGGGGCTGCTTCCCTTCCTGATTACAGGCTTACTGCAAGTGTCAATGTTGCCGCCCAACTATTAGCTGCCCCTTTACAATGTATTAGAGTGAAATATCACAGCCACCTGACCTCACACAGCCCTCAGGCTGAACAATAAACACAGATGTTTGCTTTTAATAGTTTTGTCACTGCAAAGAAAAATTTATGGTGGAGGACTTGTAACTAACTATATTTAACTAAAGTTCCCATCATGTTATGCTTGAAGTTGTTATGCATTTTTAAAAAAATGTATGCAAACGTTAAGGAACATTCCTTTTTATTATTTTGCAAACATTGTGGGAACATTTCAGATAACAAATAACATTTTTATAACTTGATTGCAACATATTTTTGTTAGCTTGTCACAAGTCCTCCCCCATATATTTTTCTTAGCATAAACGCTGTGAAAGCATAACATAAAAAACAAAAAAACACATTAGATGAACGTTACGTACAACTAAAATCCAGATAACAGTGAAAGAACGCTATGTCAACGTTACTGGAAGAACGTTCGTTGAATCGTTCCTAACTTTGAGAGAACCTTGCCAGAGTGTCATCAAAAGTTCTGAGAATTTTCCCTGTTAGCTGGGGAGGGGTATTCTTGAACTTTGGTTAGAAGTTCTTTATTTTATTTTATTTTTTTAGACTGCTTGAAAGAGACACATTTATTTTATTTGATACAGGACAGTTTTTAGAATGTGTGTCAATGCGTGTCATCTTATGACACATTTTAAAATGGGAATCTCATAGAGTTAAAATGTAACAGTCCAATCTGTGTAAAATAAGAATAAAATGATGGGTTTATATTGTGGATGTCACAGTTGTAGGTTATTTCCCTCCAAAGGGAACTTCACATGCAAACAGTAGCTGTCATTTCTCTCATGCACTGATCGGATATTCTCCTGCCCAAACACGCCAGGATTCTTCCTCAAGCTGATAATGAAACAAAAACAGAAACGTAAGAGCCGCTACTTCCATAGAAAATAAGAAATGAGCTTCAATACTGCTGCTTTTTTTGTAGTCTCTTTTGTTTTTAGTCTCCTGTCAGGAAGAAATTAGGGTTTAACTGCTGTGACTGAACACTATTTGACATCTGTTTACACGGCAGAGTTTCATGCTGGATTTAACTGATTATCTTTGGCATCGCTGCACAAAATCAGGGAGGATTTTGAGCAGAGAGAACAGATAAATATCGATCTTGAAAGATAATTTCCCCTCTTGTTGTAGTTTCTATTTTATTCTCCTTTAAACGTAGTCAAATTTTAACACAACCAAACATTTGACAATGTCTTCGATATCTTGCAGTTTTGTTTTATGTCATATTTTGTCATTCCAACCACTGGCTCTCCTCTTGTTTCCTTAAAGTGTTTTTTTCTTCACACCTTCAGAATCCATGACAGATTTTCAGATAAGCTGGAGCAGCTTTGATGAAGGAAATTGAAGACAAAATATGTGAAAAGCACAGAGTATGTTCTTATTATTGCCTCAGTTCTTTGATGTACAATTTGTTTTAATCGTTTTTATTGTCAAAATTAAATGGTTTGAATTAATTGAAAGGTTGAAATGCATGGTGAACATTATTTTATTAAATTCATGTAAGACTTAATTAGTTTAATATACTCTGATGAGTATATTTTAGAAAAAAATGATTTGACACATTAAATATTAATAATTATAAGATAATTATGTCCCACTTAGACAGTGGCTGCATCCGAAATCGCACACTCTCCGGCGAGATTCTGAAGTGTGCATACGATGGACACTTTACTATCCCATGAGGCCACGGGAGAGGATTTATGAATGGCAGTGAAGCGACGCAACTGACGCTGGTAGGTCACATGATAATGACAACATGGCGAATGTAGTAGAACATAGTTTTTTAGGGCTCTCAAAGTAAGTACTGTTTCAGCCATTTGCTTTTATAACACATTATTCCTGACAAAAGACTTATCACCATATAATGGCAATAAATAAATAAAGGTTCCAGTGCAGTTATTGTGACAGTCTAACTTCATATATTACATTAAATATGATAAACTCTTTGTCAATGTCAGTGTTTTTATAATACTGCTGACATGTTAACACATCTCATATCAAAAGATGGTAGGTAGATTTAAATTAGTTATTAGAGTTATGAATGAAGGATAATGTAAAAAATGATTGAGTTAAAGTAGAGTATTTATATGTTATTTTACAGTTTTTGTTTTCTGACTAACAAAATATCCACTTCTTGCTTCAGGCAAAATTACACAACTCCCCTTTTACTCACACACAGAGTGATATGAACATTACATAAGAGTCCCAGTGCTGCTGAACTTTATACCAGCACTATTGCACCATTAATCAACTATTATTAACGATGACCAGAGCTTTATTTGTCAAACTAGAAGAGTTACGTATTTTTTCTTTCTCCTAAACATTTGTAAATGTTGTTTCCCCTCCAGCCAGTCACATGGGGTGTTGTTCAAGACATGGGTTGATGGGTTGAGATGCAGGTGAGGAAACGATTGACTGAAGGGAGATTTCCTTGACAAAGAGTCCTCGGGGTATCGTGCTCATCACACCGATCGAAAAGAGCCATGCAGTTTAGAACAAGAGCAACCTGACACACACATGTACAACAGTGGGGAATTCCTCATGAACCTTTAAGACATGAGATAAGAGCTGGAAAAAGCCTCCCTCTCCCGTGTGCTTCATTCGCCCCACCTTTCTCTCTCTTTAACGTCAACCCCTCCTTTCTACAGCTGACTTATTCTCATTTAAATGTCTGCGGGGTAAAACACCTCTCCCTGCTCATAACTCACAGGTGGAGTTTACACTCCCCTTCACAGAACACTGACATGTACAGCAAAGCAGAGCGACCTCAACCGGACACCGTTTAAGGAGGACGTTCTTCACAGTTATGGAGTTTTGATAGACTCTCAAGAGAAGTTGGGATTTTTGAAAATGTATTTTGTGAGAAAAGTGCATTGTATTTTATTTTGTTTGATCATATATTAAGATTGCAACGCTTATTAAGATTAAAACAGGACATCAGAGGACCACAGCCTCTACAAGGGGAAATGAGATGCCAGTTTAATTAAGAGTGACACTCTTCTCATCCTCATCCTCAAAACTGATTTGTTGTGTTTTAAGCTCTGTGAGCCGTGCGGATGTAAGGATGGTCTTTGGGCTTTGAGAATGGGTTTGTTTCAGTCTGTCCGTGTGTGAATGGAGCTGAGCGAGTGGAGAGCCTGATGTCGGAGCTGCTGCTGCTGGCCTGTGCGCTCCTCTCCTGGATCATCACCTGCCAGTCTGGACCATGGAGACCATGCACAGGTCAGACCTACTCGCTGATTTCACATTTGCAGCTATAAACAGACACATTTTAGCAGCATTTGATGGAAGAATAATCAGTGGGAATCATTTAAAATGAGCTTTATTATCAGATTTTATTTGGGAAAAAGTCCAGTCTCAGTCACAACTTGTCCTAGTTGTTAAAGACACTATCTGAGTCATGTTATCCTTAGTAATTATTGCAGACTTTCTACTGAATTGCCATTGGATTATGGGCTTTATGTTCAGTAAACCATTTCGGAAAAATAATTAAAGGCAGATGTTCGTGATCATTCAGAAGAATGAAAAATCCAGACGCAAATGTCAATCAATTGTAATTGTCACATTACTATATTGTCAGAAGTCAGCGTGTTTTTGGTTTATTTACTCGGTCAGGATAAGCCGCTCTGAATATCTCGGTTTCCAGGGGAATCAGGTGTATAAGAAGACACAGATTAGATGTGGTTGCCAGGTGCTGATGTAAACCACTCTATGAAAACCTCTGGTGTTGCACAGTGGTTTCATCTGAAAGACGTCATGCTCCATAGAATGATAATTAGGGGGCAATTCTATACCATGTATATCTGCTCACTGTTTGTAGCAACTGTTGCTTGAATTAAATGTCTTCAGAAAACTTCACTTGTTAGTGACACTACCGTTCATCACTGTCTTGCATGGTTTTATTTGAATAAACTCTTTGAGAACATAAAGGGGCTTATAATGGAACAGGAATAGATTTAGTATCCCACTGGGCAAACTAAGTCTGCTAACATGTAGATGCAGATCTATTAGAAGATCTATTTATATTTAAATAGAATTATGATGTTATTTTAACCCACTGAATATGCTGAAGAATAATAAATGGCAAAGATTTTGACAGCTTTTCGCACAAACTGACTTAAGCTGTGATCCTGTTTGTCCTAAAAATTCTTCAAGCGGAACATCATGCGGAATTTTAATTAATATAGAAATAAGAGTTATGAGAGTCATATACCTATATACACGTTTTATTATGAAGCATTACAGGCCCATTGAATCTCAGGTGTAGTCTACCAGAACACTGAAATCACTGAGCTGTATATGTGAATGTGAGATATTTTGTTTGCTCTCTAAAATGTGTCTTTTGCTTTGCTGAAGTCTTTGAAATATGATCCATAAAGTGTTCTTCACTCTAACCATTTCCCTCTTTGATGCGCTGAAGTGGGTCAAAACAAAACAAGAACACTTGCCCTTTGAATGTTTCATTTATAGTATTAAATTACTATTTAATACTATAAATATATATTTAAAAAATTTTAAGAAATTATTCTATTGCAT
This sequence comes from Leuciscus leuciscus, assembly GCF_965113295.1. Lineage (NCBI taxonomy): Eukaryota > Metazoa > Chordata > Actinopteri > Cypriniformes > Leuciscidae > Leuciscus > Leuciscus leuciscus. Next base: position 22,159,869 of record NC_138731.1, read on the forward strand.
GAATGAAGCTGCAATAATTATGTTTACTGTGCAAAGCTGATTTTCAGCATCATTACTCCAGTCTTCAGTGTCACATGATCCTTCAGAAATCATTTTAATATGCTGATTTGCTGCTCAAGAAACATTTCTTATTATTGTCAATGTTGAAAACAGTTGCGCTGGTTAATATTTTTGTGGAAACATGATACATATTTGTTCACGATTCTTTGATGAATGAACAGTTCAAAAGAACAGCATTTATTTGAAATATAAATCTTTTGTAACATTATACATTTGTTTACTGTGACTTTTATTCAGCAAGGATGCATTAAAAAGGCAAGCAAGGAAGCGCTATATACTGTAAATGCCACATTCATTCATTCATTCATTCATTAAATTGATCAAAAGTATTATTAACAAAAAAATCTTTAAAACAATTTAGTGAGCCCAAACTTTTGAACGGCAGAGTATATCTATCCAATATGTGGTTTACCTTAATTTATCTTTTATGTGACTCTTTCATTGAGTGGTTTCATATAATTTTGCTGTCATCAAAGTGTCATAAAAGTCACATTTTTACAATATTCATGGCTTTGTCTTAAAATTCTGTTACGTATAGTGATTTTTTATTTTCAATTTTTACTTTAGGGCTGATCAGGATAGGATTACTGAAGTCTTCATTTGTCATAAAGCCATTATTATATGGCTCTCTAGAATACTAGAATATCAACTAGATATAATTGATATAATATAATAAAATATATAATATTAGAATAATTGTCTCAAATTGTATAGTTGTATTGTCTGTAGCCTCTCTCTCTACAATCTTTCTTCTCACATGATTAAATAATTTCAGCTCAAAACAATATTTCATTCCCATTTAATATTAATTTGGTATTTTATTGCAGCTGACAGTACATAATTCCTTACATATAAAGCAAACAGTATAAAACATGTACATGTTTATGATTAATTTATGTGAATTTCATTTACAGATCTGTTACAACTGGACTTGCTGTCTCGGGTGCTTCCTGGGACCGGCACGGCGCAAGACGGGATACATATAGTCCAGTCCAGAGGTTCTCGAGGATTCCAGTTTTCTGGATCTCCACAGCTGTTCAGTTTCCCTGCATCTCAGCTCTTCGTTAACTGTAACTTCTTTCCCGCCGAGTTCTCCATCGTTGTCACATTGAAAATCCCACAAATTACTCCTGAGGTGGGAACCAAAAAAGATTAAGATATTGTATAGCTTGAGTTTGAAAACATCAAAGATTCTTCAGAAGCCTTTTCCTTTAGAATATGTTTTACATTTCTGAATAGTGATAGCGATCACTGTTTACTCTTTGATGTGCAGAAGAGTGAATACATCTTCACACTGTTGGACGGAGATTCAGATGAGCTGCTCCTCGGCCTGCGACTTTCCCAAAACAATCTTCACTTCCTGCAGAAGGGCCATGGTCGCAAGAAGCGCACCACTTTCAAGGCAATAGGACTGGATGATAACCGTTGGCACACTGTGGTCTTGGCAGTGACGGGACACTACACAATTCTCACTGTAGACTGTGGCAGACCCCTCGAGCTGTAAGACTCTTTGGGAATACTGTAGATGTCAGGTTGTATCATTTTAAATGATATATGATCTGTGTTTGTGTGTTGAAATGTATCATTTAGTTGCATAAACTTATGAATGATTCTGTTTTGTCTCAAACAGAGTGCTTGAAAGCCCCTTCACCGATGATCTCGATACAACTGGTTCCACATTCTTCATTGCTAGCAGACGGAGATGGAATGGCTTATTTTCTGTTCGTATCTCATTTCAATGCTTTTTATTATTTTATTAAGATTTTAAATATACTTAGAAGTCTGAATGTAATTGTTCATTCCACAGTTTTTTTTTTTTTTTTTTGACAGGGTTTGATTCGGCAGCTAGTTCTGTTACCTGGTTCAGATGCTACCTCACGAATATGTCCCTCATCTGAGCCCCGGCTGTCTGCACTCTCTGTTCCTCAGGCTCTCTTACACCTGCCGATCAAACCATCATCCACTGATCTTCCCCTTCACCCTTATGGTGAGACTGCTAAAAACATCAACACTACTATCATCGGCTGCATGTCAATATGCATACTAATCACTAAAAATATATACTTCGCTGGTGATGGAAAATTACATATTTTGAGGATGTAGAAAGAATGGACACACTATCATATTTCAACAAGTCTTTGCTCAGTAGCTTGAAGATGACTAACGACTAAATGTAAGCTAATCTTGAAGAGATGCGGGTAGTATAGTTGGTTTATAATGTCCACTATGTACTATCTTGAAGTCCTACAGGAATGCGGTGTGTTTTAGCTGTAAACACAGGTCTGTGATTGTATGGGGATGTGAGTAACTCTATCTCACAGGTCTGTTACTGATCCGCTGACATTGACTGACAGCCTTGTGCTTTGAGTTTCTCTCTGGCTCAGATGAAGTGCTGGTGTTTGAAAGCAGGGTGTAGTTGTGCAGAGATCACTGTTATACTGCATACTGTGGGCCTGTTGAGAGACATGTCACAGGGCGGTGAGAGGCCATGTTTGCTTTATTTCCCCTTATGTAATGCAGTCTACAGATAGATTTAGGCTGGAATATCTATCTATCTATCTATCTATCTATCTATCTATCTATCTATCTATCTATCTATCTATCTATCTATCTATCTATCTATCTATCTATCTATCTATCTATCTATCTATCTATCTATCTATCTATCTATCTATCTATCTATCTATCTATCTATCTAGACTACATGTCAGTAACTACTTAACCACAGTAAAACAAGGGAGCTGAAGAGATGACAGGCGAGAAACAGATCTAAAGAAGATCTAGAGAATCATCTGTTTTATTAAACAAACATTAACATAAACGAGAACCAGTAAACCTAAGGAACACGAAGAACCAAGGAACATAGGGAACAGCCATCTACAACTTACAGCAAACAACGACTGACAAAAACAAGGGAAACACAAGGGCTATACACAGGGGATAATGGACTATCAAAACACACCTGGGAACAATAAGACTAATCTACAGGGAAGACTACAAAAGACTACTTACAGTACATGGCACCAGAAACAGGAAGTACAACAAAAGTCCTGACAAGACACATGGAACATATAGTGTAACAACCACCTTACTAGGCCTATTATTTATTGGATATTAAAACTGTTTTTAAAAATGTGTTTTTTTCCTTTCATTTTTTTATTTTGATTACAGGTTATATATTACAATCATATAATATAAAACTAACTAGAAGGATAGGCTATTTCTTCTCAAAATTACATGCAATAAATGGTGAAAACTAAGCTCCCTATGCCATGCATCTGTGGAAGGTATTAATATATTTGTCATCTACATTATTTATTCAGATTATATAATTTCTTAAACCGAACATCTCTGTTTATTTTGCACAGAGGCAGAGGTTCGAGTGACTGCGGGTGTGAGTCCTCCCTGTGGACACTCTGAGGAGGGACAGCTGTGGTTCAGCACACTGAAGAAAGGACTGTTTCTCTGTGATGGCATTGTGTGGCTCACTATGCTGCAAGGTGAGTTTCTAACAGTAATTTGCAACTGCAGTTTGTATCAATACAGCTACTATTTATAGTTTGAAATAGATATTTTCAGTCTTTATGATTTATTATTATTATTAGGTATTTCATTTTTTTAATGGGGCAGTCATGGCTTAGTGGTTAGAGAGTCAGACTTGTATCCGAAGGTTGCGGGTTTGATTCTCAATACAGGAAATGACTGAGGTTCCCTTGAGCAAGGCACCTAACCCCCAATCGCTCCCTGGGTGCCGGAGTGAATGGCTGTCCACTGCCCCACGGTTTGCAATGTGTGTGTGTGTGTGTGTTCACCACTCACTACTCCTAAGATGTGTGCACTAACTTGGATGGGTTAAATGCAGAGGACAAATTCCGAGTCATGTCACTTTCACTTTTCACTGTATGGTTTCTGACTATCACATTGCATCTCTGCAGTGAAAGAGAAGCTGGATTACGTGGAGGATCACCAGGATTTATTCACCAGTTCTGAGACATTTGACATCGAAGTTTTCCACATCCCTTCTGTAGGGCTTTTCATTGCGACTGCCAACCGTGATTCCAACCTCGGTTCAGGAATATACAAATGGACAGATGGGAAGTTTGAACGATATCAAAACATCAGCACGTACGATGCACAAGCATGGCAATACTTCACAGTGGGCAAAAAGGTGTGTGTGGACTTTATGCTACCAACAGAATGTGATCCCAGCTAACACAAATATGTTCTAAAAACTTTTAGCTTACATTCCCATTTAGTTATGTAATGTTAGTTATGTTAGTTAATGTTTTTGGTTATAAAAACATTAAGGGAATATTCCATTGTATCATTCTTCAAACATTATAGGAATGTTTCCTTTGAATTTTCATGTGTTTCTTTGAAGTAACATTTAAATAATTAGACGAAAAGTTAGATGAACAATTTATAATTAAGGTTTTTATATTAACATTTTGAGAACATTATTAAATAGCAGATCAATTTGAATGAACATTCTATTAACGTTACTGGAAGAATATTTGTTCATAACTTTGAAAGAACCTTGCCAGAGCATTCTGAGAATGTTCCCTTTTAGCTGGGTTATTGCTTTTATGCAACAGTCAAATAAGCAAATATTGAGTAACTTGCATTTTAGAAAAAAAATTTGCTGGACCGGTTACTTTGTCTATTTTTTGCTCCGCCAACAAAAACAGTCCCAAATGAATTCACAGGACAATCAACCATCCTCAAACAACATAGTAGTGTTCTGGATGAATAAGTGTTTTTACACGAGTCGGTTAAGTGAATAATTCAATGACTCATTGTGTGTTTTAATTGGTTTAGTAAATGATTCACTCATTAAAATGAAAGAAATAGCGAAAAATCCCCAACACTAATACATAGTCTGACAGTATATCTGAAACAAGCATACACAAGTGATACAAACAGTTAGTGCTGTTGGACTGATATATAACATTTGAGGACTGGAACTAACTGTTGTATAAATGAAAACCTGTGATATTGATTACGCTGTCAATTGGAACAGCTGCTAGCACTATCAAAAGATGGAGCGGTGTCCTGAACGTCTGTTTACTCTGAATGGGGTGCATCCCCAGCTGTTCTCTACACATTAGAGTGATTTTTGATGTGGTTTTGAAGTGGGAGAAGGGATGGAGACCTGGCTCTCAAGTTTTAATGTTGTAAATCACATGTGCATAATAACAGAAATTAATTTTGTCTGATGCTTTATCCTAAATTTACAGCAGACACCTCCTGCTTCTCTTCACCGTAACCTACTGCATAATTACAGTCAAGAGTAGGAAAAGCCATATGGGACTCTGTTCATACCTGCAGTGCAATTAACCATATGTTTTTCTTCTTGAAAGTCTAAGATCATATGATTCATATTCAATTTAAAGTGAGATAGAGGGAGGAAGCCTTTGTAATTGCACCAGTGACCAGTTATTAAAAGATAAATCAATGCACCATTAAACTGAAGTTTTGAGGTAGAGGCAATTCATTAAAATACTCCCATCAGCACAGCCCTTTTCCTCTGTCTTTGAAATCCAGCCTGGATAATTAAAGGCTTGTGAAGATGCAGAAACTACCGAAAATTATGAAGTGCAAAACTCATTACAATTTAATTTTGTTTTTCATCACAGTACCCTTTAACTAACTGAAGCTACTGTTATGATTTCTTACCACCATTTTCCTGTAACAGAAGTTCCTGGTTGTTGCCAACTGCAGAAGTAAGGATTCAGGGGACCAGGAGCAGTCGGTCATATATAAATGGAGCTCAAGGAAGCTGAAATTCATTCACTATCAGACTCTGAACACACACAGCGCACGTGACTGGGAGGCTTTCAACATTCAAGACGAAACTTTCCTCGCCGTGGCCAATCATAGGCAAGGTAATGTTTATCAGAAACAGCTCAATGCATGTCTGTCATCTCATGTGGCACTGTTGTTGTCCTGTGTAACTCCACAGCTTTTGTCTGTTGAACAATAACGGGAGGAAGTTCATTTATACGATTTCTAAAAGAAGGTTAAAATTGAATTCCATACAAATCTCATACAAATCTGTGGTCTTTGAGGCTCACTATCTGAATAAAAAGACCACCAAGGAAATCTTTTTAAGGCTAAAAGGTCTCCTTGTTTGTGGTTCACTTTGATTCTGCATTTAATTTCTATTTGCTTATGAGTGTGTGTTCATCCGTTCGTGTGAAGTTCTTACGTGTGCCTCTGGCATTGATCAAAGCGGAAACACAAGCATAAAAGTAACCTTTCATAGCACTTTATAACCATACAGGCCCCATCTATACACCTGCATCTGTTGGAATACATCCAAACTGAGCCATGCCAGTCCAAGTGGATTTCTGTGTTACAATGGGCTATATGATGGATTTAAAAAAAAAAAGGTTTTATACATGTTTTATTTTTTTGTCCAAAGGGGAGAGAAACCATAATATTGACAGTGTAATCTACAAGTGGAACCCAGTTACCCAGTTTTTTGAGGTCAATCAGACAATCCCGACCGCTGGTGCTTATGATTGGGAGTTTTTCACCATCGGCCCATATTACTTCCTCGTAGTCGCAAATACTTTCAATGGAAGATCAACAGTCATTGATTCTACAATCTATATCTGGCTGGGAGGGATGTTTCAGTCTTATCAGTCCATTACAGTGAGTGAAATTATGTTATTGTATATTCTCTCATCATGATCATGATCACAATTGGAAAAAAAAAGGGCACATACTGTCCACATTCACAAACCTTTTCCTGATTGACATACGCTTACGTTCAAAAGTTTGAGGTCGGTAAGATTTTTTATGTTTTTGAAAGAACAGAAAGAAAGAAATTTTAAGCAGCTCAACTGTTTTAAACATTTATAATATATATATATATATATATATATATATATATATATATATATATATATAATAAATCTTGAGCAGCAAATCAGCATATTAGAATGATTTCTGAATGATCATGTGACACTGAAGACTGGAGTAATGATGCTAAAAATTCAGCTCTGGCATCACATAAATAAATTACATTTTCATATAGTATATAACAGATTAAAATAGAAAAAGGTTCATTTAAATTGCAATAATATTTCACATTATATTACTGTTTTTATTAAGTTTTTGATCAAATAAATGCAACCTTGGTGAGTGTAAGAGACTTTTTTTTTATTTAAAATTATTTTATTTTTTATTATCTTATTGTCCCCAAACTTTTGAATGATATTGTATGTGTATGTGTGGGACATGATTAGCATGGCTACAAAGAATTCTGGGGTTTGCCATTTAATTCTCTCATTGTCCTTTCAGACATTTGGGGCAATAGACTGGGAGATGTTCCAGATTGAAAACAGGGTGTTCCTGGCTGTTGCCAACAGTCAGATGCTAACGGAAGAAGGCAAGATTCAGTACTCCATCAACTCCACCATCTATGAGCTCAGCATGGCATCTCAGACCTTCATCAAGTTTCAGGATATTGAAACGAACAGGTGAATTGTGAACTGGCCGTCATAAGAAAGAAAAAAAACTCTTTACTTTCTAGCTGTCACATTTTTATTTAAGGGACACTTTGTTGTCTGGATCTTTCAGTGCTTTGGACTGGGAGTATTTTACTGTGGGAGATGACAAGTTCCTGGTGGTCGCCAACTCCTATGATGGAACCTCATACTCTCTTAACAGTGTTATATACAGGTACAGCTCTCATCCAGTATACATTAAAATAACGGAGTGTCCATTTACACCAAGTGCAAATAGCCCGCCTTGTTGGCAAAGGCTATTTACAGTAACTCCGTCCACCGTTGTCTGATCGAGCCTGTCAAAATTACAAAAGACATCCCGCTGATAACAGGAGCAATGATGATAGGTGGCGTCGGCTTTTTCATTATCAGTGAGGGTTAGTGTGTTTTTAATAAATATAATCATTTGCACTGAATATGTTGTTATTATTGCATACTGTTTTGTTGTACAGTATACTATACACTGAGGTGCAAATAGTATCTCCCACTATTTGCGCGTAGTTTAAATAGCAGAATCTAACACTTAGTGCAAAGAAAATAAGTTTTATTGTTGTCTTAAAAAGGGAAGAGATAAAATAAAGCTGAGAAAAATGACAACTTTCATGTAATTTTCACTTCCATTCACCCACGGAACACACAAGGAGATCACCAGTGTTTTCAACTTAAGATGCCAGGAGTCATAGACATTTCTTAAAAGACATTAAAATATGCCATATATTATTTCAAAATGTCATTCTCAAAGTCTTTAATTTGTACTATAGTTTCATTATAAAAAATGGTACAAAGAAACAACCTCTTGTATCATCTTTGGTTGATTTGGATAAACTAATGTAAATGTCTTTCTGTCAGACATGGTTAAAGATGCAAAGGCAAAGGTTTCCTAAACAGATAGTCCTGCACCAAACAGCCCGATTGCAATTCTGTTTGTTACCACTTGTGTGCCTGAAATTACACACTGTAGCTTTAAAGGGGCGGTATAATGCCCCTTTTTACAAGTATGTGTATGTGTATGTGTATTTGTATGTATATGTGAATGTGAAGTTTTAGCTCAAAATATCCCACAGATCATTTTTTATAGCATGTTAAAATTGTCCCTTTTTGAGGGTGAGCAAAAACTGGGGAAGTTGTGATAGTCTTTTCTTTCCTATTGTGGCACATATCAAAAGGCTTGTTCGATCACACATGACATCACAGTACATCAGGCGTTAATGCTTCTCATTTACTTTGAATGGGTGACATCATGCATTGCTGAACTGAATTGTGGGTTCCATTGCGTCGCGTCACTGGCGATGCTTGCAGCAGAAGTTGAAAAATATTCAACTTTTCAAGCGCCAAAGCAGGCGTTAGCCAATCAGATCGCCTTATGCAAATATCCTTGCTAGCCAATTTCGTTCATGCAACACCAGAATGTAATATGATTGGCTGTTGTCACAATGATGGTTGCATCAGCACCAAGCTTCAGACACGCTCTCCATCAAACATTGACGCTGACGACCCGTGTGAATCGAACGTAAACTGAAATGGGTTATCGAACAATATTTTTTGGGGGGCGGGGCTTGATTTTGCCCATCGGGAATTGATTGGATGGTTGTGGTTTGGTACTGCTGTGATGTCACGTGAGACTCGCCTTTGCGCCAGTAGACACGTCATCAGAGAGGAGAAGATACTAGTATAAGTAGTAAATACTGCAATATTATATGAAAAAAAGAATCGTCATAAGAGTAAATGGATGATCTGACAATGCAATGCATTCTTGAAAATGTTGTAATAACTTAATAAATGTGTATTTTGCAGGTGGCAGGGTTATGAGGGCTTTGTCCCTGTGCACAGACTCCGCACCAATGGCTGCAGAGACTGGGAATTTTTTAACACAACCGATGGCTCCTACCTCATCTACTCCAGTGCTAGAGCTGCTCTCTCTAAAGTCCTTAAATTAAGGACCATATAGTGACACTGGACATATGGACTGTATATGGGACAGATCTGCTGGGAGGGAGACTAGTTGACCGAAACGATAACTCAAATCTTTAACTGGAAAACAAATGAACCCCTAAAATGAGATATTCTTCTATATAAAAGTTATACAAAACTTGAATCCAAAATCAAAATCCACTTAATGACATGCCTTGAAACCCGCTGAAGGATGAATCTCCACACTAACACTCGAATTAGTCCACTGACCTCCTGAACGACAACAGCACAACAAGATGTTCCCAACATGCAAAATAACATATTTCTGAAGACACAAACCTGCACTTACTTGCACACAGTTCATCAACATGCTTTGTTGATTAAAATATCACTATGTCCTTTGGTTATGCATCATTACTCTGCACATGAAGGCAGCTAACTATTCTACTACCACGATATATGAACGACTGGAAAAATAGCTTTTATCTGCCATCAAAGACACTATTTAACTGTACTGTACTGTTTGTAAGCTACTGATTTACACTGTTTTATTAGAAGGCCTTTACATGAAATTGAAGTATGTTCAAGTATATGCAATTAATAAATAAAATCTTCATAATATTTATAATAGATAAATAATAATGAAAAATACACAGACTATTTTCTTTTTATATTACAACTATAACTTATTTTAGAACTTAATTGTGTTGTTGTTCATCTTATGAACAATGTGTTATCTGTTTTGTTTTGATTCTCTGTCATAATTATAAACCAGCTGTGCCATTTAAGCTATTATATTGATATATTAGTGACTATGATTATTAGTCATTTACTGATGTTCCAGCACAGCATCATTTTGGTTGAATTAAACATTTTTTTATTTTAATTTTAGTACGTTTTTCGCCTGTTGAGTTTGTAATGAACTGCAGGCCATATTCATCTTGTCTTGGAAGCAAAGGCTGAAGGGGAAAGGATTGTCAAATCAAAATAATTTGTCTTGTGCTACAATACATTGATGTGTTGTTGGTATAGTTTATAGACCACATGTGTTTATTTATTGTGTTATTGGATATTTCTGAGTGGAAAGTCTTTAGAAGATGTTTAAATCTACAATAATGTTAAGGGGATGACATAAATGACCCATGTCACTCATTACAATGAATTACACAAAAATGGAGAGGCTTCTCACTGCAGAGGTAATGGGTGGAGCATGACATGCAGCTCCCCCTCTCTGAATGTAATCTGGGCGTAATGGGTGGAGCTAACCCTAACCTTACCCTGCTGGACAATGTAAAGCTCCACCCATGACGTCCAGAGAAGGGAGCTGGACGTCATTTGGCTCTGCAGTGAGCACCACGTTGAAAAATGCAGTTTTGTATCGTATAGGCGCCATCTACTGGAACTTCTGTGGCATGAAAAAAACTGGACTTGGGTGAAAAACAGTGAATTCAGGTAAATTGGGGCACTTTTGACGTTTTGAGATTAACTGCAAAAAGTTGGCCAGTTTACCTGAATTTGCCATATAGTTTTTTTTTCTTTCTTTTTTTTTTCTCTCAGTAGGGGTTTCTTAATGTGTGGTTTCATAATCAGTACAGTTTTCATAATCTGTGTGTGCTAAATACATTTTGTGTATTGCGTTCTTCAGGCAGGGTTAGAAGGTTAGGGTTGCAGAGAAGAAATTATACATTATTCTCATCATCCCTATTATCCGGTGGAAATCATTTTACAAGGCATTATTTGTATTATCTATACGCGCACTTCTCCTTTTCAAATGTAGCTACTGTGCTGTGTTGGCTTCAAACAAAACAATACAAAGGCAACAAAACTGGAGTATACATACGAGAAAAAAAGTAAGTGTTTAATTGTTCAGGGTATCTCATCTCAAAAGTCAAGTGAAGAAAATCGCGGAAATACAATTTAAACTCTGCTGTGCGGCAGTATCTCCCATTCATATATTCGAGTGTAGTGAACTTGGGAAGAATCACTACCAGCGCCGTCCAATTGCGGTCTAGCACAAGATAACAGACATTATTTATCGACCAATCAGCTCTTTGCTTACTGAGTAGTAAAGAATCTTTCTATAAGAAAAACATCCACTCCGTGTTTTGGTTAACCTTTGCATTAAATTGCTATGTAATCAAAATTTATTTTATAAAAGTATGTTTGTGTACGTCTACTATAAACGTATAAATAGTGTACATGCTTTGCTAAAAAGCATTTATCTGTGAGTAGTATTTTTGACGCCCTCTTGCGGATGTTGGTTGGGAATGGAAAGGCTAGTTTCTAAATAAAGCCTCTACGACCGAGACAGGCGTTCATTAACAGAGGTCCGATTTTTGTGTGTGTTTGGGCGCTCAATTTGTATTGTGTTATCTGCAATTTCTCACATAGTGTTACAATTGCAGCGTATATTAAACAACAATGAGTGACGCCGAGAAGGAATTCGTGAAGCGGGTATGTAGTGTTTTTACCATTTTCTCTTTTTGCACGCGCCATGTTTCTTCTAGAAATGGCCTCCATATTGTATGTTAGCCAGCCAGACAGGCTTCATTCATTTTTTTATTTATTTTTTAAGCCGATTATGTACAAATGCAATGACTCGATCGCATTTACTCCTTAACATTTCTTAAAATAACTTTGTAAAATGACGTGGCTACACGTAAAATGGATTTGTACCGAAATCCAAGTATCCAGTTAACGTTACGTTAGCCACCTTCAGTGCTAGCAGACAGACAGCGTGCTTTCATACTAGAAAATGCATTTATCTGCTTTTCAGTGTTTGCTTTTCTCTAGTAAGCCAAATGTTTTACAGTCCTTACTAAGTGTTTTCTCATTGCATGTTTAATTAAACAGATATAACTTGTATGAGTAATATTTTTATGCTAATAATACATGATAGAAGGTCATCCTGAGCCTTAAAGCAAAAAAAATGCAAGTTAGATTCAAAATCACGTGCATTTTTATTTAACAGTAGGCTTGAAATGTATATTGTAAATGTTCTTGTAATATTACAAGAAATGCAAAATTATGTACATTTGTTTTTGCATGAATAAGGCTCAGGATGCATCTGAAATAATCTAATTGTTTGTGTCATAATGGAAATTAAAGCTCACTTTACATTTCTGTTGGTTCATCTATAATGTTTTTCCCACACTAATATATCAATAGGATTCTTGGTTGTAATGTCCAGTGTTTACACATTCTTCATCCTTTTCTTTTTTGTTAAGGTTAAGGTTGGAAGAAGAGAAATCTGGACGAAGTCAAATGTCAAGTTGTTAATGCGAATAATTTGAAGCTGAATTTTCAGTGCATGCTAATATTGCGGAGCAAAAGAAGTTCCCATATAGCATTTATGGGCAGTGAGAGAAATGGGGGAAGAGGAATGAAGTCAGAAATGAAATTGAAACTGAAGAAAGAAGAAGAGATGTGTAATGAAGTTAAGATCAGAAGTTATCTGGGATAAGATCGCAGCGCTAAGTAACTCTTAGTATGTTTGTCCCATGCGTGCATGCATAAATATTCTGTTCATTTTGTATTGCAGTAATAACTATTGTCCTGTAGCATGAGAGATTTACAACTAGTTATTTTCATACATAATTTGATGCATTACATGTCAAACTACAAATTCTTATATTGTAAGTGTATTAAAGTAAATTGCTTTTACACTAGTTCATATGCCTGCGGTGAAAAGGCCATCATCGCTGCATATTATCCTAGTCTAGATTGGTCTCAAACTAATTTATATATATATATATACACATACACACAATTATTAGTTTAACATTCTTAGTATGACCATGTTCTCTGGCTCTTAACGTGATTTGGATGTGGTTGGTTTAGGAGTCCCGTTCGGCCTCTAGGAGCGCAAGTCCTAGAGGATCTGCTAAGTCGGCCAGTCACTCACCGGATCGCTCACCTGCTCAGTCAAAAGAGGGGTCCCACCACACTCGCTCCAAGTCTCGTTCTCGCTCCAGGTCCAAGACTCGGTGAGTATTTCTTGTCTTTTGAGGTATTCTGTTTTCTATTGGTAGGTCAAGAGAGAGCAAACTTTATTTGAATCTATCATACAAGGAAAGCAGTGTTTTACAATAAAAAAAATCATTAACATAAGTAACAAGTAATTCACATGAATGAAAAGGAAAAATGCCATAATCATAATAACATAAAAAAGGGTTAGTACTGTATATTCAAATTGTGGAATTAATTATTAGCCCTCTGCTGTGCTTTTTGACAATCTTTTTTTTTTTTTACTTACATTAGATTATTTAATTTTTTACTTCAGAATGAATTTTTTTTTTTGTGAATTCCCCCCCCCTTTAAAGTCACTTTTACTCCTCGCAGTCAAAATTGGCTAACATAGAAATTAATGTGTAAAAAAACTAAAATGCAGATTTTTTTTTTGTGGGTACAATCTATAAATTAGCTAAAAAAATTAACAATAAATGTTACAATAATTATGATCCATTTGTTTCCACAATTTTATAAACATTACTTGGTATTAGGGATGTGCACGAGAACTTGGATATGACAGCGAATATCAGTAATGAAAAGGATGATCACTGTGAAAATATATATTTTATATATATACCTCAACCACCACCAATGTGCAGCATCCACCTGGATGATGCGACGGTAGCCATATTGCGCCAGAACGCCCACCACACACCAGCTTACTGGTGGAGAGGAGACAGAGTGATGAAGCCAATGAGTATATAGGGATGATTAGGAGGCCATGATGGACAGAGGCCACTGGGCAAATTTGGTTTTTTTTTTTTTGTGGCCACAGAGAGTCAGGACCTCGGTTTAACGTCTCATCCAAAGGACGGTGCTCTTTGACAGTATAGTGTCCCCGTCACTATACTGGGGCGTTAGGACCCACACAGACCACAGGGTGAGCACCCCCCTCTCTAACACCTCTTCCAGCAGAAACCTGGTTTTCCCAGGAGGTCTCCCATCCAGATACTAACCAGGCTCAGCCCTGCTTAGCTTCAGTGGGCAACCAGTCTTGGGCTACAGGGTGACATGGCTGCTGGCTTTAGATGCCCATGTTTCAGCGCGTTTCACTGGAAGAGCACATCCACAACAGGAGTAACAGATTCTGGCTAGTAGCATGTAACTTAATTTAAGTTCACTTGCATTTTGTCCTTTTTTGCTGATGCTAGTTGTAATGTTGCGCTCTTTGTGTATGTAAGGATATCGGATTAATCTCATAGGATATGTCATAGAATGGGTGTTCATTCACTCTTCAGCTTCACTGCATGCAGCTATTTCTTTTAGATGTTTCTTTTTCGAAAACTGATGCATTATTGATAATGTAGCAGTGTTATTTTTCTAATCATATTTTATTTTCATATTTTGATAGACATAATGTCATATTCTTATTTGTCAACATAAATTTTCATAACAGTGGTTTAATTAAAATATTATACCCCGCCCACAAATCGCGAGTACTCATTTTTTGAGACCAACCAGTGCTCGCAAATGAAAAATTGACAAAATGCCCATCCATGCTTGATACCATGCAATTCCATCAAAATATTAAATAAAAAAACACTATTGAACAAAAATATATTACATTGATTTTACTGAAAAATTGCCACTTTTGACTGGAAGGATTACGAGTGTGACTCGTAAATGAGGAGCACCAGAGGGTTAAAAATAATTCACAAAAGCTATTTATTTTACATTAATGTTAATGGATTTGTTTGCCAAAGTTTTTTGTGATGAGGGTGCAGTATTGTTGCTTTTGATTTTGTTCCAAAATTGCATGTCATTTAAAACTGTTGAAATGGCCGTGTGACTCTACAACTGGAATTCACACTGTCACACCTGCTGCTTTCCAGTTACAAGTTGAAATGATATTTGGGCCAGATTAAAAAAATAATAATTCTCTCACCTTGGACTGATTTTATGCACTCTGCAGTTGATCATTTGACGTGTTGGTAGCAACTTGATATATAATGAAATTGAAGCTGGAGGTTCTGGTCTGTCTAAGGAGTTTGAGACAGGACTTATCAGTTGGTAACTTGATAGATTGCATGTCTGTTGCTCTTTTTCACTCAACTCCATCCTTACACAGGTCTCGTTCCCATCGGAGCTCTCGCAGACATTACAGTCGTTCCCGTTCACGCTCCCATTCTCGCCGTAGACGTTCACGCAGCCGGTCATACAGCAGCGAATACCAACGCCGCCGCAGTAGTCACAGTCACTCTCCCATGTCCAACCGTAGGCGACATGTTGGTGACCGGGTGAGACAAAGAGTCAGTTCCATATGTGCCAATTTCTTTACATTTTTTGCATGAGGTTTTTTGTACTGCTGTCTTCTAATCTGTATTGTTATATTTCCCTTTAGGCTAACCCAGACCCAAACTGCTGCCTGGGAGTGTTTGGGCTGAGCCTGTACACCACAGAGAGAGACCTGAGGGAGGTCTTCTCCAAGTATGGCCCTCTGAGTGATGTCTCCATCGTGTATGACCAGCAGTCTCGGCGCTCCAGGGGGTTTGCTTTCGTCTACTTTGAGAACAGAGAAGATTCAAAAGAGGTGAATTCTCCACTTGAATGGATTGTATGGATTTACTTAAAGTGAAAGGCTGTTTTGTTTATACAAGAAATACCACATTTACCGAAATTGCAAATTGACAATTTTATGCAGGTTTTTCCAAATTGTTTGATTCCGAAGGTTAAGTTATTTATATTTTCCTGTGTATTGATTCTAGTATGCTGCATAATTGACAATACTGTGGTTTGTCAGTAGTGAAGTTGCATTATGCAGTTTTTATTGAAGTACTGTACAGAATAGTAGAGATGGGGAGTCGACTCCAAAAGAGTCGATTCCTCGACTCTCACTAGCCCTAGTGTCGGAATCGACTCCAGGTCAGGAATCGACTCCCAGTGTCGAGTGTTTTTTTCAAGTTCAACACAGCAACAGTTCATTATAACGAAAAGATTATAATGAATGTAAAGATACGGAAATTAAAATAAAAAGATAAAGAAATGAGAGGGAAAAAAAAGTAATGCCAGGAAAACAAAGAACAATAATGTATAGATAGATAGGCTACCTTATACGCTGAGTTTTGGTTCATTTATGAGACGCGCTTCAGTTCACTCGCCGGCGCCTACGTGTCGTGATTATCTATTTTCTACTATATTTACTTATTTATTAAATCCTGGATGAAACATTGATTAAAATTAAGATACAATTAATACAAAACGAAATTCACTTTAAAAAAAAGGCTTTGTGCTTTCTGTTTGAGGTCTCAGTGAAAGTTTTAAAGTCGCTTTCAGAGCGGTCATGTCCGTAACAGAGAACTGTCACGTCTTTTGTTTTTTCCTCATAAATGGGAACACGAAAAATAAAATAAAATCAATATTTTATGTTCTGTGGAGAGCCAACCCTTCTTCATCCGGTGGGTATTACTTTTGGTTTGCGCAGTGTAATTCACAGAATTAGGTACAAAAAAATATTTTGCTACCTAAAAGTGAAAGATTTTTTGTGTCCCGTAACGCATGTGTAGCCTAGGCTATTTCCCATTAAATATAAAACGCATACTGATATTTTTCAATATGTATTAAATGCATTTTCTGAGAATTTATATTTCAAGTTTTTACTGCAAATGTCCCGTTTACAACGATGGAATTGCCCAATATTAAATAATTTACCCTCAACTAGTTTTGTGGTGTAGGTCTACGTATTGTAGGCTATAATGTTAACTTCAAAAAAGGTGTGTGTCGCGATTCTGCCTTCTCACCGCGACACAGGTTCGTAGATCTGAGTGTAGCGATTTCGGATTCATATTGCATATTGTTACAGCCCTAATTATTAGAATATAGACATTAAGAGAATAAATTGTTATGCAAGTACTTTTACTTTTAATACTTAAAGTACATTTAAAATCAGGTAGGCTACTTTTTACTTAAGTAGGGTTTTCATTGTGGTACTTCTACTTTTACTAAAGTAAATATGTCTCTGGTTATTTGTACTTTTACTTAAGTACTGAGATTCAGTACTTCCTCCACCACTGGTAATAATATAACTAATATTTTTCAATGTTAAACAAAAAAAGTTAAAAAATAAAGTTAAACATGCTTAAGTTAAAGTTCATAGCTTCACTACATTAAAATTATATAAAATAATATACAAAATAAATAGATAAATACACTGTCTAAAACAAGTCTGCTTTTACAAGTTTAATGATTAATACTAACATATTGCACACTTAAATATGATTTGAAGAAGCTGCGATGTGAAAAGGAGGGGGATTTATAAGGTTTAGTTGATTAAACATTTTAGTATAGGAAACATTTGTATCCTCGCTCTTGACTCCTCAGGAAGCCTCCTCGTTCCTCGCCCCCCTCCCGGTGGAATTAAAGAATTTAGATGTCCTACATGAGAGCGGAGCTCGATCGGTTTCAGGGTCGTAGGACATACGAGCGAGAAACGAGGAAGCATATTGAGACGCACCTTCTGAATCCTGACCCTATTTTAATTCAAAGTAAATGGAGTCGAGGAGTCGATTCCACCGACTCCAAAATTAGGAGTCGGGAGTCGGAGTCGACTCCAAAAAAACCGGAACCGAACACCCCTACAGAATAGTGTTGCACGGTGTACCGATACTTCAAAAGTATCGCGATACTCGGAAATTAAAAACGTCACGATTAGGGATGGGGCCGATCCGATCCAGTATCGGTATCGGGACCGATACCAGCGTAATTCACGTATCGGATTTTCCCGATCCAACCTGCGGAGATATCCGATATCCATGAGTCATGTCTGCGCTTTAACTTTGTCTGCTGAAATGACTCCAAAAGTGATTCCCGCCGGCGAGTCTGCTAGCTGGCTGCAAACTGCGGAATGGATTTCCTGAACGGAGGCGCGGCTCAATGAGACACAGAGTTATGAGACACACCCCCGCTCAGGAAATCCATTCCGCAGATTGTGGCTAGCCAACAACGTCTGCTGTGTGGAAATACTTCACACTGGAAACACCGCAGAGCAAGACAGCAAAATGCAATGTTTGCAAAACAGTAATTCAGTCAGAGCTCTTTGAAGCTCCCTCGTGTCGTACAACACAACGAACGCAATCAAACATTTAAAAAAGCACCACGTTACTGTGCGTTCACACCAAACGCGAATAGCGCGTCAAATTTGCGTCTGCGCGTCTAGTTGGACGCTTGAATATTTTGAATCCATTTGCGCGTCCAGAGTGAAATTGACGCGCATAAAAAGCAAAAGTTTGAAGCGAAATTGATGGGTCTGAGGCAAAATCCGCTTGTCTGTTTGCAAGATGGCTGATTTTGATCGAGCATTCATCGGAGCGAGGATCACCCTTCCTGTGTGTAAAGATGTTTACACTTGCACTTTTCTTATATTTCAACACTCAAGTATTTTACATTTTGGGAATGTAATAAATATTGACATGACAATTAATTTGAAACCCTTATAGTTGCATATTTGTTTTCAGAATGGGATTTTTCCTGTTAACAATATTTCCTGTTTTTCTAGTTGATTAATTTCAGCATCATATAAAATAAACAATAATGATAATAATAATAATAATAATATTAAAGTAAACACAGCTCTGGTATCGGAATAGTATCGGTATCAGCCGATATCCAAATTCAGGTATCGGGATCGGATCGGAAGTGGAAAAATGTGGATCGGTGCATCCCTAGTCACGATACCTAAATTTATCAGTATCGATACTTAAATTTTTTTTTTGAAAAAACGCCTCCCTATGGACGTCTGTGTTTTTTTCCTGACGCACGCAGCAAAGAACCTTCCGCTGTCAGTGTCATGTGACAAAACACTACAGTGAGATGGCTGCATGTGCGAGCACAAGTGGTCCACGACTCGTAGAAAAAGATGACGCGAGGAGTGACATATGGAAGTACGTTGCCTGCCTTGCTCTGTTGCACGGTGCACCGATACTTCAAAAGTAAATAGGAAATGAAAAACGTCACGATTCCTTAATTTATTAGTATCATACTTCTAAGAATGACCACGTTCCAGATTTGTAAGGCCGGCGAGTCGACACACTGGCTGCGTGTCGTGTCCGTTTTTATTTCGGCTCCCATGTTAACTGCCTGCGTGACACACGCGTCTGGGCGCAGCTCGAGACGCGCGGAAAACGCGTGTATGCTATAAATAGAACCGACGCCTATTTTTCACGCGACACGCAAGCCTGTTGGAAGCGTTTCCAGGCAAAATAGAATAGGAAAAGATGTTTCTATGTCATTTTGACACGAATACATATTAATAAATGACATTTTGATGTTTGAAAGTTTTGACATAAATACAATATAAATGTAATTTAAAAAAATATTATCGATTTTCAAATATTGCACCTCTCAATACAGAACGAATTATTCTGTAGCCTATTGTTGTCTTTGCTGCTATATATTTGTTTAACATGAAGTATAGGCCTTCCACAACTCTCTCCCCACATGTCAAATATATCACCAATGAGGCTTATCATATGTTACCAATATTAAACATTGTTTAATATAATCGCTGTTCATATTTTTATTCAAAGTTCATAATCAAGATAAAGCTCTTATGTTTCTTATGATAAATGAGATAATGCTGCTAAATGTATCTTTTTTTTTTTTTCTTGAATGTCATTGCTCTAATTTATTTTTTTTATTTCATATTTCATATTTTGTTCAAATGTTTAATATATCTGCTGTTCATATGTTCATTTATTAGTGTGTTATATGATTAGAATGTTGTCCCGGTTTTAAAATAAAGCACAGCAGTGATATTTGAGAGTGTTTCTCCCTTTTCAGGAAAAGTATCGAAAAAGTATCGAAATCGCAATACTTGACTTGGTATCGGTATCGAAACAATAATTTTGGTATCGTGACAACACTAGTACAGAATGTATTGTTTTCTCCAGCTATTTTATGGCCAGCAATACAGACACCTGCGATTAATGGCCTTAAGCAGAAGGAATATTGAATGCTCAGTATGGGTTAGTCTGGTCTGTTTTGGTTCTAGGCTAAAGAGCGTGCAAATGGTATGGAACTAGACGGCCGCAGAATTCGAGTGGACTACTCTATTACAAAGAGGCCTCACACACCTACTCCTGGAATATATATGGGCAGACCAACATAGTGAGTCTGATTCCTTACTGTCTGTTTAATCTCACTCTTGTCAAATGATTCATCTGAATGTTGTAGATCAGGGGTGCAAAACTCCGCAGGACTGTGGCCCTCTGGGAACTGAGTTTTGCACTACTGTTCTAGATGATAAACACTGATCATTGTGAATATCAATTGATCTCTCTCTCATGAAGAGTTAATCAATGTTGAGCCCAAATAACTTTTTTCCTCATGTGCAGTGGCGGAGGCCCGAGTGTAAGTCGTCGCCGTGATTCCTATGATCGAGGCTACGAGCGTGGATATGATCGTTACGATGACCGTGACTACTACAACAACAACAACAACAACAGGTCATACAGGTGATCCCCTACATTTCAGCTATCTGTGTGATGTGTTTGTAATGACCATTCTTCATGGTACAACACTGAGATTTCCTCTCTGCTGGCCCAGTAGCTCAGATTTGTGCTTACCCGGCTGATATTGTCATTTGTTCTACTACTATAAATGGTTCAGTATGCTACAGTTTGAATGTCACCTCTTTGTTATGAGCTGTAAATGCTGGTGTTTTCATTAAATCCCAGCTTTCTGTTCACAGGAGAAGATCCCCTTCTCCGTACTACAGCCGAGGAGGACCATACAGGTCACGATCACGCTCTCGTTCCTACTCTCCTCGTAAGTACTGCACAATGACAACCACAATAAACCTGAATGAAAGTCCTTTGTATTGTCTACCTGGCTTTATGTTTTGAGTGTTTAATCTCAAAGCAGTGTAAGTGTTCTAGTGATTTGTGACGCATGTGAAGGCAAACAAATCCTTTATATTTGTTTTTACAGGTCATTACTGAAGTGAAGTTCAACTCTTTTCACCATCCCTGAAGACTATGATGACAATGACATTGTTGATGACGTAGATGTTTATTTCTGGTGGCATGAGTTTGGATGTACTTTAAACTCAATCCCTTCGATTTCTTGCCTAAAGGTTTCATGTGTCTTTGACCGGTCTGGACGTTTCAATAGTTGGATGAATATTTTTGCAGTGTTGTTTTTTTCTTTCATTTCTGATCTGATGCAGAATTTATGTTTATTTTATAATATGATAGTGTCCGGCTCACACCTCCTTGTTTTTATGCATTTTAAGATTAGCGGTGGTCTTGCAATAAAATGCTTTATACCTCCCACCTGGTGTGAGTTTATGCTTGAATCACTCAAAACATCAAATATGTATGATTTTATACCTAAAGGATTGGATTTAAATTTGAGAAAAGCTACAAGCCATTGTCTTGGCGTTCAGAATCAGAAAAGGGAGGTGATTTCATTGCGGAGTTATGGACAGCATATTTATGTAATGCATACAAATATTCTCTTGAGGCGTTTGCCTTAAACTGTTGAGAAATTAATAGGTTTATGAATAGGAATGCTAGAACAGCAGTGCCTGAAAGAGCACTGTTCCAATTTAAGTCTAGTTACCTCAGAGAATATATTGTTAATAATAGTATCAACTGAAATTCTTCTCCAGCATGTGTAAAAAAATTAGTTTGGAGTACTTATGGATTTAGCATTCATTTGGACACGGTGTGGGTGTCTGCATTATCTGACCAATCTGGGATTCCCTTCCTGTACCGTACCTGGCTATTGGAGGGATTTGAATCGTCTTTCTGAAGATCTGGAATCAGTGTCACTAACATATTGTGTTTTAAGCACAACAAACTCAGTAACTGTTGTCAATTTGGTTATAGATTATGCTACAGTATTAGTAAAGATAAAGCTGCTCTAAGACACTTGCTATATGGCACTGCTGCATTTGGACACAATCATAT
Source organism: Leuciscus leuciscus (assembly GCF_965113295.1). Lineage (NCBI taxonomy): Eukaryota > Metazoa > Chordata > Actinopteri > Cypriniformes > Leuciscidae > Leuciscus > Leuciscus leuciscus. The sequence goes on from NC_138731.1 coordinate 22,182,271, forward strand.
TGTTGCAGGGTCTGATTTGGAGATCTGATAAGTGTTGTATGAAACACTGATCGCTGATGTGTAGACATACAGAAAAAAGCAAAAATATACAGGGCTAACAACAATTCAATTCAACATTGCCAGATTGACTTTAAACACTTTTAATGAATGAAATCTAGATATTGCATATTAAATGGTTATCTTTGGGTGTATGTATATACACACACATACATACATACACACACACGGGTACGGCATGATGAAAAGATTTTCCTCAAATATTAGAATCATTTCTGATAGGCGTTTACCAAAATCTACATAAGTGGAATCAATGCATTGCTTTCATATATAACGAGCATGCTCCTCCTAAAACATAATTCCATAAGGTTTCTTCACATTCCTGTTTCTTTTCCATTGACGTGGGCGTTCCCATTTTCCAGCTGCTATTCTCTTTGGAGTCTGTGCTTACGGTTTTACAGCCCTAATTATTAATCGTAGATGAAATTTAGAATCAAACTCGAAAAGTGTAAAGAAATATAAAACAAACGAGTTATTCTCTCAAGGGACCCAGGAAAACGCCCACCAATCCACAACACCCTAAAGATGTCAATCAAGCTGTCAATCACGACTGTAAATGAAAGCAGCCTCTGAGAATAATACACACAGGCTGCATACATTTATTATTAACACAAGCTTAAGGGCTGTATATTACTTGTCACTACAATATACTTACTGACTTGAACAGACATTCTCTTCCTGTAAGTGGATGTAAATTGACCAAACCATCCTGTGTTGCTCATTGAGTCTCATCTTTATGCCTTATCCAATGATTTATGCTGGCAAATTGAACACTAGAAAGTCAATAAACACCTCAAAAGTAATTTTGTGATATTTAAGAGCGGTTTTATTTAGAGGCGGCGCTTGTTGCCAACAGAGTAACGTCGCAACGACACTTTTTTTTTCAATCCCTGTAAAAGAGTTTGAGCAGGAACATAGTTGTGTATATGTAGCAGGGGGGTCCGGCTGCATCTGGGGGGTGACTGCTGATTTTCAGCACATTTATTTTATTTTTTTTCTATTTTATTTAATCCTTGTTTTCCTTACTTCGAGCAATCCATTGCACGCCCGCACACGCCGATATATTTGGACGTTAATATTTTCGTATAGATAGACCATGAACAAACTCTATGTGGGGAATCTGAGTCCTTCGGTGACCGTGGAGGACCTGAAGCAGCTCTTCGGCGAGAGGAAGCTTCCCGTGACCGACCAGGTCCTGCTCAAATCCGGCTATGCCTTCGTGGATTTCCCCGACCAGAACTGGGCGATTAAAGCCATCGAGACTCTGTCCGGTAAGTGCGTTTTTCACATCGCGGAAAGTCACGGTTATATATATCTGGGACTGACACCGTAAAATACTTTCTTGGAAGAGAAAAGAAAAAGTATCGCTCGCGCATCAGCCGCGCGCTGCTCCCAGTTCTTCACGCGAGCGGACCAGTGCGCGAATGAACGCCCGCGAGCTCAATCACACTCGCGCGCGCTTCCAATACGCGATACAAGTTGGATTTATGATATAATTCTTCCAAATGCACGCTCGTTTCGACAAGCCGGGGTACTAAACGCGGGCTATTTCTCAGCCATCGGCCCATAGGAATGTATCGGATGGGTCTGATGCTCGGGTGGTAGGCACATATTATTTTTCAGTTATTTTTTATCTTGATTTTATTGAAAAGAAGCGAGCGAACTGAGCGAGGAGAAGGCGTCACATGCATGTTCCTATGGTGTCCAGGTATGTTTTTACGAGGTGTCTTGAAGGTGGGTGATGGGGGTCTGGAGGAAAGTGCTAATAAACAGGTAGCTGGGGGGGACGGAGGTGAGATGCCAATTTTTGTGCTGCGCCAGGCCACTAACAGATGCACAACACCTCTATATTCTCTTTGCACGCTCGCGAGTCTTAGTGAATGCAACATAAAAGTACACATCCAAGCCTACTTGAAGAAACAGGACAAATTTAGGCAGAAAAGTCTTATCCTTAAACCTCCCATTCTTCAAACTCTCCTCTTTGCTTGTATGTGGTTAGTGGGAGTGGAAAGCATGGCTGCCCCTTCTTTATATCGTATCGGCTCATCAAGCATTTCGCATTAATATCATCAGGCATAATAGGAAATGTGGTTAAGACATTACACCTTACATGTGGACATGATGAAACTCACTTACGTCGCCGACGTACATTTAAAAACTTGCACGTGTGATTGTATCTCACGTCTTTACGTTTCACGCACGGTTGTTTGTTTTACAAATATAATAAAAAAGCTGAAATATATCAGCTGTGTCGATAATGCACTGGAGGATTGTAATTGTGATCATTTGTTCTTTCTTTTTTTTTTTTGCTCGCAGGGAAAGTTGAATTACATGGGAAAGTGATCGAGGTCGACTACTCAGTTCCTAAAAAACTAAGGTAATAATTTGACTTTATTTATATTCTTTTGCAATGCAAAGCATGAAGTCTGCTATATTTGGAAGTTGGTGGTGAAGCTGTGATGTGTATGGCGAAATTGAAATTTAATTTGAGATGCTTTTTGTATGATATATTTTCTCCTCAAGTAACCTATTTACTACTATTTTTTTCTTGCCTGTTTATATTATCTTAATTAATATATTTCTTGGCAGGGTTAATGAGCTTGTGATTTTTTTGCATTTCATTTTAAGCACTATTTGTGACTATCACACTTGACTCAAACAATATACGCTGTCTTTAAGTGCTTTGACTGTAAAGCACTCTCTTGAATGTATGCCAGGCATAAAAAAAAAGAAATATTGATATTTGGTGTTTCTTTGCATTATCTAGCACAGACTGCTATCATTTCCCCCCTCATAAAAAGCTTAAAAACACCGTGTTTTAGGCTATGTGCGATATATCCAGGGTGAGAATGCAAACATGGCAATGAAATTATAACCAACACATAACTGAAATCAGAAATTACGCCCTTTTTTCTGATGCTTGAATTGTACTATAGCAAGATCCTTGTGCATGACCTCATGGCGCGTGTTTAGGCCCTTCCGTGGCCCACGTGATTTCCCCTATAGGCCCGCGCGTGTGTTCCACGGGAGGGCGGCATAGAAATGGCTAGAACAGCTCACAACCTTGAGATTTAGGGCTTATGTAAAATTACATGTAGCCTACAGACTTTAAGTTTACATCAAATGCAGGCTTGTTGCGGCGTTTTCTCGTCAGACAAGTCGTCAAACACAACGTTTAAATCGAAAAATAAGTATTGCTGTAGTGTGAGTGAGTTATTTCGTAAACAACAATCATACTGGTATCTGGCGCTTCATAGGCATGTAAATTCGGGGTGTGTGTTGCATAAAGTGCGCAGTCAAGATGCACAGTCTTTGATTTGGAAGAGTCGGCCATGCTGCTGCTAGACTCAACCTAACATGACTGAAAGCAGCATGCACGAGCAGAACGTGTGTGTGTGTGTGTGAAGCTCGTTCTGGAACGTTTCACGTAGTTCTAGAGTGCTTCTAGAGTCCGAGGCGTAATCTGAAGCGAACTGGAGCAGCTCAAGTTACATATGAGCGATATCTGGACATATTTATGTCGGGATATAATCCTCACACACAAGGCGCATGCGTTTTAGGTTCATTAGTCTCCCATGCCCAGTGATTGTAGGTATTTCAGTTATTATTTACGTAAGTGTTCATTTTAGTTCGTACGTATTGAGTAATGCTAATAAATACATTACGCACGTGACGTAGTTATTCAGTGGAGGTGGAGCAGCACATACGTTTGCTGTTGCTGTTGTGATTTGTATTAACTTGGATAGTGTAATAATGAGACGTGTGATATCAATATTTCACTGAAAAATGTGTGCTTATCAACAGATGTTGTTTTAATATACATGTATCATTTTTATATTCATACTCTGGTTAAATACCTTATGATAGCCTACTTGTTAAAAGTACATTTTATGATGAGTGAGTTTTCATGTCAGTGGAATTTTTCATTAGGCCTTAAAGAAAGTGGCATTTTGGAGTATGAGTCAATATTTTACATAGGCCTAAACATTATTATTATTATTCAGATTTTTCATACCCTGACTTGCTTGTTTACAGAATTGTTGGCTTAATAACTAGTTTTGTTGTTTGGCAATTGTTTTACATTGGGATGCTTTTTTTTTTTCCTTCTGGAAGATTTTTCAAAAAAGATAAACACTAAATAATTTTTTTGTTTACTAAACTGGCTTCTCTTAGAAGAGACTAAAATGATAAAACTAAATCAAAGAGTCTAAATTAGCCTAAATAAATGAATTTTGTTATTGGATTTGTTTATTATGGTATATTGCATTTGCTGAACAGACTTTACAATTTACAGAAATAATTAAAAGTAAACATGCTTTTTACAGGGTTGAATTCTTTGTGAAATATTTTAAGCAGTTATATTATGTCTGTTTTTTAAATTAAATTATATTACATGTATGTGCAATTTAATATAGCATGTACAGCAATGTTAAAATATTTTCACGTAGCATATGGTGAAATAGATAGACAAATTACATTTCAAATGAGTATTGTTTTTGCCATATTGCCATATTGATCTGTAAGTGACTAACTATTGTTTGATTGTATTCCAGTGATCCACTGTTTTCAGTGGCCCATTGCTTTTTTATTTTTTTCACGAATCAAGCTGTAAAACAAGTCAGACCAGGATTTTAACTTTTATCTTTTACCTGAATGTAGAGTCAGCTTTCTCTAAACATTATATATAATTTTAATAATTCAATCTAAAAAAATAGATTTGTGAGAATTATCAGTTTATTTTCTCAGTGTGTACAATGGTCTAACCTGAATAATCAGAATGAACATTTTTAAGATATAATTATTTAAAATGATATTTTTGGGAATTGGTTTTGGATATCTATTTAGATCAGAAATGTTCCAGTAATTTTTTCCTGTGTATTTTGTGAAAGATCTATTGCAGTGGTTTTGTTGGTTTACAAAATCTTTTGGAATAGCAGCTGTGCTTTCCATTGATGTATGTTACTTTTGGATTGTTAAATTTGTGGCTTGCAGTAAGCAGTGCTTTCAGGATTCTCCCTGTTTTCCTGTGATGTTTTATTTTGGAGTGGAGTCCTGTATTTGCAGTAAGGGAGTGGAAGCATGAGAAGATATAGGGAAGAGCAGAGCTGCACTTATGCAACAGATAACATTTAATGCTGTAAAAAGTTCAAATGTTCCTCCAGGGCTACTAAAATATTGTTTTTGTATGTCATTTGAATCTGTTTTAAATGACACATTTTACAGTGCATTGATAATGTTTTAAAATGATCTGAAATGTGTCCAAAATATATAGATTCACATCAATGTGCTCACAGTTTAACTATAAATGTATAGCTTGTTTTATGGCTGTGCAATTAGTTGTTAGCTAACAGTAATTAACCAGATATATCTTTAATTCATGCTCTGTTATTGAAGTGTCTGTTTTTGTGAATTTATTAAACAATCTGTTTTTTCAACCACCAGGGAAGGTTTAGACATATTTCCTATTTTCATTTGTCATATCTTGATGCTGTGCTTGTGTGGTGGCAAGTCTTATGTTTTAATTATCTAGTTTGTTAGGAATGATTCTTTTTTATTTTTATTGATCTGATAAAATGGTTGTTATTTAGCCAAATGAGTTTAAATCTTGCTGTACAAACATTCATATTTAAATTCTAGTGTATTATTTAACTGACACAAATTGATTATAGAAAATATGGTTAAATTAAAAAATAATAATGCATTTAATTTAGTTGTTAATGGTTTTTAAATTGAGTGAAATTGTTACTTTATTATAATGATGCTCTGTAAGGTTTCCATGATTATAGTTCTTACAATCAAATAATTTGTTCGGTAAGTGTTTTTAATCTGTTGATCATGATTTTATTGGCTTGAAAGGTAGTTTAAATAAAAAAATTGTTACCCCCTATTCTTTAATTCCCAATAAACCTGCTTATCTGTTTTCAGTTTAAATATTTAGTTATCTTACATTTATTTGAGAATGTCTGTAAAAGGATAGACTGTAGATTTGATGGCTATATCCGGATGGCTAAAAATGATCCACCCAGTTCAAATGATTTTTCTCCATTTGTTCATGAGTTGAAGAGATTGAGATGATGAAGGCTAAGAACAGAACTGTAAAGTGGAAGCTGGAAAAGTGGGTTATGAAGTTGAACTCTCAATAGAGAACTAGTCACAAAGCCCAGGGGCATTAGGATCTCAGAGATGAGGTTGATTCAGTAATACCCTTTCCCCCCTATCACAGCTTCATTTATTGTCACTTTATATTGCAAACAAATGACCTGTAATACATCATGGAGTATTTGTGCAAAATCATAAAAGATCATTAAAACGACTCATGCTTGCTTGATTGTTTCTTTTCTAAGAGTAGTATGCAACGAATGTTATACTAAAATTCATATTCGTTTCAGTTTTGAATGAATACTTCAGGTACTTTTAGGTTTACGGCATCAGTCCTGACATAATTTGTTTTCATAAACGCATCAGTAATCATTTTTAAACTCTCTGTGAATTCATTGCCTCGTCTTCTTTCACACGTTCAAAATGTGTCGGTAAGAACGTGCTCAAATAGAATATCAAATGATTTGTTCTCTGTGAACCTTTGCAGAGGTTTACAACAGGCACTTAAAAATCCCCATATTGGTTTGTCAGTATCTTACCTTAGGAAAGCAACCGGGAATTATTCATTTTGTTACTCTAAATCTTTTAAGCCTAAACAAGATATTATAGAAAAAGAGGTTTCCCTATTGTGGGTGTTATGTGATGTGCAGCTCCTTTCATGGAGCTCAGCAAATCTATTTTACCATTCAGTGTTTGTTATTGAACTGTTACTGTACTTTGTTGTCTTCTAAGCGCTCTGTAACCTCGCCTCCCTTGAGATTAAAATACTGTAACGCATATTTCCTCGTTTGTTAATCCCTTTATCGTTATAAAGGGGGCAGAGGAAAGAAAGGGATTCTATCATAAAGAATGTGAGAAAGATTGTCGTAGAAGCTTTTATGCTGTAATCTCCCCTGAAGCAGCTTTGGCTGCTCTCTTCACTCGCTCTTATCAAGTGTTTGTTTGTAGACTAGTGGGCTAATGATGATGTTTCTCATTTGCTAAGTATTATTAAAGAGAGGGCCTGTTTTGAGTTTGTGCCATTGTTGAGCCTGTAAACAGGTGTAATGTTTTATTTTGTTCAGTGGAGAGGATTCTGTCCTTCAAGTGGCAAAGGGCTGAAAGTTAATGGTTTTGTTGCTCATTTGCTAGCTGGCTTATTTGTTGTCATTTGTATGTTTATTTTAGCAGATTATTGTGTGTAATTGTCCATATGGTGACAGGAAGTACATGAAAGGTGTGGGACTATAATCTCAAACTGTACTCTGACTCTGTTCCTGTACGTGTCTGTCTGGTCTGTCTGTATGTTTCACTGCGATGAGGAAAAAGGCTTCAGTGTGACGGGGTTATTATGAAATGGACACGATTGAAAGAAATTGCTATAAATTTGCATGAATTAAGATGTAAAGTCTATTTTCGAAAAGCACATTATTTTGAACGATATATTTAAAAAAATATCATAATAACTCAATCTTCTGGTGAAATGACAGACTTCTCTCTGCTGATGTATGCCGGACTTCTCTCATCATTTAGTCCTTTTAAACTCTGTCTCTTTCTCACTATCAACTACAGCTTGCATTCAGATCTGCCTCCATTCAATCAACAACTGATGGATAGAACCAAGTCCCTGCCCGACATTTTCTTTTTCGATAATGTGTTTCACTTAGATGTACACCACAATGAAACAAGATCTGTCCATTATATCTGCTTCTTTATCCTGTATTCACAAAAAAAAAAAAAAAAACGGAAATTCTAACACAAATTGTGGTTAGATGTTCCCTATCCTTTCTGATAATGTAAACAATTTCCAGTACAAATATAAAATGATCATAAGGTTGTTTGTTGTTGTCAAGCATGCGTAAACTAATACTGTTTCTGTTACGTTATTTACAAAAATCTTGGATAAAAAGCTTTCGAACCAGTACTAAAATCGGAGGTCTCGTTTTATATCCACTAATATTTCTCCATTAGATGCACATCAACTGTAGCCTTGGCTTGAGGGAAGCCTACGTTTGCAGAAGAGGACTGTGGGATATCTCAGCTGAGCAGGGTGCTGCTGAGCGGCCGCAGCGTGAGCGTTCATGGCGCAGTGGCACTGCTTTGGGGTTTGTCATGCTCTTGGGTGGCATGGCGGGCGGGGGAAACGGGCAGCTGAGATCCCAGCAGGTGCCACGTCTTGCACTTTGCTCACTCTGACTGAACGCTGTGTGAGTGTGTGTGTTGGAGCAGTTGTTCGCCCCCAGTGTCAGGCTTGGTCAGGACCATCTGTCCAGTACAACCTCTTCTTCTAATCTCCATTCATGGTTGTGCTACTACGAAGCTTCATTTGTTGTCCTCTGGCGATGCCAGTCTGCTGAACTCGATGGCATATATCTTGTCCTTCTGTGCAACTGTCACAAGAAATATGTGTAATATAGAAGGAGCTGTAAATATTTCATTGCAGCTGCATCAAGGGCACGCTGCCTCATCTTACAGCATTCAGAACAGAAGAGTGTGCGCCATACCCTTACAGGGAGCTTTTCCTTACCCAGCGGTGTTTGCAAATATTATCAGTTCTCCAACTGTTCTGTTCTCCCAACAGTGAGAATAATCCTATGGTTACTATGGCAACCGAATAGGAGTATTTCTTTCTTTTTTCTTGAGAGGTCAAAGATGGATGGATCAGATCCTGCATTATACATTGCATTTTGTAAAAGTGCCCGAAGGAAATTTGATTGCTCAGAGGTTGTTCAGTTATGTTTTATTTAAATATCAGCTTTTTGTCTCTGAAGGTTCTGCTAAAACTCCCTAGGAGGAATCAAAACTTACAAATAAGACAACTGTTGACAAATCACAAGAGTGTAGAATTTCAATGGGTCATGGGTTTGATTCCCAGGGAATGCATGGGCCGATAAAATGTGTGCCTTGAATGCAATGTAAGTTGCTTTGGATAAAAACACCAAATGCATACATGTACAAATCAAATCAAATGTTAAATGGGACTAATTTTTGTCCACATCTGCTCATTTATGTCTTCTGTACTGAGCATGTTTGTTTTAGTTTTGAAATAAATTCATTTAGATATTTGTTTGGCATAAACTCAACAAAAGTTAGAGTGATACAACTGTCCGGAGATCATAATGAAAAAAAAGGCTCATTTAATGAGCAACATTGTTTGGCATAATCTTTTATTATTTATTAGAAAAAAATATTTTAATTAAACTGCTTCGCTGCAACAGTTGCCCGCCAAATCGAAGTCATGTGTTGAAAATAAAGAAAAAGATGTGCGACTTCACATGTCATGTATTGAAGGCATTCAAAGGAAACAAGTTTACTTTATGGTCCCAGCACATTACATTTTTAGAGTCATTAAATTTAAACTTAAACCAACATGAACTTCGCACATGCTTAACTCGATTTTTAAGACTTTCACTTAGACACTCTTATATACCATTGACCCCAAATGAATGTAGAAAACACATCTGAAATAATTGGCAAATCTGAGCACAGTTTGTGTCAAATGATTGAGATCTTTTTTTAAAGACTTGGTTGAGATACCAGGATCTTTTTCTCAGAAGAAAAGAGAAATAGAATGTGTAAGTATAAGTCTATATACTTACACATACTGTCTCCATTTGCTCTCCATTTAATCTCATTGCTCTCTAGGAGAAACAGTTGTATTATTACATGGATGTTATTTGTGATTTTTCTTGCCAGTGTTATAAATTCTATTATTCAGAAAGATTGTGGATTTTGGATTGTCACTTGTTAAATTTCATGATGCGTTTTCATCCTTTTAAAACTTGCTAATATTGAAATTGTCACTGTCCATCCCTCGTGATCCATCTGCATTTGGCATTTAAAGCACAATGTGTCTGGTGTTTGAGGGATCTTCCCCTACGTAACTGTGAAACTTTGCCAGTGAGATTTTTATTCATGAATCCCACTCGTGCATCGGCCATTTACATTTTGTCTCTCCATATGTATGATTGAGAGGGCATCAACAACATGTCCTCAGAAACCTCTGAGCACCCACCAGCTCCCTGTCCACAACTCTGAGTATTGTTTTGCTCAGTTTGATGATTAGTTATGAATGTCCTGTGTCAGTGGACTAGAATGATGGAGGGATCACATCCATCCACAGGCCTTGAGAACATTACTAATGAGTTTTGATGGAATTTGAATGATTAATTCAGCGTGTCTGTGAAATGGGGGCTTTATTTGATGGACCTTTGATGGTCCTGGAATTTTTTTTTTATACATAATGTATATACGCTGCTGTTAGATAATTTTTTTTGGGATATATCTACCAAAGAGGGTTTGTTATACCTTGAGAAATCTGTTTGCGTGTCCATTCATCGCAGTGGCAGTTATTTTACATTATAAGGTACACCTTATAATGTAAAAGTAATGTAATGTAAATGTTATATGCTAGCCTACCGTTTAAAGGTTTGGGGTCGGAGTTTGTAAATGTAATGTATCGTGAAACATTATTACAGTTTTATTTTCTATTGTTTTCTAACTGTTTATAGAAAACAATATTGCAAAGCTGAATTTTCAGCATCATTGCTTCAGTCTTCAGTGTCACATGATCCTTCAGAAATCATTTTCATATGCTGATTTGATGCTCAAGAAACATTTCTAATTGTAAACAATTTTGTGCTTTTTTTTAGGATTATTTGATGAATGGAAAGATTTCTATTTGAAATATAAATCTGTTTGAAACGTAAATGTCTTTACTGTCACTCTTGATCAATTTAATGTGCCCTTTCGGAATAAAACTAATACCCAAATATACTAATTATAACAAACAGATTTTTATTGATTAAAAGTTATTAAATGAAAAACATTTTGCATTGTATAAAGAAAGGCACTTCTGTTACAGCAGGTAGATATTAAAATATGCTGTAATGAAGCAGAAGTCTGCTCTTTGCTTATTATTTTATCTGCATCTTGCATCTGCATCTTGCATTGCATCTGCTCTTATTGCATATTAAATATTATTGTTAGCAATATGGCAACAAAAAGCGTTATCAAATGTTAGGCATCATCATACAACCTCACACTTGGTATACTAGTCAATTGATGTCAACATTTTGTTCCCTGCAAAATGAAAAGTGATATGTAATCACTGCTGTTGATGTAAAAATTCATTGAGTCATATTAGGAGAACCATTAGCTGTTGTCTACGGGTCTCTGAGAGTCGCTGACAGAGGGCAGTGTTTCAGAGGTGACAAACAGTCTACCTGCTACAGTATGGGCTTGTGGCATACGTAAAGGCATTAGTAAGCCAAGAAGCTCAGTCAAGTGCACAGAAGGCCTCTATGCCCTGTGGTCTACTTATAGATAGTCTGTTGTGGATGCAGTTTGACAACGGACGAAACAATGTAGCCACGTCTTTCACTTGCACCATTTTTGGACAGTGTGTCTTTGTCACCCTCTTACTGAGGGAAACGCCTCTGCCTCAGCCTTCATTGTGGGAATCGGTGAATGAGTACATTGAATGAAACTCTCCCTGATAAATATTTAGCCTGTTTGAGACAGACTCTGCAGGCCAGGCACAGAGAAAGAACCCCTTGAAATCATCATGCTAGCGAGAGGCAGTTTGCGATCATTGGTAGATTTAACAGGCTCATCATAAATCTTCTTTAAGCAGGCTCATCATCCTGACACTACCCTGAGACCCTAAAGAATCCGTTAGATTTTCCCCCAAATCCGGTTTTAATAGTTTAATTAAATATTAATAATTAAAAAAGCCTAATCAAATAAATGTGTTAACAATAATAGGTTACGTGTACAGCCTTACTTTTGATTTATTCATCCAAATTTTTTGTCAAATTCCGTGACATTCCACGATATACAGTAAATTCCATTTCAATGACTGGATTGGATTGGATTCAGCGATTCCATCTGTGTTTACCACATCGCAGAAATCATAGGGCCATAATTATGTCTGCCGAAATATACCTGTTATTAGGGGTTGATGTGCTGCCTTTGAACAGAACAAACCCAGTGTGTTTAAGGTAAAGAGCTTGTGTCTTTTTCAAATATGCTAGACGTCACTCTCCATCTCTAGTACTTTGAGAAGGGACAGGACATATGCTGGTGGTATATCGAACCATGGTAAAGGCATTGGGTTAGGGTTACATAACATTTGTAGGTAGCTTTATCTGTGCGGCTGTGGGCAGAACTGCATTTAGAAACATGTAATGCAACAGTAAGGAGGGACGTGTCCCAAACAAGTCAAAATGAGGAATAACTTGTTACTAAGCGGTGTTTGCAACAGCAGGAAACAATTTTGGTTTATGATGAGCAACATCACAAACTTGTTTCACTAATATAGAATTTTTGTGGTGTGTTGACACAGGTGCATATATTGGATATTTTTCAACAGCTTCAGATGTGACTCATCCAAACAGAATTTTGATTAATAATTACCCCTTTTATGTTAGCTTTAGTATTTTGAGTCTTGTTTTTAACCCATGTTAGGTACACTACCATTCAAATGTTTTGGGTCAGTAAGGTTTTAATACTTACAAAGATGTATTAAATTGATCAAAAGTGATAGTAAAGGCATTTTTTTGTGTTACAGAAATATTTATATTTCAAATAAATGCTGTTCTTTTGAACTTTCTAAATATTAAAGATTCCAGATTTTTTTTATTATGGTTTCCACAAAAATATTAAGGAGCACAACTGTTTTCAACATTGATAATAATAATACATGATACTTGAGGATCACATCAGCATATTATAATGAAATATTAAAATATTAGCCACAAACGTTTACAAAGAATTCCTCTGAAATTCCCCTGTACTGACTTGTGGCTCATCAGAATATATTGGGTTACGCTGTTGACTCAGTCCTCTGAGGAAAAAATAGTATGTGGACTTGTGTGATGGCCTTGAGGACAGACTGAAGAAGTGAATTTGTTGAAACTGAAATCTGAAAAGACATTTAGGTTTATTTGACCCATTTGTGCCTTCGTTAAAGCCTCTTTTGATGGTGCAAAAGGCGCTAACTGTCTCAGCGATATTGTTCACTAACAGACATGTTGCTAGGATACAAAATTACTTCAGTTGGTACTGAGTATCAGTGCTTTGAATATGACCATGGTGAGTGGTTTGTGTCTTTCAAACTTACTGAAAGCGAATTTAGAAAGAAATGCAATATTTGCTGCCATCTTTCACTTCTTGTTTACTATAATAGGACATTTTATAAGACATTTGTTTGTCACTTCCTGTAAACGTGACGGACAGCAAACACTCTGTTTCAATGTGCCACTCTCTTTTCTTCTCTTTCCTTACTTATCAAAGGAACATAACCTTTTCTAAGATGACACAGTATTTTCTATTTTGAATGTTTTATCTCACGATGAGATTTGACACCTGAAAGCTTTCCAGAGATGTTCACGGGTCTTTAATCTGAAGTCCAAGTCAAGCTTGATGTACTGGAGTACGAGTTAACCCATTTAAGCCCACCAGCAACTACAGTTGCCGCAGTGTATAGTTGTCATTTTCCTTTTGTAAGTGTTTTTCTAGATGTTATCCATGTTTTATATCTCAATGACATGCAAGCAAACAACCAAATAAAGGCAAAAAAAGGGACAGTATTCACTACCTTCCTGTCACATGAGACTGTCAACTTCCTACCCCTACTTCCAGGAAGCATGGCGAAGGCAAACCCTCCCAAAGAAAGGTCATTTTCATGTTACTAATAAGTATTTTTTGTTGATATATATATATATATATATATATATATACATACATACATGCATACATACGTAATCATGAAGGTCTCTAGAATCATCCAAACAAAACAAATCTTACAAGAGATCTATAGTTTTTTGTATACTTAGTCAAAAGTCCAAGCGGCAACTATAGTTGCCGGTGGGCAAATGCCTTGTAAGTACATATATCATGGGAAAATGGGGTATACTGTGTTAATAGGAAAAATAAATCAAGGTTATTGGTCTTGTTTAGTGCATAAACATAACTTAACCCTTTAAATTACATCTCTAATGTATAGTTATTTTTTGTGTATTTAAATTTTTTTGTTATATAGATGTAATTTTTCTTCATTCTATTTATTTTTATTTAATTTCATTTAACTTTTTGATGCACAATGCCCTGGTATGGCTGCACTTTGTTCTGCACTATGTTCCACCACTTAAAGGTCCCATGACATGCTACTTTTTGTAGGCTTTAATATAGGCCTTAGTGGTCCCTAGTACTGTATCTGAAATCTCTTTCCAAAAATTCAGCCTCGGTGCAGAATTATAGCCACTACAAGCCAGTCCCAGAATGAGCTTCCTTCAGACAGGCCGTTTCGGTGTCTGTAGCTTTAAATACTAATGAGGAGGAGAAAGGCGGCGCGAGGTGGAGGGTGGGTGTGGCCTTGACCATCTTGCGCAACGGGAACGTGGCGTGCATGTTTACGTTGGATATAGCAATGGCAAGAAGACACGCAGTCTTTCAAGCATTTCAGTTTGACCCAGAATCTGATCCAGATGGAGAAGCAACGGATGAAGAAGTTGCAACTCAGCGGCTCCAGCAGTTTCCGAATGGTCAGTTTAAAATATTATGTCTGGATACGGTACTTTATTCGGATGGTTTAGTTATTATCATGTAGCTAACGCGAACCTACTGTTGCCTTTTCATGAGAGATCTGTAACGTCTGTATTTATCTTATTACAATATCATCAAGCTCTGCGATCTTGAAATGCGGATATCGCGCGCGCCATATAACCAACAGGAAAACGGTTATCCAAATAACAAAGACGTGTACAACACTCACGTTACAGTGTGTGTATTCACACACATAAACTGCATAGCTGCATAGCTAATGTTACAGCCACATTCTACGTGTAAAATCTAGGTAACGTTAACCATAAACAGTAAAGCAACACACTTATATATCATTAGTTGACTTACTTGTCCGAGGTGTGTAGCTGAGCCAAAGAGAGTGATCCAGACTTTAGCTTCAGACGTTCAGCAAGCCCAGCTCTGTATTGACCCTTCGGTGTTCATTTGTACATCCAATTATTGAGCAATTGTTATGCTTCGCTCGCTCAAAAGCCATGATATCTCTCGTCTCGTGGACAAACTAAAATCGCGCGCGCGCGTTCCTACTTCCTAGCGCATTTTCTCATGGGCGGAAAATCTCTGGGCGGGCAAAGCAGAGACAGGGGAGGTAACATTTCCTCCTTATGACGTCATAAGGAGGAGATTCAAGATCAGCGCGTATGAACCTCCATTTTCTCAAAGGCAGAGAAAGATAGCAAAAGCTCGATTTACACCGATTGAAATTTTTAGAAACTTGGGGACCATATACAGGCTAGGGGAACTCATATTAATGTTAAAAAACCTCAGAAAGTGAAAATTTCATGTCATGGGACCTTTAAACCCTTGTGCGCTGTTCATTTGCGGTTTACAGTTGGGTAACTGTACAAAAAGTAGTTTTACTCAGTAAAACTCCACATTTGGACATTTTTATGCCACAAAATATATATAAATAAATATTTTTTAAATAGGTTTTTATAAAGCCTCTGAGTGAGTTCACGTAGTGTAACAGCGCAGCGCTTCTGGGTTGTACGTCAGAACGTAGGCTCACTATTGGCCGACGCTGGTCGTGTGTGTGATGCAACCCAGAAGCGCTGCGCTGTTACACTACGTGAACTCACGTCAGAGGCCCACACTGAAGAAAATTAATAGTTGAATAAAGTCGTTATTTTTGCACACAAAAAGTATTCTCTTAATTTGATAAACTTATCGTTGAGCCACTGTAGTTACTTGGACTATTTTAAACATTGTCTTTACCAACTTTCTGGGCCGGCAAGATTCAATAACATAGAAGTCTATGGAGGAGTGAGACAGCTCTCAGATTTAATCAAAAACATCTTAATTTGTGTTCCGAAGATGAATGAAAGTCTTACGGGGTTGGAACAACATGAGGGTGAGTAATTACTGACAGAATTTTCATTTTTGGGTGAACTAACCCTTTAAACCGTGATCAGCGATTATAATTTAAAGCTTACAAAATGTTTATCATAAACTAGCGCTAAGACCCAGAATCTGCCCAACCTACATTTATGGCCAGGAGCCGCTTCTGGTTAATGTGCTGGTAGTTCTGGCATCATAACAGTGTTTCAGTCTGAGCTTATATTCCATAGGCTGGGTAGAGCTTTGAATTGTAAACATTGGAGTGTGTGTACGTTGTAGAACTAGGTATTTTCTGTAACTGCTCATAACAATCCAGGACACAGTACTTTCCCTCCTTTTGCAGGCTGTCGAACTGTTATATGGTATTCAGAGAGATTTATTTTTCGAATTCGGAGGCCTGTAACTCTCTGTGCACAGGTGGATTGTGATGGATGTCACTTTATGGAGTGGAGAAACTGGTGTCTGTGTGGCAGAGCAGGCTCAGAAAAAGGGTGGGGGTGGGGGGGGAGAATGTGAGCACTTTTTATTTTACTATTTTCTACTCAAAATATAATTTCGTTATTTTACTAACCCAACTAATTACTCATCCAGGCTTTCCAATAGGTTGCACGTAAGGGGGAAAAAAGTAGCACGATTCTTTCTGCCAGTCGGGCTGCAGCAGAGAAACTGTATACAGGCGAAAGAATCGCCGAAAATTCCGCGATGGGCCCACGGAAGAATTCCGTGAAATGAACACGGCCCCTTAAGTTAAGGAAAAGGTCGTGGGTGGGCTTACGTTTCCATGACACGCTGGAAAACAACGGGACGGTTGGGTTTAGGAAAAGAAGAACGGACGGTTGGGTTTAGGAAAAGAAGAACGGGACGGTTGGGTTTAGGAAAAAAAGAACGGGACGGTTGGGTTTAGGAAAAAAAGAACGGGACGGTTGGGTTTAGGAAAAAAAGAACGGGACGGTTGGGTTTAGGAAAAAAAGAACGGGACGGTTGGGTTTAGTAAAAGAACAACGGGACAGTTGGGTTTAGGAAACTTGACTCGCGGGACACGATCCCCGGTCTCCTGGGTGAAAGTCCTGTGTTGTTTGACCCATCCACTACCCCAACCAACCGGATTTTCGGCCTTTCATACTACTCGCTACTGTAGTTGCTCTTAATGCTACGGAATCGTGCTGACCATCACGGAAAAAAAGAAACAGATAAACGTGTCCGTGTACACGAATCAATATGTTAAATTACGTGACGATGATATCGTCCATTGGCACAACCCTATACTTAATAAACTTCCAGAAGCACAGAAACTTTTAGCTTCGCTACTGAATCACTACATTATATATTTCTCAGGAAATCAAAACATCCCTGGTTTTGAAGTAAATAAACTCACAACTTCATTGTTAGTAGAAAGAGGATGCAGATAATTCATTAATTCAAATAAATGCTATAAATCATTAATTCAAATAAATGTAACTGTAACGGAGTTAAAGGATCATGGACATTTCAATGTTTCAAACACTACAATAAATAAATAAACACAAAACGAAAGTAAAAGCAGCAGCCCCTCATGGACGACTGCCACACACATAAACAAAACATAACGTAAAACAGTCCAGGCCTGGTCCTTCACTGACGTTGCTCCTCCTTTTGTGCTTCTGAACCTCCTTTTGTGAGAAACTCTAGAACGGTGCGTCGCACAGGTGACGCTCATTATCAATCACGCCACCGGCCTCGCCCAGTTCACACGGCCCTAGGCTCCGTCCGGCTTGCCACAGTAACCTTACCACACTACTTCATCACTGTGGCTGATTTATAGTGATGGGTCGGTCATGAACAATTTGTTCATTTTGAACGAATCTTTAATATGACTCGGGACTACCGAGTTGTCTCAGAGAGTGATTCGTTCATTTTGTGTTGACCGTGCAAGCGCAGCATCCTGTAGGTTCTGTACTGGAAACAGAAATGATTAGTTCATCTCTCGAGTCTTCGGGTTCGGTCCGAGTCTTTTGTTCTTCCCATCAGCCCCATAGAGGCTATACTTTCAGTACCGGAAAGAGAAATGATTAGTTCACCTCTCGAGTCTTCGGGTCTGATTCTTCTGAGTCTTTCGTTCTTTTGTCACGCGACGTGATGTGACAGCGCTGGACACATAAATGAGTTAATAATTCCCTAACTCACTCATAAACAAGCGCGTAGTCTTTTTTTTTTTTTTACAGCTGCGGGTTTGGTCTCAAATTATAGTTTTTTTATTTCTTTCAATTTATATATTTTTTTATTTCTGTCATGATGGTTCTTTTCCATATGAATGTGGTACTAAAGAGTTGGTAATGCTTTAAACTTTATCTATGATGGGGAAAATCACTTTGATAAAGATACCTATATATAGCCTAATAACAACATGCAGTTACGTGACATAAAACCGAACGACTCGAGAGATTAACTAATCAATTCTGTATCCAGTACCGACAGCATAGCTTCAGCAAATGGGACTGTCATGTGATGAACGAACGACTCAAACCCGAAGTCGATAGACTCATAGACTCGAAACATGAACTAATCAATTCTGTATCCGGTACTACAGACTGCAAAGCTCGGTTTATGAGGATGTCACGGAATGAACGAACAGCTTCAGGAGGTGAGGTTAACTAACAGACTGCATAGCCTTAAGACCCAGATAAATTAATGAATCGTTTCTTTTTCTCATAATTTGGCCTTTTCCTTGCATTGCAATTTTTTTTGATCAACATTTGATGTGATCAAATACATTCCGCTGAAATGAACGAAATGACTCGAAAAAAGATCTTAACCAACAAAACGAACCATCATTTTTACCCTTGAGGCCAAATATTGCCTCAAACATCAATAACAGCTTTAACTTGTCAAACCTGGCAAATGACCATGGTAAAAGCGGGATGATCCACAGCTAGCTGTGCTTCGTGTCGGGTGGTTCTTTGCCTCCATGTCAAGCATTAGAATTGTTAATGTTTAATATATTTCAAATAATAATAAAAAAATATATTATATAAAACTATATAAACTAAACATAAGATTTGAACCTAAATCTTAATTTAAAAAAATCTCTTTAAGCTTCTTTTTGTGAAAGAAATACAAAATATTTGTACATTATTTATGTAATTTTTTTAATTATTTGTTTAATTATAAACTGAATTTGCACTGAAAGTGAAATATAATAAAAACTAAAATTACTGAAGTTTAATTTTAACAAAAGCTTTTAGCTCAAATGAGATGATAATACATCAGTGAATCTAACAGAATCCAGAATTTTGTTAAATTCTGGAATATTCTAGGTGAAAATGAAAGTAAAACTCAAAACAGACTGTTTGAATAGCAGTTGGTGCTGCCATATGGTGATGTGATGGATTCAGATATGCATGTGTAATTCAGGTAATTATCTTACTTTAAAGGGTAGGTACATCTTCATCAGTTTAGTCTAAAAATCTTAGGCTTTTTAAACACTGTCCCTCCCTGAGTTGAAAATAGTTTTCTTACCGTAGATGTGTGTCATTACTCCTATTGTTAAATGTTGACACATTTCCTGGCATGTTTTCTTGAGAAATAGAGTATCATGCAGATGTATCTGTAGTGTCATATTGAGGTCTGTTCTTCTGTCACTTCTGATGTGTTAGCTTATTGTGCAGTGAGTGATTGAATATGAAGATCTTTGGTGCTTTTCACAGGCTGAAGTTTGTGAATCAGTATTTCAGTGATGTTCTCCTAATGCCTGAATTTATCTATTAATATTTGATGGAATATATGCTAATCATGAGATAAAACATGTTATAAGGTTATTAATTAGGAAAACAACATATAAAAATACTTTTCGTTTTGTTGCTTCATCCCATGAATATTATCCATTCATTATTTTGTCTTTTTACTGAATAACACTGTTATTCAGTCCTATGGGATGTTCTTAAAAAAAGCTTGTAATAATCTAAGGGAGCGAAGCATAGTGAAGGGTCAATTGCTGTTCATAAATAAATGTAGGCAGGCATATGCTCATGTCAGCCACGGCTCATCTGCAAGGGCAAGTGGGGCAGAGCCCAATTTTCCAATGTAAAACTGTGGTGAAAAATGGAACTGTAATGCACTCTAATTGAGAGCCATTGGGGCAGTTTACCTAATGTTAACCTCACTCCAAACCAAGAGGATATCAATCCGCTTAAGCACATTAGGTCAGTAACTAGTTGACATGTCTGTTCTTCCTATCAATAGCCTTTATATAGTTCTGTTGTGTTTGATTGATGTTTGTTCTGAGAATAGAACTCACAACTTGTAACATTCTAAAACAACATTCGGAGGCAATAAATACTACATTAAGGCAATACTAAGATAGCGTTCTATGGGTGTGTTGTGTGTACGCCTGTCAATCAACATTAGACCGACACCCTCAGGCTGAATAATGCAAGGACGTTAAACCTCAGCCCAAAGTGTGTCTGCATGTGATCAGCGATTAGAATTTAAAGCTTACAAAATGTTTATCATAAACTGAGAAGACCCAGAATCTGCCCAACCTACATTTATGGCCAGGAGCCGCTTCTGGTTAATGTGCTGGTAGTTCTGGCATCATAACAGTGTTTCAGTCTGAGCTTATATTCCATAGGCTGGGTAGAGCTTTGAATTGTAAACATTGGAGTGTGTGTACGTTGTAGAACTAGGTATTTTCTGTAACTGCTCATAACAATCCAGGACTTTCCCTCCTTTTGCAGGCTGTCAAACTGTTATATGGTATTCAGAGAGATTTATTTTTTGAATTCAGAGGCCTGTAACTCTCTGTGCACAGGTGGATTGTGATGGACGTCACTTTATGGAGTGGAGAAACTGGTCTCTGTGTGCCAGAGCAGGCTCAGAAAAACCACTAGCCTGCCAAGGGCAGTTCATGCTATCATCAGCCCGTTGACTGAGCCAACTGGGTTTCAGATGAGATACAGTCTCTCTCACACATCCCTGTTTTGTCAACACTAACATTTTAAAATGTCCTCTACAACTTCCTTGTTGTCTTATTAAAATACTGTTGATCTTCTCAGCTGCCGTTTGGTTCTATTTCTTTTGCTGTTGGCCTTTTGACTAGAGCTGCATAATTGATCGAATAAATAATCAAGGTTACTATTGTGAAATATGTTGACTACAGTGTACAGTATTGCATTTAGGTCTACTCCCATTGCATCAACATTCACTGTTGGCAGTGTGTTTTTTGTCAGTGGTTGAGCTTTGTAAAAAATCACAGACATGTCTGTTGTTTGCACTTAATTTTATGTAAATTCTATTGCCATTATACATCATTTGCTGTAGACTTGTAGTATCAAATCAGAGGATTCCCTAAGTCAGATTTGTAATGAAATACAGCTGTATAAATGATGGTGTAAATTAGTATATAAATGAATGTTGTGGTGTATATAATTCATTAAATGTGTGAAAAGCTGCTTAAGGTTAATTTAGTTTCTCTCTCCATCACGGTGATGCATGATTCTGAGTTTTATTTACACTCCTATCGAACCCAATACATGCTTCTTGTAAGCAATAAGAGTCTAAGGCACTGGCTTACTCATTACATTTGGTAACTCAACCTCATGAACTCGTTACATGAAGTCACATTAATGTAAACCATAACAGAAATTGATTTGGGATTTTCCACAGGCCTGTTTGATAGGCTTCCTTTTGCTGGATGAGTACTAAAGAGACATAAAAAACATATAGGCTAAACTAGGGCTGTCAATTTAACGTGTTTAGTGAACATTGAAACAGCTAACTTGAAACTTGAAGTACCGACTTTGTTTTTGTGAATCTGCAGTTAGTTTTAGCTGTTTTAGCTGGTGGTTAGCCAGCTGGTCTCCCAGCCTACCCAAAACCAGTTTAAAACCGGCCAACAGACAGGTCTGACAAGCTAAGACCAGCAAATCCGATTAGGCTAGCTTAAGCAGTTTTTCTTCAGCAGGGATCAATTTACTTCTAAACTCACTTTTCATAACGTCTATGCATTGATTTTTTTTTTGTCTGCAACAATATATGACTTTTGAATGTTTGATTTCTCTTTCATATTTTGGATGTAATTAAAGCACATTGTAACGCTTGCTCTGGAAAGGTGCTTTATAAATAAACAATGACTTAATACTAAAAGGATGTACATTTGGGGTTCATTTTATTCATTTTGACTTGAGGCATATTGTCCAATTAATTCAGCTAAAACATTTTAATACTTTTAGAGCTGTAATGTAGACTGAAAAATAATAAATGTGTGTTGTTCAAGCTCTAACCAAAGCTTTGGGAAGGACTCTATTAGCAGTTTTAGAGATGCAGTGAGGAATCCTCATGTAAACACTCCTTCCTGTCTCTTGCTGTCTCAACCATTAATATCCTGGAGCAAAGTGGACAAGCTCCTTACCAGAAGTACTCTGTGTTTCTCTAATGGGGCTGCTGTTTAGAGCATGTATTTCTCAAAGAGTAAAACAAGCAGCTCACTGTCGCCCATGGGAGATGAAAGCACAAAATAACTGATAAATACTTGCAGATTCGTGTTGACGTGTTTTTCTCTGTGTGTGTGTGTGTGTGTGTGTGTGTGTGTGTGTGTGTGTGTGTGTGGCTGACCCATAAAATGGAGCAGGACTGGAAACAGCTGGCAGACTGTACCTTTATTTACCAAACAACAACTCTGCACCATGCTTTGAAAGCAAACTCCCAGCATGCTGATTACTTAATGCATCAGTGGACTAACAGTGCCCTCCTCCAAATCCTGTGATCTCTTCAGCTGAACATTTAAGCAAACAGTGAACTCAATGTACCTGCAGGGTACTGTGTTCTGTTATGTAGCATGGTGCAGTAGTAATTTCTCTCTTGCTTCCTGCCTTAATTTATACTTAATATAGAAACATCCTAGTATTTTTCACAAATAAAGAAGTTGTTAGAAACACTACTAAAAAGTAGCGAGTTTGTGTGTTACAATAATATGCTTCAGTTTAGTAATTCCCTCAGTTCTCTTGTCACTGTTTTGCCTCATTGGATGAGAGTGTAGTGCCCTCTGATAGGCTGTGCTGGTCAGGGGGCGGGGCTTTCTCAGAGAGTGCTGCTGTGTGATCTCTGTGTGTGCGTGTGTGTTAGTGAACTGCAGTGCAGCTGCTCGAGTGGTAGTTACGCCTGCAGTGAGCACTGCATTGTAAATTGTAGTATATACACAACGTAATCTTGTGTATATATGTAAAGCAGTAGCACGATTGTCTGACTGAATTGTTTACCTTATGGGCCCTATCATATATCTGGCGCAATGCGGCGCCAGGCGCGGCACAAGTGTTTTTTGCTAGTTTCAGCCCGACGCAGTTATCATTTTCACGTCCTGCGCCAACGTTGTTTAAATAGCAAATGTATTTGCGCCCATTTGTGCGAGAAGGGTTGCACTTGCACTCTCAGACTTCCACTCTCAGACTACATAATAACATGTTCTTACCATAGCAATAACAGTAAATTATGCATAATTACATGCAACTAACCCTAAACCAAATCCTAATCCTACCCTAAACCAAATCCTAATCCTACCCTAATCCTATATTATTGTGACGTCACTTGCAGAGGAAGCGCAGGTGACTGAGAGTGCAAGTCTGATAGTGCAAGTGTAAGTCTGCAGTCAGACACTATTGATTTGTGCGCCCATGGGCGTGCTGGTCTGAAAACGAGGTGTGTTCAGGCGCATTGTTGGTGCGTTGCTATTTTGAGCGTTAGTAATATGAGCCTATAGGCGGGCCCACAACGCACGTACACTCTACTTATTACATAAAAAGGGACACGCAGCAGCACACAAACTAGCCACATATTAAAAATAAAAGGATTACAATGTAAGAGATTATTATCGTGTCCCTATTATCGTCCGGCTTTTCCCGTAGATGGTCTGCTCACGCGCTTTAACCTCGCGCACGAGCAGCTCTATTTCCTCTCTGAAGACGTGTTCAGTCTTTCCACTATCAAATTCCGCCATGTAAATAGCGAATCAGCTTTGGCGCAAGTGCAACTGTCTTTTAAAGGGAATGGGAGATGAGACTCTGATTGGTTTATTTGCACGTTAAGCCCAAAACACACCCATTACTCATCAAGAGAATTATAGGACAACCCTTTTAGACCATGCGCTGGGCGCGCCGGCCATTTTTCCCGTCGTTAAACTAGCAAAAGTGGATTTGGACACGTCCTAAGTGCACCTGCACCGTGCGCTTTAAACCATGCGCTTAGATCGTTAAAATAGGGCCCTATATGTTTGTATCTGCTGTTTTTTACCCCTCTTTTTAAAACGCTTCAGTTGTATTAGCTAGCTGCAAAGAGCATGATTTGACGCATAGGATTGTAATTGTAGTGAATATACTGCTCACAGAGATCTGTCTCGCTTCTCTATGGTTGAGTGTAGCTATATGCATTTTATGGGAGATATGTTATGTGTATTAATATGAATAATTTCTGCAAACCTGTTGGGTATACAGATACATGTATACTGTAAAGATACACTGTCAGTGTCATCTGTTACTGCTGCTACTTGCTGTGTATTATATTAATTTATTTAATTGTTGAGCGTCAGTTTTGCCTGTAGGGAGGACTATAAATGGGGGGGGATGGTAATTAACAAAAACACTATTAGAAAGGCTCTCTTTTAAACAACTTCACAATCACTAAATCTAAAAATATACAAACATTAAAAAAACAGTCCTGAAAAATTAAGCAAAAACATTTCAACCGCCTCCTGGTGGCTGGCTGCAATATAGGTCATAAACCCTGCCCTCTCAACAACAAAAAAATCCAATTGCACTTCAAATAATTCTGTCATTTCATGTAGTTCTTATCACACTGACGCATGTTAAAGTGTTCGTTTTTCCAGTAAGTTTGGTTTTAGTAATTTGATGCTATACAAACAGGGTGTAACAATGATTGACAGCTGTGTTGTGCAATTGAGTCTGGGTATGGACAGGACCATGATGCCACGGCTCCACCTCAGGATCACTACTGAGCAGACTGGGCTCCTAATGACCATTTTTGGGATATTTTGGCTTCATTTTTCTACAGTGGAAGGAAGTGGAGACATCTTTTTTTTTACAGTCTATGGTGCACTTCATTACGCACCACTCTGTTCAGGGCTCAATGTTAAGGATTTTTTCTAGTGGCCCGTTTGGGCCAGGGGTTGAAATTTTTACTTGCCGTGCCAAAATTTTCACTGGCCCCAACACAAAAAGTAATAAATAAATGAAATGAAATAAAATAAAACAGGCTTAGTTATTGTTTTAGTTGTTTTTGATCCATGTAACCTTAATAAATAAGGTTATGACACCAAAAACTACTAGACTAACTCTAGTATTGAGCCTACATTTTTTATATTGTTAAAGACAGTATTAAAATAAGTACAAATTACAAATAGTATATTTTGTGCAAAAATGGGTTAAAATCACATTACATTCTAACATTGTAACATTATAATCTAAAAACAAAAATAAAGATTTTATTTTTAAATTTACTAAACTAAAAATTCAAATAAATACAAACAAAAGCACAAACTAATTAACCTACATTTGATTAGGTCTACCCTATTACAATAGTCACTTTACAGTTACTGCTATCATAAAAATACACTTACTTGTTTAGTTTAAAATTCTACATATGGCACATAATTGTTCAACAAAAAATATTTTAGCAATATGTATATTTTAATCAGAATTATTGCACTCCATCTGTTTTTTGCGCAAGCGGGCGGCGGCAATCGTTCATGGAAATCTATGGAGTTTGGCGAAGATTCACTCCTGACCAGAGTGGAAATGGAAATATGGAAATATTTGCACGAGTTTGTAACATTTACAGATGAAGAATATATACATGTGAAATGTAGGTTATGCACTGGAAAGCACAACATCTCAAACACGTTACACTGCTGCGCAAGTAGGCTATCTGTCAGTCAGCACATGTATCTGAAGAAATGATTGAGATGCCAATTAAATCAAAGAAGGCCTTACTGTTCACAGAAGCTGATCGTGAATTACAGTAACACTTCAGTTTTAATTGTGAAAGAGTGGAATAAGATGTAAGTAGCTAAATATCTGACAATTGTTTTACGATAGAAATGTTAAGGACGACATGTAATATTCAGTGATGCTAACTAATAGACTTTTTTTCGGAAATTTCTGTTTTTAATTGAAAACGGCAGCTTATGAATAATTCTTACCCTTTCTTTAATTCTTAAATAAAAACCCTTTTCTGACGTAATGTTTTTTTACTTCCTCAAAACTTTTAAGTCATAGAACTTAGGATTCCTAACTGCATATAGTTCTCTTTCTTAAACCGAGTTTGGGAGTTCATGAGTGGCTCTTAAGAGCACGACTCTCTGACTAGTGACTACTGGTTTCAGTGAGTGAATACTGACAGCAGCAGAGGGCCTGTCAGGGAACTGCTGCCTCCATTTACCCGTGAGGAGCTTCTCCCTTCTGCAGGATCTCATCCAGGCAGGTGAACACTCTGCATTCTCATTAGCCTTCGCCCTGAGAGTGAGAGCGACAGCAAACGAGAGAGAGAGAGAGAGAGGGAAAGAGAGAGGGAAAGTGTGTATATGGTGGTGTTGTTCTCCTAAGGTCTTTGTATGTCTAAGGCAGAGCACAGAAGGCAGTTTAGATCAGTATGGTTAGATGGTTTCTGCACTGATGAATCCCTGAGCATTAGCTATATACGTCACTGTCACATGCGGCACATTCATCATGTTGAATTTCTTTGGTGTCGTTTGAGCACATTGTATAAAACATTGCCTTTCCCTGTGATGTTTATTTGGCGGGAGATCTGTTGTCTCTCGTCTGGTTGCCTCCTTACAGCCTGAGACTGAGTATTGACACATTTCTTCTTCTGGGATTTTAAAACGTAAATTGTTTTTATACTAAAAAGATGACTAGTAACTACAAAACAAATGTGTTTGAATTTATTCGTGAAATACAGTGACTATGAGAGGAAACCTTTTCAAGGTGGCATGATCTTCTTTTCTTTTTTACAAGTGTCTGTTCTGTTGCCGTTAGGGAAGTACAGAGTGTTCCAGTGACACTTGGACAGTTCCGAGTTTTAGTTCCTGTCGTGAGAAGTTCTGTAGTGACTTCAGGAAACACTGAAAGCTCAGTCAGTTGTAACAGCGGAAGTCATTTGTGTTGATCTCAAGACAGACAAAACATTTGTGAAAAAGTTCTCACAGCACCATCTTCAGTAACTTATCTGACAAGAAGACTGACCCTCTAGTTTAGGTGTTAACCTCAGTTTTTTGTGCGCTCTGAATGCTGCTGATAGTGTTATAGTATTACTGTCCACTTTTAGCTGATTCTGTGTATTTGACTTTGGTGAGGGGGAGATGGTGAACCTGATTTAACATCTTTGTTGATCCAGGAACAACATTCCAATACACCAATCAGATTTGAGGAACAAGTTAACAGTCTATATCAAGTTTAGGCGTACAACCAAGGCAAGGCATTGCCTCTGTATCATTTGCTTCTGATTTTAGGGCTAATATGTTATGGATATTAGGTTTAAGGGTAGGGACAGGTTAGGGCTACATTTTCAGACTGGAATGTTGGTCCAGGGTCAACACAATATGTTTATCCTGGAACATGTCTTACTTGGTAAAATCACAGTGACCTGGTGGAGATAGTGTGGCACTCTCTATTATCTTTTTTCTTCCCATCTGTTAGATGTACACTACCCTTCAAAAGTTTGGAGTCAGTAATATGTTTCTGAGTTAAGTCTCTTGAATTATTTGATCAAAAATATGGTAAAATACTCACTAAAATGACTAAAACTCACTAAACGTTACTAAAAAAATATTTTTTTTAATTAATAGTACTTTTTTTTTTTTTTTTTTGCCAAACCCCATAGCAATCTCTTGCAACTTCATGGTTGAACACAGCTGGTTTAGGAGACTGTGTTTCCAAAGAAATTTGTGTTATGTAGTTTTTGAATATGGGAATTTGTATTCCCCTAAAAATATGGACTATTGTTTGACACTTTGATAAAACAGCCATTTTTGTTGCATTTATTTTGTTTATTCTCAGAACAGACTACTGTAATTTCCTACAAACCAATAATCCACCCAAATCTTTAATTACGTCACCACACCATCATTCAGCATTTCAGTTGTAGAAGTGAGCACTTCCACACACTGACATTTTCATCAAGAAGAGCAAAGTGAGCTCTGATATTCCTGTCATGTGACTTTCAAGAACGAAATTAAAGTAAAATAAATTCCACATTCGTCCTGACATTTCCAAAATACCCTCTATGAATCTGTGAAATTCTCAGAATCCAGGACATTCGCAAGCATAGATGCTTATTTATCACAGGGCTCCTGAGACTGAGGGAAACCCATTGTGGCTTTTAAAGTTCCTGTGCATCCAAAACTATTAAAGCCAGGAATGTGGAGTGTCTGGGTAGATTCACAGCCCAAGACAAGACATTTGAAGTAGGATCGCATTTCATGCATCTGAGGAGGGAGCAAACCATTCCTAAAACTGTTAACTTAGCTCTTCTTCTTTGACTCTTTATGAGGCCACACTGTGGGACGTATAGGACAGACATGGAACATTGGCTGTCTGTGGCTTGCGAGCTGCCGCCTGGTGTCAGTTCTGCACACCCTCATGAGTGTGTGAGTCTTATGTGTCCTGCCACCCATATGGAGTGGAGCCACTATGTCTCATCTCTGCATGAGTGAATTTTTTGTTCCTGTGGATGTTACACATCATAACGTTTGCTCCTTTCATGAGACTAGTATGTTTAGTTTAAAAGATGCCACAATAAATGGTAGGGCTGGGTATTGATACAAATTTGATTCGATTTTGATTTTACTTCAGTTTCATTCAATATCGATTAATTTGGATATATCAGGTACAGTTCATGTCTCTCTCAACTAAAGCTGTAAACCTTACAAACACAACAATAACATTAAAGGTTTAAATTGACCTAAGTCAGTTATTAGCATTTTTTTTTATCAAAACTGTGAATTCATAACATGACATTGTAACCAAAGTGCCAGTCACTTTTTAATTGGCTTTCTGTGCTCATTTCCTGTGCATTGATCCAGATAAGAGTCCGCTTCCTGTCTTTGTTGTGTCCACCACGGCCAGGGCATTAGAGAGAAGTGAGGTCCACCTCTTTCTCATTCTCCAATGAGGAACGCCTGAATGTTTGTTCTCTGTTTGCACACGTGTGACTCCCAATTATCCGCCCCTGCTCACGTGCCCGCGTTGTGGCTGAGTGATTTATGTATGGTGAATAACATTTCGTCTGGCTGACAGGGATGATCAGATGGTGGTCGTTAGCAGGTCTGAGAGGTCCTGGCCCAAGGTGAATGGTCCTATTCTGACCCGTCTGCTGCACGCCGCTTCCAGTGGCGAACGTTCCTTCGCACCATCCACGCGGATGTGAGGATCTGTATGCCAACATGGTTTTCTAGCTTGTGCGCTGCATCTGGCTGCTGTAAATATTAGCTTTTCAACTGAACGTGGCCACCCTCAGATATTCAAAGGCAGAAATTGAGAAGCGTGTTTTTTTATTTAGTTGTCTGGCACCCTTTTCTAAACCAGCAGCAGACAACTTGGTTACGTTCAACAAACATACGGTAAGCAGTGCATTCAGTCTGCATCTTCTAGTGCTGGTGGTTTTGGACTGGGGTGAAGGGGTCTGTGAGACCGATTTCAAAAGTGCATTGGGTTCAGCTCCATTACACATAAATATAAACAAATACTCACTGAAGAGATTCGAAAATAACAAGCTAATAAACCTGCCCCCTCCTGATGGCACATCATAAATTGATCCTTAGAGATCCAGATCCTGCCTCTCAGTGTTTGTGTGTGAACTTAGAGTTTTGTTTTTCTGTGCATGTGTCTTTTCAGTGTTTTTTTAGGGATACACCAATGTAAAAAATTTGGACTGATAAACTGATAATTTTTTCATGTTATGGCCGATAACCGATAAATAGTTTAAAGGGGTAATGACGTGTGAAATCAAATTTGCCTCGATCTTTTGACATATGTGACCCTGGACCACAAAACTTCAAATACATTTTTTGGATTTGAGATGTATACATCATCTGAAAGCTGAATAAATAAGTTTTCAATTGATGTATGGTTGTTAGGATAGAATAATATTTGGCCGAGATACAACTATTTGAAAATCTGGAATCTAAGGGTGCAAATAAATCTAAACATTGAGAAAATCGGCTGTAAAGTTTTTTAAAGTTTATGTTCGCGATTTTGCTGCATCCACTCACAAAAATATTTTTCTTTATATATTTACGGTAGGAAATTTACAAAATATCTTCATGGAACATGATCTTTACTTAACATCCTAATGATTTTTGATATAAAAGAAAAAACGATAATTTTGACCCATACAATGTATTGTTGGCTATCGCCACAAATATACTCGTGCGACTTGTGACTGGTTTTGTGGTCCAGGGTCACATATAAGAGGTAATTTGTACCATGAGAACATCTTTCAAGTTTCATAGCTTAAAACATTAAAACATCATTTTAAATGCAACAAATGCTACGAATTTGGGCATCAAAACATATAGGGCCCTATTTTAACGATCTGAAACGCAAGTGTCAAGCGCAAAGCGCAAGTAACTTTGTGGGCGCACAAAGGGCGCTGTTGCTATTTTCCCGGCGGGATAAATGCCTCTTGCGCCCGGCGCAAATCTAAAAGGGGTTGGTCTGAAGTAGCTTCATTATTCATAGGTGTGGTTTGGGCGTAACGTGAAATAAACCAATCAGAGCGTCATCTCACATTCCCTTTAAGAGCAGGCGTGCTTGTTCTAAAGCGGATTCCTATTATAACGGCGGATTTGTCAGGCGCGCGCCAGGAGCGGTTCACAGCCGAGGAGACCGACGTTCTCGTCAGGGACATTGGGGATGGAGAAACCCACCCAAATTAACTTCGGTTAAACAGGCGTATGATAATTTGGGTAAATGTGTAAGCTATGTATGCTTTTATAATAAATTGTCTATCTATCTATCTATCTATCTATCTATCTATCTATCTATCTATCTATCTATCTATCTATCTATCTATCTATCTATCTATCTATCTATCTATCTATCTATCTATCTATCTATCTATCTATCTATCATCTATCTATCGTAATAATGTATGATTTGCAAAACAGAAAACTGCTGCTTCTGTGTAGATGAGAGAATCAAAGTGCGTGTTGTGCACACGCTACATTGATTATGGCCAAGCATGCGCCCTTAAAATAGCATATGAATAACATGCGCAACGCGCCACTGACTTTAAACTATTTTTTCCTGGTTAGTGGCGCAATTGTTTTCTAAACCTGCAAAATAGCATGAAGGAACGTTTGCGCCGGAACACGCCTCCTCTTTGCGCTGCACCGCCCCCGGGAGCGCAAGTGTATTATCTAACTTACCGACGTGCTTCTGTGGAGGGAAAAGTCCGCTTTGCGCAGGTGCAAAATAGGAATGATACATGCGTCGGTGTACGAAGTCAATTGCGCTGGGTGCAAGATAGGGCCCATAATGTACAGTGTGAAAAAATAAAATGCATCTTGTTAGTCAAACTATGCGAAATGAGCATGCACAGCTAAGTATCAATAATTCAGTATCATTTCTATGATACTGAAACATTAAAAATACATTTCTAAAAATTTGCCAGATAACCAATTTTTGGGGACTTTTTTGCCACATTATTCATAGGAACGGTGAGAAAATAAATAAATTTGGAAACGGGATTATGACGCAAGTTGGACTTGGACTCAAACTTGTTTACTATAAAAAAAAAGTTGCTGCCTTAAATTTTTAAGTACAATCAACTGATGTTTAAGTCATTTCAACTTAAATAACATTAAACTGTAAAAACATAATGTTCTCATAACTTATTGATCATATCATTTTTTTACAGTGGTAAACACCACTGTGCAGGAGACTGAGTGCATGCAAACAAAGTGGACAGCTTAAAGTCCTTATGTACATGTCTTTTGTGAGTGTGAATGCGTAGAAGATAGGCAGAGAGATGCTCATGCTGAGGTTTGCCATGATCCTCCTGTGATGGGCAGGGCGTGTGCATCTGAGCCTGTGCACGTCCAGGAAGGGCTCAGTAATCCAGTGCTGCCACAGGCATGCTGAAAATGAGGAGCCCCTGAAGAGTTGTGGAGAGCACTGTCACTTTTTCCACCCCAGCAGGGTGGAGGAAAGATGGAGAGATGGAGGAAAAGAGAGGGAAAGAACATGGATGGTTATGGTGGTTAGAAAGAGAGAGAGAGAGAGTGAGCAGACAGAAAAAAAGAAGCCGTCGTCCACTTGTTGTGTCGTCGGCATTTGAACCTCAACACAAGGCATGACAGAGAAATTAACAGTTGCTGCTATTCTTTCCTTTCCTCTGATCCAGCTTTCTCATTTTTTGTACTAGGGGGGACAGCTGACCGCTTTTTTCCCCTTCATAACTCACAGACCTAAACAAATCTACCTTTTGCTATTAGAAACAGTTCTATGTGCCTAAAGTAAATGAACCATCAAAGGGATAGTTTCCCCCAAAATAAAAAAATCTGCCATTCTTTATTCACCCTTATTCATTTCTGAACCTGTATGACTTTATCTGCTCTCTGAAGCACAAAAGAAGATACTTTGAAGAATGTTGGTAACCAAACAGCTTTGGTTACAATTGACTTCCACTGTATGGGCAAAAAACATTTAACCATTTCTCTAAATATCTTCTTTATGTTCCACAGACGAAAGAAAGTCATACAGTAGAGATGCACGATTCGGAATAAATTGAGATCACGACTCTGAAAAGACTATATAACGTGTAATTTACTAGAGGTTCTGACTAATCTTTTTAAGTCTCTTGTCGCCACCTACTGGTGTAACAATTTAATTGATACAATCTTTATTTGAAGTGCCAATTTACTTTCAAAAGTTGATTCATTTTATTTTGATCACTAGACATCTGTGTTTTATATTCGAACTATAAACTTGTATAAATTAAATAATGATACTAAGACTGTTTGTGAAGGTGTTTCATACCTAAACATGACAACTGCTGTCTGGCTCAGTGGCAGCGCCAACGCAGATCTGAATGTTCGCTGTGATTTCGTCAGAGGTAGTAGTCACAGTCAGACTATAACAATAGTCACAGACGAATCGTTGTCATTTAGGAATAAAATCGCGTAGGTGTTTGAATCGAGATCTAACATACAGGGGTCGGAACGATATGAAAGGGAGTAAATTATGACAGAATATAAATTTTTATACATTAGGTATACAGTTCATAAATAATAATACATTAGGGGTGGACAGTATTTGAGATTTGCTTAAAATTGATCAGGATTTTTTATGGCCAACAATTTATGACCAACAATTTATGGCAAAAAATAAATAAAAAATCATATATACAATATATGTAACTAAGTAAAAGCTGTTTATTTGTAGACAGACGGGGTTAATAGTGTGACTGGAGTAGCCCTTACAAGTGCATCGTGAATGGAAACAGCATGTCTGCCAATTGAAGGTGTCACAACTTGCTACAGTGAACTCTTCCATTGATTATAATGAGAGCAATTTAGCTTATCAAGAGGTGCTGCTCATGTCCGCTGTAGAGACGGTGTTACTGTTGAACCCTCTAATTTGAGGGTCAGGATGAGGAGGTGTAGGTTTGAGCTAGCTGAACTGCCATGCTGAAATGGGAAATTACCCCTTCTCAGGAAGCATAGAGGGATTGACAGTTAGCAGGCCACAGCATTAGCCGAAGCTGAAGGGATGCGCTAAGACTGAGGCAGTTAGAAGGTTTGAGGGGCGTGGAGGAAGTGTCACGGTTTACAGAGCTGTGTGTGTGTGTTCGATACCACGTAGAGCAAAGCTCTCACTAGAGTATTGCAAAGTGTGCTGGGGCAAAGAGTGAGGAAATGTGTAACAGTCAGGGCAGCTTTACTGTGTATTCAGTGCACTCTGGATGAATGAGATTAATCTCTTACTTTCGGGCACGGTGGAAGATGATGCTCGGCACATCTTTGTAAGCCTCTTGCGCTTCACTGTTATCCGTTTGTCTAATCAAAGTCTACCTGCAGGAGAGCCCTAATGAACGGAGTGTGAAAGTGCCTCTGCAGATCTCGTTCTGCCTCTCTCTCACTGCTCTTTTAAATCTCTTTCCTCTGGCTTGCTCGATTCCACTCATTTTAATGTAGTTGTTAACAGCTTGTGGTGGAGCGGTTTGTGTGGCTTTGGTGTCGGTACAGAACTCTCAGAAGTTGTTGGGTAGCGTCGGACTCGACGAATGATGGAGCACAGACACAGACGAGTCGCTCTGGTGCAAAGTTGTGAATGAGGGACCTGCTCACTCTTAACTAAGCCATTTCTCTCTCTCTCTCTGACTCTCTCTCTCTCTCTCTGTCTCTCTCTCTTCTGAGCATGCATCATTGGACAGTTTCCCGCAATGAATCATAGAGCTTGTGATTTGAGCCAATTTTACCTTGGTGTAGAAAGACTTTGGTAATGACTTTATATCAAAATACTGCAATCTATGTTAAATTCTCCCAAAAAAATAAAAATAAAAAATGCTCCGAAAGGGATGCACAATCTGTCGGTGACCATATCAATATGGGCCAGGTTTTTTTTTTTTTTTTTTTTTTTAGTTCTCTTTTATTATTATTTTATATATATATATACAGTACCTGTTAAAAGTTTGGAAACATTACAATTTGTAATGTTTTAGAAATGCTCACCAAGGCTGCATTTATTTAATAAAAAATACAGTAAAATAAGTAATATTGTGAAATATTACAATTAAAAAAAATTAATACATTTCAATTTTTTATTTATTCCTGTGATGGCAAAGCTGAATTTTCAGCATCATTACTCCAGTCTTCAATGTCACAGGATCCTTCAGAAATCATTCTAATATGCTGATTTGGTGCAGTTGAATTTTTTAAGCAGTTTTTGGTGCTTAACATTTTTGTGGAAACGATACCATTTTAAAAAAGAGCAAAAAATTTATACTTTTATTCATCAAGGATGCAAAGACATTTATAATGTTACAAAAGCTTTCTATTTAATGAATGCTTTACTAAATTTATTAAATGATTTTAATAAATGCAAAGAAATGCTGTTCATTGAACTTTCTATTCATCAAAGAATCCTGAAAAAAGTATCACCATCTTGCAAAAATGTTAAGCAACAAAAACAGTTTTCAAAATTGATAATAATAAATGTTTCTTGAGCATCAAATCAGCATATTAAAATGATTTCTGAAGGATCATGTGACACTGAAGACTGGAGTAATGATGCTGAAAATTCAGCTTTGCCGTCACAGGAATAAATTACATTTTAAAATATATTAAAATAGAAAACTGTTATTTTAATTTGTAATAATATTTTAGAATAGGCTATTACATAAATGGAGCATTTGTGAGCAAAATAGACTGTTTTCAAACTTTGACAGTAAAATCCTTACCATATTCACAATATTTTTCAATTTTATATTTCTAGTAAGATCGAAAAATATTTCAAGAATATGGTTACTGTTGCTCATGTTGCAATAAGTGGACAGCTGAAGAGGAATGACTTCGGCTTGCTTTAGTTGTAAATCTCTGTCAATGCACACACACACCATCATGATTTTCATTGGCATCACTTTGATGCTCGAGCTTTGTAAGTGTTTTGTTTCACTTTGTTTCTTTAGTCCCTGTTGGATCTGATTGGCAAGCCTGTATGTTTTAACACTGTAGCACTCGTACGCTGAATATAGCTGCGCTTCTGTTTTCTGAATTCTCCTTTCTCTCTTTCACTTTCTTTTTTGTCTCATTGTCTCTCTCGCTTTCTTTCTGTGTCTGCAGGAGTCGGAAGATTCAGATCCGGAACATTCCTCCTCATCTCCAGTGGGAGGTGAGTGTGTAACTGCTCAGGCAGAGAGAATAGTGTGTGTGTGTGTGTGTGTGTGTGTGTGTGTGTGTGGTCAGGACTCTGTCTGTCTTCTCTGGGCTTGCAGCGCTTTCTTTCTCTAACTGACGATGCATTAGAGAATCTCCGCCCATACACACAAATACACTTCCTCTTCAGTCCGTGTGAATCTGTCTGGAGAGTGTTCAGCCCTGGTGACCCGATTGTAAATCCTGATGACATCATCACAGTGAGCTCTGGCCCACTTACACGCTCACACACACTTCGTTTGTGTATTTGGACACTGTGCCTCTGTATTCTGCATTGCTTTCTTGAGTTTAGTGGCTCACTGTGTAAAAACGATGTGTTCATTCTATAACAAAGCCATTTTTTTGTGACATTTGCACACCACTTTTGAATCTGGACAAGCTTTGGTAGAACTGCAGAATATCAGTGAATAATAAAAATTCAGTCTTTTTCTCAAACAAAACTATGAAATGGCAAGAGCTACATTACCATTTTTTTTGGTAGTTACCATTAATTACCAAGTTTGGGTTCAGTAAGATTTTTTTTAAATACTTTTATTCAGCAAGGATGCATTACATGAAACAAAAGTGACAATAAAGAAATTGATAATGATACAAAACATTTCTGTTTCAAATAAATGCTGTCCTTTTTAACCTTATATTCATCAAAAAAATAAGAAGATGTATCATGGGTTCCACAAAAGTATTAAGCATGATTTATAACTGATTTCAACATTGATAATAATAAGAAATGTTTAAGATGAGTAATGAATCTGCAAATTCAAATTTACCTTTACAGGAATACATTTTTAAAATATATTAAAACAGAAAAGTTATTTTTAATTTAATTTCACAGCCTTGGTGAGCATAAGAGAATTCTTACCTACCCCAAACTTTTGAACAGCAGTCTATGTACAGGTATTCTTAATTTAAAGGATACAGATTTTGATATTTGACATAATAGTGAATATTTTATTTTGGGGTAAAGCATTCCTTTTATTTTCCAACTCTCCTATTTTCTAGTATTCTATCTAAAAACAGTTTATGTGTTTATATGTTTTGCTGATTGTGTTTAACTTATTGTGCTCTTCTCGTTGCAGGTTTTGGACAGCCTGTTAGCACAGTATGGTACTGTAGAAAATGTGGAACAAGGTAAAGACTTGCCATGGTATTTTCTATTTGGTTAGTTGACATTTCAAACAGTGCCTCATGGTATGACATGCTATATTCCATCTAACAATATATACAATTATTTTGTAATTACCATGCTTTCTGCTTGTATGATCTACTATTAATTGAACTAGTGAAGACAAAATAGTTTTTAATAAATAGTGAAGAACTTGGGAAAGAAAATGGTGACTATTAAGGTTGTCAAATTTGATATATTATGCAATTGAACACGTTCCCTTAATTATTTAATATTAATGTACATGTGCAGAGTTTTTTCTCATTTGTTTTATTAATATTAAAAATTTGAGTATTTTGTTTGATTCATATTTTCAATAATAGAAAATGGCAGGTCTGTTCATTTACATTTACTCAAAAAAAGGTGAATTTGAAAAGCTGCATTACCATGAAGCATAAGCAGAGCATGCACACAAATTATTTTATTAAGTATTGACTTTTGACATCCCTACTAACTAGTTACAGCATTTAAAAATGCATATCATCGTTGTTGAGCGGAAACCTGATATGTTCAAACCCGTTACTTTAAAAAAAATAATAATTAAAGACTGTGTTGTCAAAGTTGATATTGTGGCTTTGTATATGGTCAGACACACATTTGCATATTTCATTATTTTATTAACATTTGTGACCCTGGATCACAAAACCAGTCTGAAGTCGCACGTGTATATTTGTGGCAATAGCCAACATTGTATGGGTCAAAATTATAGATTTTTCTTTTATGCCAAAAATCATTAGGCTATTAAGTAAAGATCATGTTCCATGAAGATATTTTGTAAATTTCCTACCGTAAATATATAAAACATTTATTTTTGTGAGTGAATGCAGCACAATCGCGAACATAAATGGACAACTTCACCTTCAGTTTCCAGATTTTCAAATAGTTGCATCTCGGACAAATATTGTCCTATCCTAACAACCATACCTCAATGGAAAAAAATTACCCATGTGACTGGTTTTGTGGTCCAGGGTCACATTTGACCAAAATCAAGTTCAAATTGCGAGGTTACAAGGTTATATTTTTGACCAGCAAATTTTTTAGAGAATTTGGACATACATGTTTTGTCTGTCATTAGAACGGCCGCATCTGAACCAGTAAGTGCATCACATTAACTTACAGTTATAGGGCCCTATTTTAACGATCTGAAACGCAAGTATCAAACGCGAAACGCAAGTAACTTTGTGGGCGGGTCTTGGGCACTGTTGCTATTATACCGGCGGGATAAATTACTCTTGCGCCCGACGCAAATCTAAAATGGGTTGGTCTGAAGTAGCTTCATTATTCATAGGTGTGGTTTGGGCGTAACGTGAAATAAACCAATCAGAGCGTCATCTCACATTCCCTTTAAGAGCAGGCGTGCTTGTTTCATGGCAGATTGCTATTAAAACGGTGGATTTGCCAGGCGCACGCCCGGAGCGGTTCACAGCCGAGGAGACCGACGTTCTCGTCAGGGCCGTAAAACACAGAGAAGTGGCATTGGGGATGGGAGAAACACACCCAAATTAGCTTTGGTTAAACAGGCGTATAATAATTTGGGTAAATGTGTAAGCTAGATTTATGCCTATTTTTTCACATCTTCAAGGACACAACAATGATTTCCCTCGTGTGTTAATATTTTTCCTTGTAATAATGTATGATTTGCAAAAATGAAAACTGCTGCTTCTGTGTAGATGAGAGAATCAAAGTGTATGCACGTTGTGCACACCCTACATTTTATGGCCAAGCATGCGCCCTTAAAATAGCATATGAATAACATGCGCAACGCGTCCTGGTCAGTGGCGGAATTGTTTTCTAAACCTGCAAAATAGCATCAGGGAACGTTTGCTCCGGAACACGCCTCCTCTTTGCGCTGAACCGCCCCCGGGAGCGCAAGTTCATTCCCTAATTTACCGACGTGCGTCTGTGGATGGAAAAGTCGGCTGTGCGCGGGTGCAAAATAGGAATTATACATGCGTCGTCGGTGTACAAAGTCAGTTGCGCTGGGTGCAAGATAGGGCCCATAAAGTTTATTGTAGTTGTGTAAGCACTCAGTTTTTTCTGTCATTTGGACAATATGATGAAGTGCTACTAACAGGCTATTTAGGACCACGTTGGCTATGACTAGACGACAAATGCTAAGACACTCTTCCCTGCTCATAAAACATTAGCCTTTCTATCTTTTCTATTGGGGACTTTGTCAAATAGCACATTTGCTGATATACCCGTGTGTGGATGAATTTAAATTGCTAACAGACTATGGACTACAGAGACAATGTGTGCATTTAGATCACACATTATCCAAACTTAAATCCCATCAACACATGCTGCCAGTGGAGACGTCTCAGTTGTGAGGTTCTGTAATTGTCTTTCCCAAAAGAGAAGGGGAGGGGGGGGGGGGGTGCTCTTGAGACTGAGTGTGAATGAGAGGAAGTCTCAGACAGACAGTGCATGAGAGAGAGATGAACACTATGGCTGAAATGA
Organism: Leuciscus leuciscus; assembly: GCF_965113295.1. Lineage (NCBI taxonomy): Eukaryota > Metazoa > Chordata > Actinopteri > Cypriniformes > Leuciscidae > Leuciscus > Leuciscus leuciscus. Next base: position 22,221,867 of record NC_138731.1, read on the forward strand.
GCAGTGTGATGGCGCAGCAGTGTGTGGATTGAAGTGGGAGAGTGTGGCGAGGCTCCAGCTGTAATGTGTGTGTTTTCAGGGAGGAGCAGCATGGTAGAAGGGAGGTAAATGTAGGCGCCTGTGGTCTCTCTCTCTCTCTCTCTCTCTCTCTCTCTCTCAGAGACCGATTGCGTTCACACCTGGCTTTAACATGCGTCTCCTGTGAACTCTTGTAATTCATGACACACATCACTTACTTTATCAGTGTGTTAACTTAATGTTGGTACAGTGGTGCTTTACATGATCTGTCATATTATGTTGATATCAGATGCAGACACCTGTCCAAATGCAAAGGGCTCTCAGAAGTTTCTGTTCACTTCAAATGTTCACTGAGCAATGTTTTGGACTCTGTTTACACCTTTTATGTAGTTCATGATCAAGACAATAACTCTCTCATCTTTGGAAATGTGTCAGTGATATCCAGAATGAGAGTCCACAATAAAGAAAAGAGAAATATTTTTAAAATCTTGTTTAAAACGCATACAGAGTTCTTAGAAATGCACTCTTTGTATTTATGTTGGTTTCAATAGTTTTGAATGGTTTTCAAGTTAAAGTTTATATTTATATGATATTTTAATGACTCTAAAACTGTCATGGGGTGTAACAGTCAAGTACAAATCTTATCCTAAAACATTGAATACATGTGAATGACATTTTTACTAAAATCATTAATTACTAATTCAAAAATAATATGTGACCCTGGATCACAAAACCAGTCTTAAGTCGCACGGGTATATTTGTGGCAATAGCCAACAATACATTGTATGGGTCAAAATTATCGATTTTTCTTTTATGCCAAAAATCATCAGGATATTAAGTAAAGATCATGATCCATGAAGATATTTTGTAAATTTCCCACCTTAAATATATAAAAAAAAATTTTTTTGTGAGTGGAGGCAGCACAATCGCCTATAGAAATGGACAACTTTAAAGGCGATTTTCTCAATATTTCGATTTTTCTGCACCCTCAGTTTCCAGATTTTCAAATAGTTGTATCTAGGCCAAATATTGTCATATCCTAACAAACCTAATATCAATAGAAAGATTATGTATTCAGCTTTCAGATGATGTATACATCTCAATAAAAATAAAAAAAGACACATAAGACTGATTTTGTGGTCCAGGGTCACATATTACGTTTTTGGGGATATGTTTCAACTGAACTATTTTTGCCTAGTAAAAAGTTAAATTATCTGAGAGTTTGTCATATTTTATATAAAAATCAAATATTAATAAGCAGTAAATATCAGGAGAGTTTATCCTTCTTATATCTTATACTCTATGCCCTTAAAAAAATATAGAAATTAATTTCTAAGTCAGAAATTAAAAATGCTTATAATAGAAGAGGTATATTCAAGCTATTCAATTTTTTTTCCCAGTATTTTTGAATAAGTCAATAGATCTAAAATAATGATCTTGTCATTATCTTAAATAATAATTGTAACTCCAGCATTGTTTAGAAAAGGAAATTTCATCTTATGAAATAAATATGATGTCGGCATAACATGAGGACACATAGTTCTCGTCATTCTTTCTCAGGGCCTATTGATGTGTCTTCATTGGTGACACTCATTGGTTCTGAGATTGATCGCTTGAGCTGCATTATAGTGAGGCTTTGTGGTTCTCTTCATGTGTGAAGCTCTGGATTTCTGCCCAGCCATCCCACTTCCTTCAGACAGACTGTCTAGTTCTCTAGACACACAACTCCATCTAATCAATAAAGAGGCAGGCTTTCCTCTTAAAAATACCATACACATACACATACGCATACGCATACACATTGTCTCTGCAGTGGCTTCTGTCTGTAATTATTGCAGTGACCTAAGAGGAATTCTTGTAATGTGGAACAGCTTTCATTTAGTCCCATTTCACAGTCTTCAGAAAGTATAATACAGCTTGACCTTTTAACACAGCGTTTCTCAACTGGTGGGTCGCAGAGTGTGCAGTCAAAGAAACAACATGTTTTTCCTGAATCAAGACTTATTTTTTTTAAGATTTCATTTTGCCGATTTTTGCCTTTATTATGATAAGATAGTATTGAGTGGACAGGAAGTGAGGTGGGAGAGAGAGAGGGACGGGATTGGGAAAGGTCAGTGAGCCGGGACTCGCGGTGTGCGCTTTATATCACTTCACTATATATAAAGAGCAAAAGAAATTACGAGCATTCAATGTCGTAGTTACGTTGTCAATTAGTAAGTCATGAAATTACCAGAAAGTACCAGTCGATTACATAACTTGTACTTAGTGTGTTAGCTGGGAAGGATTTGCATGCAGATATGATGCTTATTCTATTGATCAGGATCATAAGGTCCTGAGTTGTAAGTGTATAGTTGGCAGTTGAACGTGTATAGCAGCATACACTCTTGAAGTGTAGGGTCTTGCCCTCATTGTGTCTGTATTTAGATGATGCACAGAGCTTTGATCCATGGACGTCAGGGTTGCTTTGTGCTTCTCTTGTGAAGTACACATGTGGCCATGGCACAGTAATCCTCATTTAATATGCAGACACACACAAGTGGCTCTTCACAGCACTAATGTAAAACTGCATTTGTTTGTCTGTATGCATTTCATACAAAAGCTTGCAGTCTCATATGCTTATGAATATGACCGAGCTCTTTGTTTCTAAATATTGACTTCTCACTCCCTCTCTCACCTGATTTCATTTCTTTTTGCAGTTAACACTGATACAGAAACAGCAGTGGTGAATGTGACGTACTCAACAAAAGAGGAGGCTAAAATGTAAGAATTTAAGAATAAAGTTTTCTAGTTTTTTATTTATTATTGATAGGGATATGACCAAAATCATATGTAAGAGCATAAATAAATGTATCATGGTAATGGTATGTCAAAAACCTAATGTTGTAATATTTGCTAATTTTGTTTAATAATATTTAAATATGTAATATTTGTAATATAAAATATTTATAATTGTATACATTTCAAGCTTAAACACATATTAATGTCATCTTAATTGAATGCACATATTTAAGGAACTTAAAGTACTCAGCAAAATAACTATATCCTCATAACATACACCACCATTGTGATATAAAATTACTCAAAATTAAACATTTTGTCACATTAATAGTGTGTATATATATACACTTTTTTCCTAAAAAATCTTATCCCAAAATGTTTTATATATTACATAATCAATTAATTTTGTGGCATTTATACTAAAATTAAAGAGACTTCATCTGTGTTCTTTTGTTTGTTTTTTTGCGAAAAATGAACAAGTCTGAAATTAGTGCAAAAACTGCTATACATTATGTAACATGAGTTTAAAACACTCAAAACTGTGATAGATTATACATGAGGAGCCATTTTTGACACCATTGTAAAATAGCAGCTAAATATACATGCATACCAGCTGATATTGATGCAGTGAAGTTGTCTGCATTGAACCTCATCTTCTGCAGAACCTCCACTGGTTGACACAACTGTCACTGGGTATTTACCATCACACTGCCAGCCCTGATTTTTGATTAAAAAAATGGCAAAACTCTCCACCTTTACACTGTCATTGTATTCCACTGATAGTTTTCTCTGTCCTTGTCTTCAGCGCTGTAGAGAAGTTAACAGGACAGACGTTTGAGGATTACTCCTTTAAAGTGTCTTATATTTTGGATATGGATGCTGCTCCACCACTGCCTGCAACCCGGAATCGCCGGGGTGGAAGGACATCACGAGAACAGGACTCCCTGCCCGGGACCTCTGGAGGCTCCCTGGGGCTCCGACAGAAACAGCCAGACTTCCCCCTGCGCATGCTGGTGCCCACACAGTTTGTGGGAGCCATCATTGGCAAGGAGGGTCTCACAATCAAAAACATCACCAAACAGACACAGTCTAAGTGAGTGTGATGTATTGATGTGGTTAATAAGAGTTCATTTTGTGGACCTCAATTAATATAAATACAATTATTATTTGTATAATTATATAATACATTTATTAATTACAAATGTGATATACACTACCGTTCACAAGTTTGGGTTCGGTACTATTGTTTTTTTATATATACAGTATATTTTTGATAGGAGCCTCCAAGGCTGCATTTATTTGACCTAAAACAGTGAAAAATTTTACAATTTAATTGAACTGTTTTTTATTTTAAAGTGTAATTTATTCCTGTGATGGCAAATGAATTTTCAGCATCATTACTCTAGTCTTTAGTGTCACATGATCCTTCAGAAATCATTCTAATATGCTGATTTGCTGCTAAAGAAGCATTTCTTATTATCCATGTTGAAAACAGTTTTGCTGCTTAATATATTTGTGGATTTTTTTTCTCCAGGATTGTTTGGTGAATATTAAGTTAAAAAGATCAACATTTATAATGTTACAAAAGATTTATATTTCAAATAAATGCTGTTACTCCCACCTTTGATCAGTTTAATGCTTCTTGGATTTATAAAAGTATTTGGGCCAGATTTACTAAACAGGGCAATTAGCATGAGAGCACAATTACATAAAAGCGTTGATGGGAGTGGAAAGTTCTGCGCGTGATCTACTTATGACACACAAATTACAGAACACAGACGCAGCTGGATCATTTCCCTAATGACTAACGCAATTTACCAAGAGCAGCTCAAATTAGCGCAGAGTCGCAAACAAGCAAAGCGGGTGAAGTACTAACAACACAGGTGCAAAATGGGTTAAGACATGCTTTTTTTGAGCGATAGAAAATGGTGCAAATACCAGTAAATCGACTAGCGTAAACCTTAGTAAATCACCTTGCGTGATTCATTTAAATACTCTCCTCTCATAAATTTTGTGTCTGAAAGGGAAACTCCTACAAATGCATATACGATAAGCTCAGACGCAAAAATGAATGTCCACGCCTTTTTAGCGAAATTTTTTCACTGCTTGTCTTTAGTAAATCCTGACAGTATTATTTTTTTAACGGCAAAAGTGTTTGCGCTGGCGCAAGCTGTTAGTAAATCTAGCCCTTAATTTATTTCAAACTGTACATAGAATTGCTTAAATACAAATTTACATAATATATGATATTAGTACACAGAAAATGTGTACTATCCATTGATAAGATCATCGGTATATTTTGGACATGAAATATCCTTAAAATATCACATTTATTAATCAAATCTGGCTGTGACCATCAATTCACGTTGATTATAAATACCTGCTTGATTTACAGTGACAACTTTTCACAAAGCTTAGTTTGATCGCTGCTGAATGGTCATGTTCCTGTCCTGTTAGGGTGGACATCCATCGTAAGGAGAACGCGGGAGCGGCAGAGAAGCCCATCACCATCCACTCAACTCCTGAGGGCTGCTCCGCCGCGTGCCGTATGATCATGGACATCATGCAGAAAGAGGCTGATGACACAAAAGTGTAAGTCTGATTCTTCCGAAGTCTGCTTTTATTTTGCGGTGTTCTTTAAATGCATCTATGTAATTGTTAACTTGTGTTTTTGCTTCTGTAGAACTGAGGATATTCCTATGAAGATCCTGGCCCACAACAGTCTGGTTGGAAGACTGATCGGGAAGGAGGGCAGAAACCTGAAGAAGATTGAAGAAGAGACAGAGACCAAGATAACCATCTCCTCGTGAGTGTCTGTTACGTTTGATGGCTTTCAGCAGGTGAAAACAATGGAAGCTCATAATTATTTTGCTTTTGTGGCTGTTATTTTTAAATCTATTATGTTTTGTCTTTTTAAATCAAAGCTGTAGCTCTTGTTTTGATAGGTAATGCTGTTTTGTTGTCAAGATATTGATCATAACATGACCTGAACATGTGATGTGACCTTGTAATGGGCTGCTGAGTGCTAGGATGTGGTGCAGAGCATCAGTGTACAGGTGGTTTTAAGTATTTCCCAGAAATAAAGTGTGTGCTGGTCACACAGATCGCTTAGGAAGTGAGTCACCCAATTAAACCCTAACCAGCACTCCTGACGTCATTGCTTTGCTCTCCCTCTAAAAACAGCCTTATTTACTTATGCTCATCAATACAGATTCAAATAATTTGCTCTCTGCATAGAGTCCCACTTCCTTCCAGGTGGAATAAGAGAGGAATGCAATAGAATATTCAGCACAAGAACAACACAGCAACGATACAGTGCAAACATCTATGCACTGTGACATGACATCAAATTCTATGACATGGCGCAGATCTCTCGTATTCTGTGCTCCAGTTAACTCACGCTTTATGGTTAGAGTCCTTACCATATTTTGAAGATGTGGTTGTTGTGCTTACATTGTGCATTCAGCGAGATCAGACATTATACCTCTGTATAATAAATTATTATACACAATCAATTGAAATTAAATGGAAAATGTAATAATAATAATATTTTTTTAAATAAGCAAAGTAGCAGGGTAAAATTTTGTTTCTTTTTATGTTGCTATTGACATGTTGTTGATACGGTAATAATAATGATAATAATAAATATCCCCCTAAATATTTCCCCCTTTTTCAAATCAAGTAGTGACCAAACAATGAACTCTGGAAACACAGGGCTTAGATAACATGGAGAGCTAATAAGATAATTAAAAGATCAGGTGAACGGAATCATTAATCAAACACACTGGGAAACTAGGTCAAATGACAGGACATTCAGGCAAACAGGAACAAAACCAAAACACTATAGCAGTAAAAATGTCCATCTGAGGAGGAGGACGTGGAGCTGGAGAGGGGTGTAAACAAACAGAGACAGTCAATATAGTCCATGGGGTAGTGGAAGGGTGGGAGGAGCCAGGCAGGGACCCAGGAAACAGCCAGCACAATGACTTGGAATGGAATCACAGGAGAGAGGAGCCATGGTGGAGGCCTGGGAGGAGGGACCAGTGATGCAATCTCCTGTGACAGAGCCGGTCGTGGTGGAGACCCAGATGGAGCCGAGGAGACACGGAGTCAGGGTGACACCGCAGGTCTGGAGGGCCAAGGTGGAGCTGATGGCTCATGGGAGCGAGCAGAGGGGGGGGGCCCGAAACCACGGTGGAACCGGAGCGACCGGATATGGTGACGGATGAATGGTGACGTGTGGATGACAATGATCCCCTGGCGGCGATGACGGTGATAGGTCAATGGTGCGGACCTAGAGCCTGGCAGTGACGACAGCCCACTGTGGAGTCGAGGGAGGGAGGACGACATCTGGGGGACGACCGATGGAGGTCGGAGACCCTCCCCAGAGACCCTCCCCCCTACAGAAACCCACTGTAGCTGTAGGGGTGGACAGACAACAAGGAAGCCACAAGGCCGAGGGTCTCTGGTGGAGCCGAAGGTGGGAGGAGCCAAGGCGTGGCCAACAGGTTGACGGGCCAAGGTGGAGCGAAGGGATCCGAGGCAGAGCCACAGGATCCTCTTGCCCAGGCGAGGCTGGTGTTTGCACGACCTGAGGCTTCACGTCACATTAAGGTGTATCCAGAGAAGTCGCAAGGGCTGCAAGTATCCAGTAGAAGCGGGGCTGGAGGACTGGCTGAGCTCTGCGGTGATGGTGATGACAGGAAACTTGACGGGATCAATGTAGGTAAGACACAGTCCATTCAATTCTCAATGCTGTCTTTAAACAGCAATGATAAAGAAAAAACAGATAAATTACAGTCCATAACGATCTCAATGTCTTTAGGCAGCGATGATGTAGAGTACAATACCGGGTGGGATAGGTTTGGAAGCAATACCTCCGTACTGAGAACGATCAGGCAGTCCTCAGAGTCCACTTTTACTGGCATTCACTCTGCCACTGGTGTTGGGGCTCACACCCCTGGTCAGACTCACTCTGGGGCTCCTGTTCTGGGGTGATGGTCAGCGCTGTTCTCCTTTCCTCCGGCTCTGGCTCACTCACCACGGTAGATCTCCGTCTGCGGGGGATCACACAAATTTTCCGCGGTCAAAGGTGGTGAATCGGACTCTGGGTTCAGCTGTGTTCCGGATCGGGAGTAGACACTCTCTAGGTCTACTGGATGGTGGTAATTTGCCCTGATCCAGAACAATGACTTCAGGGTTTCGTTGTCGCAAGGGCAGGTGATGGCAAGACGACAAAAGTCAACTGAAAAGTCCAAAAAATTAAGGCTTTGGCAGGCTAAAGCAGTGAATTGAGCTGCACAGTCCATATTTAGTTGTGGTCCAGTCATCTGTTACACAAGGTTGAAAGAAGGACAAGAAGATGATGATGATCAAGTTTCAAAACTCTTTAATAATCCACTTAAAGGGCAATCCAAACAGGCAGGCGACCATAACACAACCTCTAACATAGACGTGACCGGACACCAGGGAACTGAAAAGACTGCAACTAAATACAAAGTAAATGAGGGTAATGATGATGAACACGTGACTGAAAATAAACCAAAAGTCCATGAAAACAGAAACTAACTGAGCATAACTGTGACATGAGCAATATATTTTTACAGCATTTATTAACCTTTGTAAATGTTAATAATTAAAAATACAATTGTTCATTGTTTGTTTGTCAGTTCATTAACTAATGTTAAGATACGATTTAATTCTAAAAATATATTAGTAAATGCAGAAATTAAGATTAAGAAATGCTTTAGAAGTATTTTTCATTGTTAGTTCATGTTAAATATTGTAGTTTATTAATGGTAACAAATGAAACCTTATTGTAAAATGTTACCATAATAATAATAATAATAGAAAAGATATTGACACATTCAGACTGAAGTAATATTTTTTTAAAACATTCTAATATTAACCAATAGAAATATGGTCACATCATATGCACAATATAATAATGAATCATTAAAAATGCCCTCAATTCAAACATTGCTCCAATCTGACAGGAGGAATTTGTGTGTTTCTTAAATATGTACCAGTAATTTTACTCTGCTTTTTCTCCTTCTTGGTCCATTCTTCCCACAGTTTACAGGATTTAACTATTTATAATCCAGAGAGAACCATTATAGTGAAAGGGAGTATCGAGGCCTGTTGTAGGGCTGAAGTGGAGATCACGAGGAAGCTGAGGGAAGCCTATGAGAATGACATTGCTGCTATTAACGTAAGTGTTTGCGGTTTTGATGACAGGATTTTCACACTTCATTTTAATCCACTGTCTTTGATGTTATACTCAATATGACATTTTTCAGATTTAACTTAAAGAAACACTGATATGTTCTACATAAAAATGCTGTTTATAATGTGTCAAACGTGGTCAGCCTTGAGTCAGAGTCCTGCAGTAGACGACAAGGCTTTTAGACTGTTTGCTTGTGTTCAGTTATTGACTGTGTTTATAGGAAACAGCCTTGAGTCAGTTCATCCCCTGCCGTGCATAAGGAGAACGCATCCTGTCAACAGCCATTCACGCAGACATGCACGCACATGTACACCATTCTCCCTGTTTACACACATGACGTCACTGCCTGTGCCTGGGGGAGCTGAAGCCATAGACAGAGCAAATACTGTAACAATAGCATCATCGTTCTAGTTTACACCGTCGCATTATCCGAGGACTCCTTTCATCTTTAGTGAGTCATTTATTTTGCGGTAGAGGCCTATATCAACTACACAGATCAAATTAATGCAGTTTCATTTATAGTCACACATTAGTCAGTCCTCAGTCAGGCATACGGTAAATTATTAATGCTTGGATCAAGTGTTTTTGCGACAGTTTCATGTGTAACTGTCTGTTAGTTGAACCGTGTAAACTTAATTCCGTTTTGAATGAAAGAGGCACAGCAGATGAATCAGACAGAAAATGAAAAATCAAGTATATATCTGTCAAGACTAAACAGCATACAAACTTATCTAAAAGCGCTTACCACATAAAATGATGCACCGGGTCGATGGAGCCACCTAGCGTGACAGGAACGATATTACAAGATTTTATAACAAATATTCACACTGTTAAGACTGTTCATACAGCTCAGAAATACATGGAAACTTAGAAATCTAATCTCAAATTAGAGTTATTATCAAGAAAAACATGATAGCTTGTGTTCATGACCTGAGTAATCATTCATAATCCATGATGTTATTTCTCTGTCTTGCAGCAACAAACCAACCTTATCCCCGGGTTAAGCCTGAGTGCACTGGGCATCTTTTCAACCGGTCTGTCAGTATTGCCACCAGCTGCTGGGCCCAGAGGCGTCCCACCCATACCCCCAACTGGCTACAACCCTTTTCTTGTGAGTGCAAACAAACCACAGTTTTATAACTACAACATATTTGGATGTTTCAGCCTCAGGAATGCATTACATTTAGCTAGGCAAAATTCAGATTTTAACAATTGGACTCACACCACAGAATGTTCAAAATTAAATTTGAATGGGAATAACAGGACAAATTTACTGAATTGTAATTCACAGAAATGCAATGTAGTCATACAAGGAATTTCATTATTACAACACACATTTTGTAACAAAATGTTAATAATTATATAATTAATTTGTACTAATTATTTATAATTATTTAAGTAATTAGACACTCATTAAGTTAAATTATCAAAATGGATCAAACATTAAAACAATACAAATTTGTGTAGGTTATACTTGAAAACAGTTGTTATAAATCTCATGAATTTCTGGAAATACCCTTATGTTGTGTATAATAATATTTTTTATGGGGAATTTATCCTGAAAAATTACATTTTTAAAAACGATTCTTGCAGAAACAACGAATTTCAGTCCATTAACATTCTTAAATTTTAAGGACTACATCATGTTTTCTACCTCAGTTCAATTTCAGCAATTAAAGACAGAATTCTAATCTAAATGGTGAACTATCCTGACATTTAGCCTCTCGATCACATTGTACACATCATCTCTTTCTCAGTGAGCACTCACCTTACAACGCATCTACTCATTGTTGAGTTGTGTAATCCTTCCGTTCGGTTAACGTGCTGCAGGATTCCCCTTCATATTTAGTGATGAGTCAGACAGAACAGCTTATGGCTCACGGATGAACTAATGAAGGTAGAATGAGTGTGTGGGTGTGTGAGAAGGCACTCATTGAATGAGTGTTAGCTGGTTTTTATCATCCTCAGTAGGACTGTAAAACTTGATTATTACAACAGTTTTTTTTTTTTTTGGTGCAGTTCTTTGCTTACGGTAAATCAAGCTCTCTACATAATATTACAAACTTTGGCATTTACTGTCAATAAGTAACAAAGCTTGCTTGCAAACTGTTGTTGAAAATCAAATGCTAGTAGAATGCTAGTATCCTCATCAGCCAGCTAGTTACTAGTTATGCTAGTAAGCCAGCTGTTCAGCCATTTCCTCTAAACCTTCATTACTAACTGAAATTAAAATGGAAATGTGAAATATTAACAAAACATCTCATTCAAAATGAGATATTAATAAAAACTGTAAGAGTATTTTAATGATAATAAAAAATATATAAAATACTAAATACAGTGGGCTCCACAAATATTAGCACCCTTGATAAATATGAGAAAAACTATGAAAATTAGTTTTTGCAATTTCTCCTTAGTCTTTTATTCAATCTAATCTTTTAATTAAAGTCACATTGTTGTAAGAAAACAATTCTTATCATAAAATAGATTTTTCCACAATTATTGGCACCCCTTCATTTAATACTTTGTGCAGCCTCCCTTTGCCAAGATAACAGCTCTGGATCTTTTCCTATAATGCTTAATAAGGTTGATGAACATATGACGAGAGATCTGAGACCATTCCTCCATACAGAATCTCTCCAGATCCTTCAGAATCAGAGGTCCATGCTTGTGGACTCTTTTCTTCATCTCATCCCACAGTTTTTTTTTATGGGGTTTGGATTTGAGTTGTGCTGTGGATCATTGTCATGCTGGAAGATCCAACCACAGCCCAGTTTAAGCTTCTTGACAGGGTCGATAAGGTGTTGATTTAATATCTGCTGGTACTTGGAGTTTTTGATACCGTATATCCTAACAAGTTGTCCAGGGTCTTTGGAAAGAAATTAGCATTAAAGATCCCCCCACTATACTTCACAGTGGGGATGAGGTACTTTTATAAATGGCTATGCTTCTGTCTATGTCAAACCCACCTCTGGTGTTTTTTATTTTATTTTAACCTCCCCAAACAAGTTGTGGTTAAATAGGTGAGGTCTGATCATAGTTTTGAAGACTTTCTGACCCCAAGACTCAACTAGCATAATGCAATTCTCCAAATCTTTACAATTTGTTACAAAACCTCTTCTAGGTAGATTGTTACCATCACCAGTTTATTTAAACTTCTTAATTATTGCCCAGATAGTGACAATTAAGTATTCTTATAACAATTAAACTGTGATGTTATAGCCATTTCATGAATTGTGCAGCTCAACAACCTTTTTGTCACAGATCATTACTGTATTCTCAGGTCTTTCCCATAGTGATGGATGACTATAGGAATTTGGCCTGTGTGTCACGTCATATTTAGAGCCAAGTGAAACAGGAAGTCATGATGACTTATCATTTAAGTGTTCCTGATCACTGAGGTGAACTTAAAAACATACCATATGAAGTGGAATATACTTCAGTTAGATTCTTACTCATTAGTTAGGGGCGCCAATAATTGTGGTATACATACATTTCAGAAAACAAATATGGTAAGACTTTTTTTCTTTCAACTATTTGACTTTAATTAAAGGTTAGGTTTTTGTGAAAATCTTGAATGAAAGACCAAGAGGAGAAATTGCAAAAACAAACTTTCACAGTCAGTTTTGCTTATTTTTATCATATATTTGCCAATATTTGTGAAGGCCACTGTAGGTTGCAGCTTTTAAAAGGGCCGATGTCTTTTTTAAAGATATAACTTATAAATGTATCATTTCAAAGTGTGGCTGGTGAATTTTCTTTTGTTTATTATTCATTCAGGTTTCTGAATGAGTGTTGGCAGTTCTTTTTTTTTTCTTCAGTTTCCAGTTATGGACTTAGTATTTCAGTATTTGCATGTGTAATAAAGGAGAGCCAGTGAAGTATTCTTGAGATGTAAACCATTTGTAAATTGACCTATCTCATCCGTTCCAGGGTCACTCATCACAGCTGGGTGGGCTGTACGGTGTTCCGCCTGCTAGTGCCGTCTCTCACCAGCACACAGTGAGTACTGGAACTGAAACTGTCCCGTAAAAAAGATAGTTCTGCTTCTAGATTATAACTGGTGAATAGTGTTCCAGCCACAAAAAAAAATACTGCCAACAAATTTTCTTTTTATAATTGCATATATTGATACTGTATCTAGAGAGTGGGGTGGCCAATATAATTCTGATATATAATGCAGATATATATTGTATTTTATGTGCAATACAATTTAATGATGGCAAATATGATGTCCCCAAAATGATTTAAATGATTATTTAAATAAACACCTATTTTACACAATATATACTCAAAATTCTCTGAAATACTTAAACGCAGAAAATGTTTCCTATCCATTGATGGTTTGTTAGTAGATTCTGTAACTGACACAAAATGGAGTGACTAAATCTGTTAGTGAACCAATTGAACAATGGACAGAGTTATCAGCTTTACTGTGATCCAGTGCAACAGCAATGTCTCATGTTATTTGAATAAATAACTTGGTAGTTATTCACCAAATAACAACCTCTTTCTCCATCCGACAGTACTAAGCACCACAAGCTAATGCTGTTAACTTATGAATGAAAAATCTCTGAGACCTCTTCAATGTATCACTGTCACCCATGCTAAGAGTCTGAACCATGAGTCATCGGTTTCGTACGGTTCACATTGGGGTGCCAGGCAGGTCAGGTCCTTTAGGCCATGTTTAAACCTGGTATTAAGATGCGTTTTGGTTGATCGGATCACAAGTAGACGAGAGACACTCTCCCGTTTACACCTGGTGTTTTAATCCGTCTCTTTTGTCCACTTTCACCACTTCTGTCCTGATTTCTTCTAGCAGAGGGTCTATGGGTGGGTAAATATATGGGTTTTTTTCAGATCTTTCGATCTAATGGACGAAATAATCACACGCAATTTATATTTGAACGCGGCCAGAGACGACGGAAAAACAAACGGAGAGCAGCTTTCGTTTCTGTACTGACAACCGCAAGACCATGCTGAACGCGAGTGTTTGTTAGAAAATCAGGAATGCCGAGAGAACATTGCTTGGTACGTTTTTCGTCATCAAACTAAAGTTAGGTCTTCAGGCGAAAAAGTTTGAATCCTGTCTGTCTGGCTCTTCCCATAATGTTTATGCATCAGGTCAGTAGGCGGAGAGTAGGTGGTCTTTTGTGGCTGTTCGACCACAACAGTGTTTACTCTACGAAAGCAATCCGGTCAAATGCTTTTTCGACTACCTCTGGAAGTGGTCGAAAGTGAACAAGCTCTAAATGTTTTAGACCCTGTTTACACCTGTATTTAGAGTTGTCCACTTGTGATCCGATCGACCAAAACACATCTTAATACCAGGTGTAAAAAGGGCTTTAGAAACAGATAAGTGGTTTGTGTTCTCACTTTCGTGATAAATGGAGAATTCAGGGCTCAACCTCCAGCCTGTGCTGAACTGAGCAGTATCAGGTACAGTTCAGTAACTGCAGTAAACAGACACATGGACATTTTTACGAATCACTTTTGTAAAAGGATCACATACTCGGGTGGATTTTAGAGGAATCCCTGATTTACAGCATCAAATTGAATTAGAGGTGTAATATTTTGCATGTTTCTTCTGCCTTCTCCACTGCAGGCTCCTGAACAGGAGGTGGTCTACCTCTTTATCCCAACTCAGGCTGTCGGTGCTATTATTGGCAAGAAGGGTCAACATATTAAACAACTGGCACGATTCGCAGGAGCCTCTATTAAGGTAGGAGTTCCTGCCTACTGAAATGCCTGCGCTGTCATGTCACATCTGCAAAATGAAGGTTCTTTGTATGTTTTTGTTACGCAGAGCACAATTATCCATCTAGTTTTCTGTGTCCCATTGCTGAGATCCTTGATTTGAATCTAACAAGATTTGGCCTAGTGCCTAGTGTGGGTGAGCCAATCATCTGTAACCTCCTAACTGTTGATTCAGCCAGTCCTGTAGGAAGCTGGGTAATCAGTAGGGTTCCGCAACCTCATATTTCAGTATGTGTTTGTGCCTCGGTTCATTTCATGTCGAATGGCATGTAAACTATTACACTACCGTTCTAAAGTTTGGGGTTGGTAAGATTTTAAAAAGTTTTTGAAAGAAGTCTCTTATGCTCACCAAGGCTGCATTAATTTGATCAACAATACTTAAAGTAATTCTTAATATCATTGAAACAGTGTACACAGTACACTGTCAGTGACCTTTGACAGTAGCAACAGAACTGTTTATAGATGTTTATAGACTTTTCACAAAGTGTGAATTGTTGTATGTAATTTTACAGTGTGGTGCATTTTACTGCAGCATATGGTTTAATGACATCAAATATTTTACCAAACTGAATTCTTGACCACAGAGTCATAATACAAACCGAACATGGATAAATTGAAACTTTATACCTCTATTAATTTGGAAAAGATCCCTCTGGTGGTTGTGTGATGTGACTTCAAGAGAAAGACCTGAATGAACGGTTTACACTTCAGATGTAGCTCTAGAAATAAAATGAATATTCTTTAAAGCAAATTAATCTATGTCAACAGCATTTGTGGCATGTTGTTGATTATCTCAGAAAATATTGTTGATTCATATCTTGAATTAATATCTTGAACAAAAAGATGTGTACAGAAATACACTCATAGTGGAACTCTCCTCTGAGCTCATCTGTTGAAGGTATGTTGTTCTTGTTCCTGTTGTTGTTCATGTTCAGATCGCACCTGCAGAGAGTCCTGACGTCACTCAGAGGATGGTCATCATCACTGGCCCACCAGAAGCTCAGTTTAAGGTAAAGGAATGTAATACATACTTAAAAGCCCAGTACAGTTTGTTACATTCAGTCTAGGTGCAATTGAATGAATGAATGAATGATTGAAAATGTGAGTTTGGTCCCAAAAGTAAATGACGGTTGATAAGAAATGTAAAGGCCTTTAGCACTGCTGTACCCTATCATGCCCCTGAAAAATGAACAGTGTCTTTGCTTCTGCATTTCAGGCCCAGGGCAGGATATTTGGGAAGCTGAAAGAAGAGAATTTCTTTACTGCAAAAGAGGAAGTGAAGCTGGAGACACATATAAAAGTGCCCTCTTCAGCAGCTGGGAGGGTCATCGGGAAAGGCGGCAAAACGGTGAGAATACAGTGAAATATAAAGGTATTAAGTAAGATCAGAAACTTTCAGTGATGCGCCATATAAAACAGTAGGACTCCTTCATGTATCAGGATTGTGTTCTGTTCAGTGTGTTTTAGATCTGTTTTCCTGTGACCTAGTTTCTCAGTCTGTGTCAGTTTCATTCTGTTCACCTGGGGCCGGTTGTATAAACATAGCCCTTATGTTGACTGTGTCTTAAATACTAGTATGACCAACAAGTGTTGAGTCAACTGGCAATCAGTCTTACTTTCTAGTATCAAATTAGACCAATCTACGTTTTTATATAACTGTTGCGGCAAACCGCCTGTCACCCCGCATTCCCTCATTAGTACCAGGTGAAACTAATCTGCAATCCGTTGCGTGTGCCCAGGCCGGATAAGGCAACGCACCGTTGCTATTGTTTGTGTGCACCGGGAGCTGAGGCTACGGCAGACAGCAGCGCTGGTTCGAGTATTAGAGCTTGATGTCTGTTTTAAACACTGTGCGGGATCGGGTACTCACCAAAGAACTCTGAAGTGACAGCCGGTAAGCTCTGAAGCTCTGCTGGTTAAGATACGCATTACTTTGTCATGCTTGCTAGTTGCTGTTATAATAATAATGTGAACGAATATAGCGTTCAATGACGTTCTGTAAATCGCGCCATTGTTCTTAAGTAGCGTATTTTTATCTTATAAGGTGTTTATTGGTGTAGTGTGTTGAAATATGCCTAGTCGTATATATGTTTATACTTCGTTTAACAATTAGAGTTTTTTACATTTATTTAAATTTAATTTACTTAGTTTGCCTAATTTGCTTGGTTTAATTTGGTAACTCATGATTTGGACAGCTGTTTAAATACTTCAGATACTATGAAATACTGCTTAAAACCTGTTTGATATAAATAAAAATAATGACTTAAGTGATTTGACTATATAATTAAAAATAGATTGTTTAATTATTAAAATAGCAATTAATTTATAAATATGGTTAAAAGCATAGGTTGTTTCATAGCCTTTTGGTTAAAATCCAGTCAATTAAATTATACAAATGCATTTATTTTGTACTTTAAATGTAAAATAATTTATTGTTATTGGGCTGTATAACATTTACCAGCTTTAACTGAATGTGTAATATTACCAACTCAGACCTATGTGAAATATATTTTAGGCTTGGTAAAATATTCATGTTTTAAATGGTTCTTTAACTTAAGGTACTGATGTATTTGATGTAGTTCTGTGCAAAAGTTAAAATTAAGTCATGTTAAACCTGCCAATGTATGCACTTTATTGGGTTTGCTGGTGATTAACAATGTATGTATGTATGTTTATTTCTTTAAAGGTTTTTCACCTACATGAATGCTATAATAAATAAATGGATGGAAATAATTCACAACGCCTAATCATTGAGTGGAATCCAGTTTACATCTTCAAATAGTGAGAACCTATCTTTTTCAAGTGTGGGAAAGCGCACAGTTAGAAAAGACACTTGACAGTGAAAAACCGCAGCCAGGATTGGAGGACCTTGAAACTCACCTGGAGGCCTGGAAGAAGAAAGGTAAACTGCCATGGTGTCATCGCAAAGAGTGCATTATTATTCTGTTGTTCCAACCAGAGGGTATGGCGGAGACAAAGTCGTTGGAGTAGCTTAAAGCTGAAAGAACCAGCGCAAAAAGATTCTTTTCTCAGCTTGCCAATTCCGTTTCTAGGACCCATAGGGATATGTGTGAGGAAGAGCTCAAAGAAAGCTTCAAAAATCTTTCACTACAAGCCACAAAAGTCATGGAAGCCAATGAGGACGTGGAGGTTGCTTTCATCACAGAGGTTTACGCTGAGCTGGATGCAGAGGACGTGCCAACATTAAGTTCGGGCTAAGGGCTGACCTAGAGAAGACAGCAAGAGAATGTGACCAGAAACCGAAGGAGGGTAAAGATTTAATTTTGAAGACTCTCTGGGACAGTTTTGGGGACCAAAACGGCAGAGGCGGAGTGTGACCGGGTCTTTTCTGTTCAACCTTGTGCGAACCTGGAACCATACGACTTCATGCTGAGCCACCTGGGAGGATTGGTTAAAGCTGCTAGAGAAGCGCATGTCCGGTGGAATCGTTGGGCCCCTTCTGCTGAGCAAAGAGACTTTAAAAGCCATCTGAGGGAGCTTGAGGTCTGTCTCCCCAAGCTGGTTTCCAGAAAGGCTGAATTTATTCAAGCAAAAATCGAGCAGGATTCTGAGAGAGCAGTTACAGCCCATAGTTCTCCAAGGCCAGCCATCAAGTTGAAGCCTACTTCCCTTCCCAAGTTTGCTGGAAGTAAACGTGATTTTCATCGCTGGAGAAAGGAATGGGAAGCTCTGCTTGGCATGGCAAACCAACCGGATAAAAAGAGGTGAAGAAATTTCAGCTGCTGGACAGTCTCGATGATAAAGTGGCCAGAGAGTTTTGACTTACAGCTTATAATACAGCAGAAGAAATATTCCGTGTCCTGGAGAATCGCTTTGGGAATAGAGCTGCTATTGCCCTTGAAATTGTGGAAGTTGAAAGCAATGCCGGCAGTAAGAGGTCACCAAGCCAGGAAAATAGTGGAGCTGATTTAAACGGAGTCACTGAAGAAGGAATGGCTGGTTTATATTGCTGATGAGACAAATGCTGTTGCACCACAAACTCGGTTTGACAAGCTCCTCGAATTCCTCAAAGAGCAGGAGGCAATATATGAGCAGCTGGAGCAGTTAAGAGAAGATGAACTCAGCAGGAAGGAGACCAGGTCTGACCCAAGGCATGCCAGAACAAGAGCCACCAAATTGAGCAGTGACCCAGCAGGTTGTATTGTCTATGGAGACAGACATATGTCAAAAACTCATTTTGCACACTCAAAGAGGACTGCGGCAGTCAAGTACGAAAAATTCACCTGTAAAAGTCCAGCTACTCATCAGTCTCCTGTGTATCCTGCCGCTTAGGCTCAATCCCAATTCACCCCTTGCCCCTACCCCTTGGCCCTACCCCTCCGTTTTGCGCGTTCCCGTGAAGGGGTAGGGTTGTCTCGATTCTCTTTTGGTTGGAGGGGTAGGGGTTAGGGGAAGGGCCAGATAGCCCTTGAAACGAAGATTTTTCGGGACCACACTTCAAACGAAGGGGTATGAGAAATGTACCTGCATACACCGGCTACAGAGGCAACATGACTGGCAATAATAATTTTCTTTATGTCGCATTCAATCTTGTGTTCATATTTACGGTCATGTTCTTCAAAGAAACGGTTGCAAAAAAAAAATCGCTAAAGTTCGTTAACAATATGACGGTTGTAAAAGCCAAAGTTTGAAGTGAAGTGAATGAGGCGAATTCGCGTCCACCGTGCCGTTCTAAACGCCTCATTCGCGCCGCAAGACTTCCAGACGCGCGTCTTAACATTGAAATCACTCGTGCCAGACGCTCTATTCGCGTTTGGTGTGAACGTCGAAGATATCGTCATCTCCGTTGTTTTCTGCAAACTTCAGAAGAAAAATGCAAAAAAATAGCTGTAACTCACGCACGACTACCGCTGACGACGGCATCTTGGAAGTTTGTGATAAACATTGGTGCATCCCCTGTGACGTAGGCGCTAGCAACGACGTATAATGACGTGTAACGGTGTAGTAGTGGTGTCCCATTTCTTAGGGGAATATTTTCACCCCTACGCCTTGCAACTCTGTTTCAAGGGGCAAGGGGTAAGGGTTAGGGGTAGGCGAAGGGGTATAAAAGAGAATTGGGATTGGGCCTTAATATAGCACCATAACCCTCAAGCGAGACTTCCTGGAATGGTGGAAGTGGGACAGCATTGGAGCCACCTGTGAGCCCAAGTGTGGAGGTTGTCGCTGCGGGAATTGCCAGCCAATTGGGCAAATAAATGACACTCGCTGAAGAAAGAGAAGCGGAAATGGTGAAAAATGGCTTAACATGTAAATGGAGATGAGCACTGTGAGGAACCACACTGGCATGCTAAATACCCATGGACAGAGGATCCAGTTTCCCTGCCAGACAACAAAAGGGCTGTCCAAGCAACATTCCTCAGGACAGAAAAACAACTGACAAAGGAACCAGAATGGAAAGTTGCCTAGCAAGTGCATGACATGGTCCATCGCAAAGCTGCAGTAAAGTTGTCAAATTAGGTGATTGAGAGCTGGACTGGGCCACTGTGGTACATCAGTCACCTAATCGCTCCAAATCCTTACTCTGTCGCAACCCCAGCGAGGCTCGTCTGGAACAGCAGCCAAAAGTTTAGAGGCTTGAGCTTGAAAAACCTGCTGTTCAAAGGTCCCGACGTGCTCAACCCCATTCGTGCTGTCCTGTTGGGGTTCCGAGCTGGAGTCTTCACTGCCTTGGGCGACATAGGGAAAATGTATAACTCTGTCTGGCTGGAAGACAGAGAAGTCCATCTGCACAGATTCCTCTGGCGCGATTCTGGAGGAGATGAAATTGAAGAATATGCCATAACAAGGGTAAATATTGTAGACAAACCAGCAGGCTGCATTGCTCAACTGGCCATGCGAGAGACCGCAAACCTACCCATATTCAATCACCTTAAGGATTCTGCAAGAAGATGCTTATGTCGACGACATCCTGACTTCCCACTACAGCATGGATCAACTGAAGGTCATCACGTCGAATGTTGAGCAGATCCTAAAAGCTGGCAGATTCCACATAAAGCCCTGAGTCTACTCAGATTTATTAAAAGGGCAGGTGAGATCACAAGCGCCAAATCCACTCACCAGAAGAGAACTTCTAAGTCAAGTCTCAGGGCTGTATGATCCACTAGGTCTGGTGACACTAGGTTTTGGCCTTCCAAGAGTCCAAAGTTAACTACGGCCCAACCAAGAATACCTGAAGAATAAATTCATCAGACCCATGACACCCCCAGATTCTGCTGTCAAACCCGTTGGTGTCACCTTTTCTGATGGCAGTGAACATGCATACGGAGCATTGTTGTATCTGCATTGGAGCTGCAGTCAAGGCATAACCATGAGGCTTGTTGAATCCAAGGCCAAACTGACCCCCCTTGACTATAAGGGAGATGCCGTAAAAGTGGAGGTGTGCGGAGCTGTCTTTGCTGCCCGGTTAAAAAAGTACTTCCAAAGACATTGCAGGGTCCAAATTGAGAAGTGGTATCATCTCGTTGACAGTCATACCGTCTTAGGAGCAGTACAGCGTGAAAGTTATGGCTACCAAACCTTCTTTGCGAATCGCATTGGAGAGATTCAAAGCAGCACCAACGTCCAGGATTGGTGATGGGTTCCAGGGCAAATGCACATTGCAGACATCATCACGAGAGGAGCTGGCCCTAAAGATTTGAATGAAGACTCTGAGTGGTAGTCAGGTCCAAAGTTCCTCAGTCCACCAGTGAATGAGTGGCCAATTAAATCTGCTAAAGATGTTGCTACTGCAGCCAGAGAAAACATCACCAAGATCCAGAAAAAAGCTGCACTTATCAGAGCTCAGTTGAAGAAACAAGAGCCAGAAGTAAATCGGAGTTCAACCCAGATGGGACCAAGTAGACCACCTGGTGGAACAGCAGTTCAAGAGCTAATTGATGTGAAGAGATTCAACAATCTAACACGGCTGATCAAGACGGTGGCATTGGTCTGGAGAGCTGCAAAAAAGTTCATTCAAGTCAAAACAATGGACAAACTAAAGTGGGAGGTGGTATCATCAGCTGGTATTATCACTCTCAAAGAAAGAGAAGATGCATTCAGGGACCTCTGCTTAGCAGTGCAAAAAGGTGTGATCTTCTCAAACACCACAATAGATCGACTGGTTGTCTACAGAGACATGGCAACTGGACTTTTGGTGTGGTGGCAGAGTTCAAGTCTTTCATGAGGACCTCAAAACTGTTCCCCTCTTGCCCTTTGATGCCTGGATCGCAACCTTGTTGGCTTGTGAAGGCATGATGGAGTGGCAGGCACCTTGTTGAGGATGAGAAGGAAAGCATGGGTTTTAAGAGGAAGAGGAGTTTCTCAAAAAGTCGTTGACCGATGCTTCTCCTGCAAAAAAGCAAAAGCCAGAGTATGTCAACAAGTAAACTACCTGAAGAGAGAACGAGACCTGCTTCACCATTTGAGTTCACTGCCATCGATCTGTTCGGACCCTACCAAGTAAAGGACGATGTCAAGAGAAGAGCGTCAATGAAAGATTGGGGAGTTGTCTTTTGCTGTATGGCAAGTAGAGCTATTCATGCAGAGCTGGCCAACACTCTTTCTACAGAGAGCTTCCTATTGGCATACCAGAGGTTTACTGCAGTTATAGGTCAGACCCAGGAACCAATTTCATTGGTGCAAAACCTGTACTGAAGGATCTGTATGCTTTCCTGGAAAGTCAAGATAAAGGAACCTTGGAGGAGTATGCAGTTAAGAATGGAACACAGTTTGCCTGGAGAGTGCATCCAGCTGATTCACTACACCGAAATGGAGCTGCGGAAGCTGCAGTGCGTGTTACAAAGAGAGCTCTCCAAAGTCTTGGAAAAGGGTCAGACCTCACTTTCAGCGAGTTCTTAACAGCACTTCAACTTGCAGCCAATCTTGCAAACGAACATCCCATTGATGCAAGAGTTCAGAGCCGGGAGGGTTGTATACAATAGGGTGAATTCAGGTTGATTGTGAAATTTTTTGCCATTGAGATGACTGGAAAAAAGTATTAAGTATAGTAACTTATTAAAATAGCCATTCATTTATAAATATGGTTAAAAGCATAGGTTGTTTCATAGCCTTTGTGGTTAAAATCCAGTCAATTAACCTATACAAATGTGTAAAAGCTATTAAAATGCATTTATTTTGTACTTTAAATGTAAAATAAATTACATATGTAATGTATTGTTATTGGGCTGTATAATACCTACCAGCTTTAACGGAATGTGTAATATTGACTAACTCAGACCTTTGTGAAATATATTTAAGGCTAAATATTCATGTTTTAAATGGTTCATTAACTTAAGGTACTGATGTATTTGATGTAGTTCTGTGCAAAAGTTAAAATTAAGTCATGTTTAAACCTGCCAATTTATGAACTTATTGGGTTTGCTGGTGATTAACACTGTATGCATTTATGTTTATTTCTTTAAAGGTTTTTCACCTACATGAATGCTATAATAAATAAATGGATGGAAATAATTCACAAGGCCTTATCATTGAATGGAATCCAGTTTACATCTTCATATAGTGAGAACCTATATTTTTCAAGAGTGGGAAAGAGCACAGTTAGAAAAGACACTTGACAATAACTGACTTGAAACAGTTATGAACAGTCTGTGTTGACAGAAAAAAATGTGATGACTAAGTTGTAAGACTAGTCTTAACTGTAACCGGCCCCTGGTGTTCCCTCATTTAGTCTGATATATATAGTCCGTTTTGTTCAGTTCTTGGTCCTGTCTCGTCAGTGTTTTACGTGGTTGTACTATTGTTTCCTGAGTTTCCTTGCATGTTGAATTTATTGGATTAAAGACTGTTTTTGCTGATCTCCTTCATCTTCGTGCAGAATCAATAGTTTATTTAGGCGGGGGTTTTTTTACACCCAATTTTCCCCCTTCCTCCTATCACCATGGACTTTGCAGTTTGCCATTTGTGGGTGGAGTCACACACCAGGGGCTTTTTGGAGTTGGCATGCCTAAATCACTATCCAGACTGCTCGCTCTGCGTTTTTTACATCGCCAGTCTGAGCCGTGCCAGTGAGCCCTACTGAGTCTTATTCCGCCCCGGAGCCTGAGCCCCACGACACGTCTGACCAGGTGCGCGAGACTGCAGCAAAGCCCATCCCAGAGGGAATGCTTGTGGAACTTGAAGGTATGGATCTTCACCTTGGTCAGACGTCACCCTGGCTCCACCGCAGGGTTCCTGGCTCTTAGTTGCACTTCTGCCCTCCATCCCTTTTGCTCCACTGGGCTCTGCCTTCCCGTCGGCTCCACATTTGTCCTCAGTCGCACTGGCTCCACTGCGGTCTTCTGGATTCCCGCTTCCGCCTCGGCCCCATGAGCCGTCAGCTCCGCCTTGACCCCCTGGCTCCGTGTCTCCTCGGCTCCGTCTGGGTCTCCACCATGGCCGGCTCCGTCACAGGAGATCACATCCCTGGTTCCATCGCACAGGCCTCCAACTGGGCTCCTCCCTCCTGTGACTCCGCCTTGGAAAATCGCACTGGCTGTGGCTTGGGATATCATCTGGTTCCTCCCTCCCTGGTTTTTGCTGATCTCCTTCATCTTAGTACAGCCACCCGTTTTTGTGACAGGGTGAGCAAACACAGACGATGTGGCATCAGCCCTCAGTGTGGAATTAATAAAATAAAAAAACATTACAATGGGGGAAACAGAGTGTTCAATAGGGTTTATTTATTTATTTATTTCAGAGTCTGAAAGCCCTATTCACTCTGAGTTTGAATAATATGCCAGACCTAACATATGATTCTGATTCACAATAAAATGTTTACACCGTTTCAAACAAGTTGTTGTGTAGCACATATCATCACAGCTGTTTGCTCATCACTAGTCAATATTCCTTTCATTATGCACCATTATAAATGATTGAGTCAAAGTGTGTTTGCAGTAGTAAACTGATTCTGAGAATCCATAAAACATTTAAAATAGCTTTCCCAAAAACAATGAAATGTTCACTGTTAAAGAATGGGAACATTGTTGATTAATCAAAGTTAATGTGGTGTGAATAGTTCCTGAGAGAGCTCATATAAGCCACCAGAGCAAATTTTGAATATGTAAAAAAAATGTATCAATGTTTTATATGTACCCGACTGATTTTTCCATGTAATTTGCTGTGCAAAAGTACTGAAAAAGTCTATGAAAGCTTTTTTCAAGCTATTTAAAGAAGAAAAAAAAACTTGATTAAGTTTGGTTATTATGTTATATAACTGTTACGTTTTGGTCTAAGGCTTTGAAGAGAGCAGGCTGATCCAAATCACTGTGACCTGTTTCAGTCAGGGTTATGTGTTTCAGGAACTGTACGATTTGCTTCTTGTAAATATTTGTCTCTATTCATGGGGGCTTCAGCCACCGGGGCATCATTTGTAGAGTAGGTAGACGTTGCAGTTGGTACCCAAGGCAAGGGCATAACAGCAGATTGGTCTTGATGTATGTCATGTACCTGTGAGCAACTGGATATGTGCTGCTTGTTCTTTTATAAATCTGATTGACACATAACATTGGCACACTTTGACCCAACTGGCATTATGACTGTTAGGTAGTGATGTCATCAGCTTGTTTCTCTGAACCTCTTTCAGGTTAACGAGCTGCAGAACCTAACCAGTGCAGAGGTCATAGTGCCACGGGACCAAACGCCAGACGAGAACGATGAGGTCTTTGTCAAAATCAGTGGGCATTTCTTTGCCAGCCAGGTAAATTATACATGATATTTCTCAGAAACCTTGTGTTGTTTTGTTCTTAAGGTCTGAAATTTACAGCTCTAGTATGTACTGCTTTAGTAATGGATCTTTAATCTGAAGACACGCTATGCTTTATTCCAAGGGTTTTCAAAGTGTGGGGCGTGAGAGCATGTCAGGGAGGCGCAGAGTAGGGCTGAGCGATATCACTGTCAATCAATAGAGATTTATCTGTATGTAAATGTATCCGTGCAGTGCAGGACTGCTTAAAGAAACATGGATGAATGGCTTTATTTATTTCAAGCTGGGTGGCCCCATCTACACTCATTGGTCCAAAATAATGCTCACCTTAACTGTGCACAACATTTCATTTCAAAATTGAATTGAAATCTGCAACATCAAGTGTTATACACTAACATTCAAAAGTTTGGGGTTAAAATTGTATTCATCAAGGAGAGATTCAATTTAATAAAAGTCAGAGTAAACACATTTTTAATTATTACAAACATTTTTATTTAAAATAAAGGCTTTTTATATTCATAAAAGAGTCCTGATTTATTTATTTTTTATCTCAGTTTCCATACAAATATTAATCTGCACAACTGCTTTCATCATTGATAATAATAAGAAATGTTTCTTGAGCAGCAGATCAGCATATTATGATCATTGACACTGAAGACTGGAGTATTGATGCTGAAAATTCACCTTTGCCATCACAGGAATAAATTACATTTTAAAATATATTAAAATAGATTACAGTTTATATAAATTGTAATAATATTTCACAATTTTAATTAAAATTTTTGATCAAATAAATGCAGCCTTGATGATCAGAAGAGACTTCAGAAAAAATCTTACCGACCCCAAACTTTTGAATGTTAGTGTATTTTACTTAATTTTGTTCCTTGACCATGTAAAAGCTAAACGCTGTTGAATTGGGTGTGTAAATAAAAAAAACACAAACATGAAATCATGATGTCTTGTGGTGCCACCTTCAAGCAGTCGCCTCTCTCCTATTGAAACTGAAGTGGAACCAAACATTTAGCACAATAAACATGCTCTCCTCTGGTCCCACAGACTGCACAGAGGAAAATCAGGGAGATCATCCAGCAGGTGAAACAACAGGAACAGAAGCACCAGCAAGGCACCCCCGTGACACACCGCTCCAAGTGACCATCAGGGCAGCCCCAGCGGGCACCTGCCAATGAATGTAGCCCTCCCAACTGGAATCAGACCAGACCGGATGCAGGGGACCGGCCGGGCAGACCAGCAGCCGCGGGATCAAAACCAAAGAACTTCTTTCTAGGGGAGATGAAGGAGCCACAGGCAGAAGGGCTCTGAGTGCACTGCCAGCTTGGGGAGGGAGGGAGGGGGGGGGAGGAAGGAAGTGCAAGGAAGACAAGTGTTCCTTTTATTGTTCAAACACACCCTGACTGAGAGACGAATAGGTATGGGGCGTCTACTATCAGGACGGGACACATCATGGTCGCCCCAAGTAACAATTTCTTTAGAAACTTCTTAATTTAGGCTTAACATAGGGTTAACAAAGATAAGACGCTCCATTAACACGTGTACACTGATGCATTTTGACTGAGTTGTGTTGCTGTTTTTTTGGGTAGGTAAGTGTGGGTGTGCACTAGTTGGCAATTGGCGACGGATTTTTTTTAATTTATTTTTTTATGCTCAGATTGCGATTTCAGTGATCCTCAGCAGTATTGTCACCAGTACACTAGAACAAATATACAGTTTTTTGAAGCAGAAGTATAATTCTTCTTGTTTTGCACAAGCCAGCAAGCGGGCGATTAGTGCACATACGCGGTTGCGTACGCATAACATTATGTTTTTCTAATTTCTGCGATGATGGGATGTGAGAATGTTTGGAAATGTAAAGGACAGAACGTTTACTCATATCTTAGCCTGTTTGCATTTCAGGACACATCATCCAACGCAACGGATCCTTGTTACTTAAGCCTGTGTGTGCCAACGGATGCAAACATTGAAACATTTCTTACTGTGCATATCTTTAATTTTTTAGCTTTTCGTTTATTCTTATTTCTATCCAGCTCTTACACTCCATTTTTATTTTAACGCCAGTGTTTTTGCAGCCTCTGCATTTTGTTATTTCATCACTGCCACACTCTTGTGGCGGCAGTCATTACGAGACGAAGTAGGTATGTAGTAGATGTGGATTGGGAGTCACCACCCCTTGTTTGCTTTAGGGGGTATGAAAAAAATCTGAAGCAAGCACCAGCGCCTGAATGACAGCGCACTTTTACTGGCTTGACATTGGGCGATACTGGCAGAAGCGAAATCGAATGTGCACCAAGAACTCTGCCTTAATCTATGCTGAAAGCAAACGAAAAGATGGGTGACTCAAACTGTGATGGAGGGTCAGGTTGATTGTGGGACGAGGAGGCACCTGTGGTACACACACACGACCGCGTTTGGCTTTAAATCTCTTTGTCAGGGAGCTTTCTAAACGGCATGACAGCTGTGAATGTACAATAAGCAGCCTTTTAGAGAGAGCACCTCCCTGTCATGTTCAGTGAGCTGGTTGGTCAGCGATATTGTTTTTGTTTTAATTTTATCTTCTTTTTTTTTTTTTTTACAATACTCTGGCTGTTTTTGGGAAACTGATCGACAGCATGGATATCACTTTATGTTTTATTTTCTTCTTCTTTTTGACCATGGAAGCTCGTGGCCTTAACGTCACCAGTCTATGACATCACAGACAGCTCCCTCGCTCAATGAGAGCTAAGCCTCATCTTCCAGACGCAAGGTTTATGCCAATACGCACAGCTTCCATTTGTGTGTATGCGTGTGTGTATATAGATATATATATAAAGAGAGAGAAATATTTATGAATCTATTTTTTTCCTATTTTGTGATGAGAGCTATTAATCAGAAACAAACAGAAAAGGTCTCTTTTTTTTTTGGGTGGAACACTGCCATGTTATTCTGAAGGGAAGTGTTTATTTTCTTGGAAGTAGACTATGAATATTGGTAGTATACTAACAGTAAGAACAGTAATGAATCAACGCAACACTTTGATCAGAATGTGATTGGCGCGCATGTCAGTATTGTGATCTACCTCAGGCGTCAGGGTACCTCAGTCCAATCTTAATTTCCCTTTTTTTCTCCCAACATTTTGTATGCCTTGTAAACTGAAAGTTTTGAACGTTTTCTTTTTTTATGATAATCATACAAGTTCAAGAAAAAGACTAGTCTGAAGTCTTCAGGTTCATCTGACAAAGAATGGATCTTAAAGCTTTCAAAACTGTATCTGAATTTACTGCGTTCTTTTACCGATCACAACCTCGTGATTTATGGAATGTGTAACTGAGGTGTACTTAGCTGCCCGAAAGGGGTTCTAAATATGGATACTGTGTACTGATGTCTAGATCAATGACAAATGGTTGAAAAAGACTATGAATATCAAGTAGAATGGCTTAATTCAAAGCATTCTCCAGGAGTAGTTACATTGTCTGAAGCGTAAGCCAGCTTTCATTTTATAAAAAAAAATGAGTCCAAATTCAGGAATTACAGTAAGACCAATTTTTTTAATTGAGGTTTTTCTATCAGGGCCTTTCACAAAACAAAACTGGTTTGATATGAATAAAAAAAATAAAAAATAAAACAGCTCTGTTAACTTGATATAATAATCACAGAGTCACTGTGTTTGTTTATTGTAATCACACAGAAATCACAAATGCAGGTATTTTTGTCGCCTCAGATCTGCTCTGAATGCAGTGGATCTATTGCTGGTCTACTGTACATGCGTGTTATCTCTCAAAGACCGAGGCCTATGTCAAATCGAGATGGAAGACAGTTACATGGTCAGGTCCAAGTGTGTGTACTTGCAAAGCTGGTTTGCATTCATACAGTAATTCACATTATTTGTCTGTTTACTGAACTGCAAGAAGTCCCGCTCTATAGTTTTAGTAACCGTTTTCGGAAGGGGTGTGTTACCGTAGACTTGTGTAAATTGTTTTATACCCACTGAAGCAACTTGTCCACACTTATCCACAAAGAGTAGCACAGATGCCAGGTGCCGATGCCGTTTCTGTTTGTAAAGGCTTGAGGCTTCTGGTAGATCAAGTGACTTCTAACAAGTTTTCACTTGAGAAGCTGAACATGGTTCTTACGGTTCTTGTCTCTGTGAAGGCTCGTAGCCAAATGAGGGCGTTATTTCCCCTGAATTATTGACTTTCTGCTTAATCTCAGGTGTTTGCTCATTGATGGAGTTCAGGTTGTGTAGCAGTATGGTAACTCGGTTCACTTTTAAGTGTTATTGTAACTGTAACGCGCCACGCTGTCGATAGACACCTATCTAAAGTTCTACAGTGGTTCTTAACTTTTCTTAAAGAGTTTGTATTTCGAAGCTTTGTCACGTGTGCATCAGTCGTGCATCAGTATTTAACTTTACAGAAGCATTAGTCGATA
Organism: Leuciscus leuciscus; assembly: GCF_965113295.1. Classification (NCBI taxonomy): domain Eukaryota; kingdom Metazoa; phylum Chordata; class Actinopteri; order Cypriniformes; family Leuciscidae; genus Leuciscus; species Leuciscus leuciscus. The sequence continues at coordinate 22,251,764 of NC_138731.1, forward strand.
CATGCATTAACTAACATCACACTGTTTTATTGTCTCTGTAATCTGGTAATCACGCTGTCTCGCTATCCATTACGATATCCTGTAACATAACGCTAGGGATAATTGAGGTCTTTGCATTATCTTTAGGCCATAAGTCATAGCTAATATAAGTCGAACGAATCAGGTCAGTTTAGGGTTAGCTGTTGTTTGTAGTCTTGGCATGAAATCTCATTGTTGTTTGCTTTTGGGCCACCCTTTTAGGGTGAACGGAGACTTAAAGTAGGTGCTGTTCTATGTTTTTTGATATTCGAATGATATTAGAATAGACCACAAACACAGCTATAGTTGCTCACAGTATGAAGACACCGTTCTAATTGCGTTTAACTTGGGATGAGAGCAGGAAATCAGAGCGATGCATGAGAAATCAACGCAAATCATAGGCTGTGAAAACTTCTTTGCGCCTTTTCCACGGCAGATCCATTCCTACGCAGCTCTCTAGCTTCTCACGTTAGTTCATTTCGAGCGATGTGAAACAGAGACTGGGCTTGCTGCACTGCCTGCCGTCTCCCCTTAGCTGGATTGTGGGTAGTGGGGGAGGGGGACTGAGAGCTGATCTTTTTTTTTGTTTTTCTTTGCTAACAACCATGTTGTTTTGAAATGTAGGCGAACTGTACTGCTGATCAACATGGATTTGAGCAATAAAATTCTTTATACAATTCTTGTGTCCGAAGCTCATCTTGTTGACATCTTTGTTGGCCAGGGGTGTACAGTCCTTCTCTTGGAGGGCCACTGTCCTGCAGAGTTTAGCTTCAGTCTTAATTAGACACAATTGAACTTGCAAGACTCTTTCCCAAAATCATGTAGCCCTAGCACTATAAAAGGGGTGACTGTTTCGGACACAGCCCTTGAAAATTCCAGGCAAGGGTGTTGGGTTAGGCCGGAGCTTAATTTTGCAGGACAATGGCCCTGCTGGAACAGGATTGGACACCCCTGTTATTGGGTATGAATGATTGGGTTAAACAAAATGCACTAATCATAATGTGATGAAATTTTCCCTTTAATTTTAAAGCAGCATTCATAATACTCCTCAGTTGTGCATATGAATGCTTGCTTGGAATGAACACCATGCAGGTGTGATTAAATGTTCTGACAGAAGCTAATGGAATGAGTTTATTGTCAGATGATTGATCACATCATAAACAGCTTTACTCATATGAATGGGGTGTTTGATGAATGAAAATACTGCATTCTGCTCACAGCGTTCCTAATGGCACTGGCACATACCATTTAAACACTACCAAAGTGGATGGGCTTTCAGTGACCAGGCATGACTTCACATATTGAATGTCTGCCTTTCCATATAGAAAAAAACCCATAGTGAATATTTACAATTTTAATATTAACAAGTACTCCAGCATGTTAAAATATTAAATATTTTCCCACTCAGTGAGGTAGCTCACTTTTTAAGGCTAATGTGAAATTTCCACAACAGTAACGCACAACCAAAATCCACAATATCCATAATGTCTGTTCTTAAAATATCCACAATGTCTGCATTAAATACCTCAAATACATATACTTTACTGCAAGATTCCATGTCTTTTAAACCACAAAAGACTGTTATGGACAGCTAAATCAGAGTAAATGCACAGTGTGTATTTTAAACTGTGATTTGTACATGAAAGAAGGATTCAGAATTCAAGACCAACATAATAGACCCAACAGAACATCCCAAAATGGCACCAAAAAGCTCATTGTCTCACATACATTACAACCTGTGCCAAAAAAATACACAGCAGCTTTCCAAGTAAAGAATGTGTAAAAAATCACACTTCCATTTTTAAAAATGTTAGGCCACAAAAATCAAAAACACACTTTGAATTCAAATAGTAGCCACCCATAAAGTGACTAAGTAGGATCAGATCAATGACCCCACACTGTCCCTTATCTGTTCTTCTTGTCTTGCCTGAGTCCATTTGTTTCAAGGCCATCCAGGTGGAGATGCCGAGTGCTGTATTTACGAATCAGAGCTCCAGGCAGCAGGGCGACACAAGCAATAAGGAGCAGTTTCAACAACACACTCCAGGAGAACAAGTCATCCAGAGAGGATATACGAGACAGCATTGATCCCGTCTGGACGCAGATGAAGTTGTATGGCATCAGGCCTGAAAGACAAACAAACATGTTTCAAATAAATGCTACAAATATTAAGGGAAATGTTCCTTCATTTAACAGTGTTTACCAATGAAGACAGCCATGAAGAAAAGAGTGACAGGAATATTAAGTATTGGGGAAGTCATGTTTAAGAACCAGTTTGGACTCATGGGAAAGAATCTCAGGAACAGTAGAAAAAAGAACAAGCTACTTCGGTTTTCCTCGACCTGGAAAAAAGTAAAAATTAGTAAAATTATAAATGAAATCCAGTGATGATTAGAATACTTCGTGCTTTCAGACTTCTTAGAAGATGACTAGATGTACCTTCTTCTGCAGCTTGGCCACCTTGTCAGGGAACAGTCTCACAATGTGCTCCTTGCCAAACGCCTGGGACAGGAGGAAACAGAGAGTGGCACCTACTGTGGTGAGGACACAGGCGAGAAGAAGACCATACCACGTCCCAAACAAGGCCCCAGCCAAGATGTTCTGGGGGGGATAAAGTCATTTAATGTAGAAGTCAAGATCAAAGGATATGAAGGTGCATGTTGTACATAACCCTCCAGCTGTGACCATAATATGGGAACACTGTTAGTGTGGGGGGTCAAATTAACCCCATGCAATTCGCTAAAAACAGCCAATACCAATGTTGTCAGAGACAACAAACAAAAACAAAAAAACTTCTTTTTTTTTTTTTTTTATGACAACTTGCAGTGACTATTTGCAGGAGGTGAAAATTATTACAACTAAGCATAAATAGCATCTAACATTATTTGTGCTTTGTGTAAGTGGAATTTATTGCTATTTGTACTTGGTGTAAATAAATAGCCTCTGCCTTTTTGTTATGTCTGGTTCTCAGAGCCTTTTCAGGGTAAAATGGGTTTCTCAAACTTCCTGTTAGTGCTGCAACAGTCTAGTATTTAAGATCCAAAAAACATACAATTGTGACTGAAAACTCAAGTAGATGAAGAAACAGAATTCTTGGATGGTTATCTTCTTAAATTTGTATAATTCTCAGTCCTCATGTTCTCATGCATTTCATATTTAAGTCTTTGGCAAGCTACATTATACATTTTCAGTTTTTTGCCTGACTTGGGTGTTGATTTTTGACAAATCACATGGAAACCAGTGAGGGTCATTTTGATCGTTGTCACCAAAATGTTTACAGCCTTTCCAAAACATATCTGTGTAGAAAACTTTGAATGCACATTCATAACCATAAATAAGAAACATTTCCAGAAGAAATGAACAGTTTAACCAGAATGCGGGTTAAATTCACCCGCAACACAATAGGAAGGATAAATGTGTACATTCAAGAATAATGTTTCTGTGTAAAAGTTGTGCTCTTACTAAAAAAGAGGAACCGGGTATGGCAAAAGCCTGCTTGTAGAGGTAGGCACTGCAAAAGAGTAACAGCACATATCCTGTGTACTCTGTTTTATAAAACTGCAACAGCTCGGCCATCTCTTTCAGCTCATCCAGGTCTGATGGGAACTTCAACCTGGACCAAAATAAAGTCACATGACATTGGTAAACTTTCAAGGACAGTATCTGGACATTACCTATCTGGTTCAAATACATTCTGGTAATACCTTAAGTATCACCCTTTTGCAATGTTAACAGCCCATTGGTTACCAGCCTTAGGGGTGGGTTAACCCAAAAATGAAATTTCTGTCATTAATTACTCAGCCTCATGTCGTTCCAAACTCTATGACCTTCGTTCATCTTTTGAACACAAATTAAGATATTTTTGATGAAATTCGAGAGGTTTCTGAACCAGCCATAGGCAGCAACGTCATTGCAACTTTCAAGGCCCAGAAAGGTAGTAAAGACATTGTTAAAAGAGTCCATGTGACTACAGTGGTTCAACCTTAATGTTATGAAGCGACAAGAATACTTTTTTGTGTGCAAAAAAACAAACAAAAATAACTTTATTCAACAATTTCTTCTCTTCTGTGTCCGTCTCCTATGCTGTTGATGGAATAAAGACAGTGCAGCGCTTCCGGGTCTTAAGTCAGAATGCCGGCTCATTATTGGCCGATGCTGTTCACATGAGCACCACGATGGTGAGCCGGCATTCTGACGTAGAACATGGAAGCACTGCTGTGTGTTTACTACAACTATTTTAACAATGTCTTTACTACCTTTCTGAGCCTTGAAAGTTGCAGTGACATTGCTGCCTATGGCTGGTTCAGAAACCTCTTGGATTTCATAAAAAAAAATCTTAATTTGTGTTTCGAAGATGAACGAAGGGGTGAGTAATTAATGAGGGTATATAATGAGGGTGAGTAATTAATGACAGAAATTACATTTTTGGGGGAACTAACCCTTTAAACCACCTCATCAGAGATGAGGAAAAAAAAATATAAGGTGGCTCGGTATGCTTTTTTCCTCAGAATCTTTCTCCTTCAGTGCGAAGATCATTTCCTCGTTGACTCTGAAGAAGACTGCGAAGAAAAGAAGTGGATTAACCAGCGCCAATGAGCTCTGCAGCTCCCCTGCTGCCATCCAGCGTATCTTGAGAGCAAATTTCATGCCTGAAAGAGGAAATTTCATCGGCATTTAGTCACGTGGCATCACGCCACGAGTGCCCTATACACCTTGGGGCGAGAACAGTGAGTGCTTCACTTGTGCCACAACCTGGCACTGAGACTGAGCTTCTCATCTTCCCTGCCAATCTGACTCTACAGCACGATTTCATCATCCAGCTAGATTCATCATCAATTACCCCTTCAAGGTCGACCAGAAATCTTGGAGTAATCTTTGAGGACCTTCAAAGACCACATTGTTAAGACAGCTCATTAATGCATGTTTGCACTGCACAACAGCAGGAAGATCAGGCCTTTCTTAACTGAGCATGCAACACAACTTCTCATCCAGGCCCTGGTCATTTCCAGGCTTGATTACTACAATGCTCTTCTGGCTGGACTTACATCATGTGCAATCAAACCTCTACAAAAGATTCAGAATGCTGCAGCACGTCTTGTCTTGGGGGGTGGTGGCGCAATGGATAAGACACATGCCTTTGGTGTGAGAGACCCGGGTTCGAATCCACTGTGAGACACCAATGTGTCCCTGAGCAAGACACTTAACCCCTAGTTGCTCCAGAGGCGTGCGACCTCTGACATATATAGCAATTGTAAGTCGCTTTGTATAAAAGCGTCAGCTAAATGAATAAATGTAAATGTAAATGTAAAATGTCTTCAACGAAACCAAAGGGCCCACATCACACCTCTCTTCGTCTCTTTGCACTGACTACCACTTGCAGCTCGCATCAAATTCAAGGTATTGACGCTTGCTTACAGATTTACCACAGGCTCAGAACCCTCCCACTTCCACTCAGTTATGCTGCGTTCACACCAACCGCAAATAGAGCGTCTGGTGTGAGTGATTTCCATGTTAAGTCAATGTAAAGACGTGATTACGCGCGTCTGGAGGTCCTGCGGCAAGAATGAGGCGTTTAGCGCGGCGCGGTGGACGCGAATCCGCCTCATTCGCGCGAATTGATCATCTGGCGCAAGTGATTTTATTTGGTGATTTTTGTGCATTCACACGTTTGACCGAATTCGAGTTGAAAAATCTGAACTTTGGCGTCTGTTCGTGACGCGTTAACCAATCAGGAGCCTGCTTGCTGCTGTCACGTGGTGAAGTAAAAACAAAGCAATCTTTTATCACATAAAAACTTGATTTCAATATATGAGACATATTCATTTTGTATTGAATGCTATTTATTCCATATCTAAATCTGGATTATATGAAACATTATTATTCTAATGTAACAACCAACATACTTTAGTGTATAAGAACATAGTTTGTGTCTGGACAGTGTTGTGAAAATCACAGGACAGGTTAATTACTTTTGGAGGCTGGCTCCATTTATCATCAAAACAAAAATAAATTACAGATTTGGTGGGTGAGGGCGAGGGTGATCCTCGCTCCGATGCGGGACAACAGGTCATCAAACTGGGCGTGGGACAGGCGGAAGTACCGCTGTAAGCGGCCATCATCCAGGCGCAGCTCCTGGAGCAAGTGGTGAAACTCGCCAAACTGGGTACGCCTCCGGATCGAGGGTCTGGTGGACCCAAGTACGACAACGATGATCCCTACGCCGCTGTTCTGCTCTCCAGAGCAAATACGAGCGGTGATCTCTTGATGAACGCTCGATCAACATTAGCCATCTTGCAAACAGACAACTGCCTAGCACTTGCGCGCGCAAACGAATGGATTCAAAATGTTCAAGCGTCCAACTAGACGCGATAGACGCGAATTTGACGTACTATTCGCGTTTGGTGTGAAAGCAGCATTACGAGTCTACATCCCTACCAGAACGGCCTATGGTCGGTAAATGAGCGGTGGCTGGTGGTACCATCACAGAGAGGCACAAAATCACCCTCTAGAACATTTTCGATGAAGCCGTCGCCGGGCATCTCTGCCCACCCACAGCACTGATTTGGAAAGTCAAGGCTGTTCATCCCTCCAAGCCGTGCAGGACCACGTCCACCCTAGTGGCCAGAGCTTACTCTGCGGCTGGCCAAGCTGAATCTGTTCTACATACAATGGCGGTCCTCCAGGCCTTTCAGGCCAAACTCCGCTTTACTGCGGCACAGAAATCATTGCAAGCCATCCGCCACTTCCTGCTGAAGCGGTCCAGTTTGGCTGTGCTAGGTTGCAAAAAACATTTGTCAACCCGGCAGCCAACCAAACCAGCCCGACACCTGCTCAGCCTCAACCAGAGCATGAGGTCAGACAGCGCCCCTGTAGCTGCAAGTGCTACCCCCTTCCTAAATACCAGGGTCCCTGCCCGAATATAGCGCTGGACACTGAGCCAAAGATGAAGCAGCTCTGATGCGTTTGCCATAAAAAGGGGAAGGCAAGGTCCCGCCGAGGCCAGACCACCTCCCAAGAGAATTTGTTCCCGCCTCCCAACCTTGTTCAGTTCTGGCCGCTGGCGACGATGTGTTTGTTGTCAGTAACTGGTCTGTCTGACCCACAAAAAATGCATGCACGCATCCACGCGGTTCACCGCTGTTATAGCGAGCCAAAAAATAAAACACAAACACCTTCACAAAAAGAGCACTTTTCCTCTTCACGCTTGCAAAAACGCGAGCGCTGGCTCCCCGTCCCAGTGCGAGTGTCAGGATGGGTCCTAAAGATGATCAGATAAGGTTACTTGCTCCAGTTCGTTGCAGATTGTTAAGATGGCTTTGTTTGTCCCTAGGCAATCCTGCCCCAGTAAGGCCTTTTTGCAGTTTATCTAGGACCCTAATTTTTGAGTGCTTATAGGCTGGGCTCGCAGGACGGTTTTCTTCGTTCTGTGCTATTAGCACGGCGCTATTGGATTGCGTTCCCATTGCGTTGGCAACTAACGCAATGTGAGTGAACCATATCAAAAGGGAACGTCCCAGTTACTAGTGTAACCTTGGTTCCTTGAGATAACAGGAATGAGCATTGCGTAGCTGGCCGGGCTACCGCTCCAGCACAAAAGTTGTTGCTTGCCGCTCTTCAGTCAAAAGATTCGGAGAAAAATGGTATTCTTAGCTGGCTTATATAGGCGAATGGCCCTGCCCAGCAGACTGAAATGCCATTTGTTCGTGCAGGTGTACAAACGTGAAACAGAAACGCAATAAGTATGGAACGGAAATGGTGGTGCGTTGAACCAAGTGCAAGATTCTCTATGCTTGCATAGAAAAAAAAACAGTAAGATAAAAATAAAAACATAAAGAGAGGAAAAAGCAAATAAAAGCTATCCTAGAAATATGTCAAGATAATAGATAAATGAATATACTAATATGAGTAACGTTAGGTAGAGTATTGCAGATAATAGTAGTGAATGGTCACGAGTAAAACTTCTACATTATGAACATGGCAGCAACAGAACAGATCTAATTTCACTGCAGAAGGACAAATGACAGCTGGAGACAAGGACAAGATAGAGAGCATCCATTTTAATAATGTTTACGTTTTCTACACTATGCAAGCTACATCCTCAGAATGTTTTGCATAAGACTGGTAAATCACAATTCCAGCTGCGAGAGCGATCGTTATATAGCGAAAGACAGACCGTAGTTATCATCACACAAACATTAGAGAGGCACACCTGGAGGCTGCAGTCTCCATTTCATTTTGGTTGTCTTCACCATTAGATTTTGCAGTGTCTCTTTCATGGTCCTGTTTAGGCAGCTGGGGTCCAGGGGGGAGATAAGAGGAGAGTAAATAAAGGTAAAATGTAGCCGTTACTATTACAGCGATCAGTCCAGCAAGCGAGCGCATGACGAAGTCACTAGAGAGCGCAGATACTGCATGTCCATTCACTGCGGATAACTTCCGGGAGCGAAAGTACGAATCCTACGTAGGCGAAGGCCATACTTATGAATATTAATTATTCTATGTGACCGCGGATTGGTAACCTTCTTGGCGTGCATAGCCACGCGATCTATTTAATATTCATAAGTCCCTCGCTTTAGTGGAAATCGTTGATTCGCCAGTTTACCAAGCAGACAAAATCAACATTGCCTTTTTGAAAATAAAAAGATGCCACAGTGTAATAAATGTAATGTAATAAAATAAATACATGAAAAGTTGAATATTTTGTGTTCAAAAAGCTTTTATACATAAAAATATATTCCGTATTATAAAAATAATATTTAAAATGTGTGTGTTTCCAAAACTTATGTGACGTTTGATTAATGTTCTGTCAGTCCTTGACCATAGTAGAATTTGTAAATTCACTTCCGGGAATGGAAGCCGACTCCTGCGGTGACCAGATGTTATTTGAATAACGTTAGCTTTTTTGGAAAAGCAATGTGTTTATACTATCGCATTAAAAATTAATCGTCACGGAAGACACTTAGGAGATGTGACGTGTCAAATAATAAATCAGAGTGCATTGACGCACTGAGTTTGCAGGTCACAAGTTCCAAAGTCCTGCAGTTCTTTCAACTCAAAACAAAACAGTTCAGCTCAACACAATGGCTCGATATGAACTTGTTAAACGATCAGTTGCTCTGATCACTCTTACCAACCCACCAGTCAATTCCTTAAGGTGAGTAAAAACCTACAAAAAATTAATGCATTTACATATTTTGCAATCATTTGTACTTGTTCTTATTAAAGCAAGACCAAAGTATAGCAATTTTTTTAATCTTGCATGTATTTTCCTATTGTTATGTAACAACATTAGTTAAAAACGTAGTTAAAAAACTTTTATAAATAAGATTGTTACACATGATCTTCCACATAGACAGAGTTCAAATTCCACAAAGTGTCCTTGAAAGTGTTTTCAAGTGCATTAATACAAACCCATTAAAGTCAATGAACAATAGTGATTTTAACATGCCCATCTGCTCTTTTTCCTTAGTTCTGCTGTGCGTCATGGCATTGCAAAGACCATGGATCGAGCCCTGAGTGACCCGAAGGTCACGGCCGTGGTGATCTGTGGAGAGAATGGAAGATTCTGTGGAGGTTAGAATATCACAGTCAAACATCCACCAAAAATAAAAATGACATTTTCAGGTTAAACATGCTGGCACATGTATGTTGCACAAGTCTTTCACTGATTTGCTTGTTCTGGCTGAGTTATGTAAGAAGACCATCTGATGATAATGCATTTTTCTCCAGGTGCAGACATCCGTGAGTTTGCTGGGCCTATGAGAGGACCTCCTCTGCTACCCTTGTTGGATTCCATAGAGGCCGGAGAGAAGCCTGTGGTTGCTGCCATAGAGGGGGTGGCTCTAGGCGGGGGCCTTGAATTAGCCCTCGTGTGTCACTACCGTATTGCACACTCTAAGGTAAACCATTTTATACTGCTGTGTATTCTTATGAACATGCATGCTTACATGCTTGAATATTGTGCAATACTGTCTAGTGCTGCAATGTTGTAGGTTAATGGGTTGAACTTTGATATCAATATTTGAAGTTTATTAAGAGAAGGAAAGGTTGTTGGTTTGTGGTTTATGCACTATGTAATGTACTTTAATGTATTATGCGTTCCAGGCACGTCTTGGACTTCCAGAGGTGACTTTGGGCCTCCTGCCAGCTGCTGGGGGAACTCAGCGTCTTCCCAGGCTCATTGGCATTCCTGCTGCCCTAGAACTAATCACCACGGGTAAATCATACACTTAGCCTATTGGCACACCCACAATTCACCCCAACAGATTTCAGCCTCTTTGCTAATTTCAGCCACATGCCCTACTCTGTAAATCCCAGCTCCGCAAAAAAACAAACATAACAGTCAAAGTCAAGTGACTGAAATATGTCCTGCAGAGATTGTTTCTGAATTTCCTGATTGGCTAAAATTGCGTGAGCTGAGCCCCTCGCTTTTTTCTTTTTTCTGCTCAATAACTGCCATGTCTCTGATATTTTCAAAGGGATTTCATAAATAATTCACTAATTCTTCACTGTAAGAAGTGCTACAGTTAATCTGATCATCCAATGCACTTTATGATAAAAATGAAAACAGTAGGGGACTACATTTTGTTTTCAGTAATAAATCAAACTTTTCCCACCAGGTGTCAGCATTGCGCACTGTTTCTGATTGATTTGCTTTATGGCTTGTATAGCAACAAGTCAAATCCACTCACCTTTATTTATAGAGCGCTTTATCCAATACAGATTTATATAGCGCTTTATACAATACAGATTGTTTCAAAGCAGCTTTACAGGGATAAACAGGAAAATAATGATTCAATGATGCAAACAGTGTTCAGTTCTGCTGTAAAACACCTCTAAAAAGAAAATCGTGTCAGCAACAGTTCATCCAAAAATGAAAATTGTGTCATTATTTACACATCCTCATGTCATTCCAAATGTATGTATTATAATAGTTATTATTATTATTATTATTTTGGTGGAATGCAAAAAGAGGAAATGAATGAATTTTTCAGTGCTTTTTTCTGTACATTTCATAATAACCACATATATCTTCTTTTTTTAAGAGCTGTAAAGAACATTCTTTAAAAAGTCTCATTTGTTTTCCACTGGTAAAATAACAGCATATGGGATTGAAACGCTGTGAGGGTGAGTAATTTCATTTCATTTCTGGGTGAACTAATCCTTTAAAAATGCGCAGTGAGATTTCAGTTGTTTTATGGTTATGATGGGATTTTCCTCACCCATTGTCATAATGTATAAAGCAAAACAATAATCAAGACAAGCACCCCCACATCGCTCAGTTTCTCCTTTACCAACAGCGGAATTATTGTTTCATATTGCAGGCCGCCATGTCTCTTCCCAGGAGGCTCTGAAGCTGGGCATCGTTGACCAGGTCACAGAGCAGAATGCTTGTGAGGTGGCTGTGGAGTTTGCCCTGAGAGCTGTAGGTATGTCAGCATGAGCATGAGCTTGCAAAGCAGAAATGCGGATATTAAAAGACTGAACAGTAAAGCGAAGCCGAGTCTTTGGCAGGCTTTCAGAGTCAGGGTTCCAGATAAATCCTTTGTCACAGCAAATGGAATTAATGTTTCATATCCTTGTCAACGAGTTTCAGAGTCGTTCTGTGCTTTTGATCTATTTTTCAAAAAGTCAAAAGGAACAGACATTATTAGAATATTAATTGTGAACCTTCTGAGCATTGGAGAACAATTTAAACAAATGGCATATTTTTTTTATTTGTAAAAACAGCTCTCATTATTACAGATCTTTTATTCGCTTTTGATGATAAGATGGTCTTTAAATCCCCTCGAACTGGTTTAAAAACCTGCAAAATGTTAATGGTTATATTTGTACTGACTTTCAGTACAGCCGTCTTAACTATATACGGGGCAAGTGAAGTCAAAAATCTTTGTTTATACTGTCGCTTGGAGCGTGTTAAATTGTGCTCTCTCTGAAAAATAATTAGAGATTCTCTGCAGCTTCTGAAAAATGAATGCCAATTCTTCACCTCCTGCTTGACCCCCATTTCCTCCAGTAATGAAAAGTCACATGAGAGCAATTAAATCATTGAAACGATTGCTGGGCTCTCTGAAGTATTTCTGTCAAATTATTCGGCTTTTCTAGGTCTACAGTAAGTGCAGCTGTTTATCATGCTCTACAGAGAGTGAGGGAGCCAGATCTCTTGTAATGTGAATGTTGTGAGTGACACTCTTACGGAGAGATCAGGGTTCATCTAGAGTCAGGATAAGCTGTGGAGGGAGATTAAAGATTGGCCACAAAAGCTAATGCTCTCACTGTAATCGCACGCTGAGCGAAGATCAACCCGGCAAAATCCTTGCAACAGTCAACTAAATGGAACTGAGGAGCAAGAGCAAACGTGGCACAGGTATGGTGGACAACAGCCAAATGTGCCTGATTTACTGACTAATGGTAAATTGCAAATGGTCCAAATTTGTCCGAATGTAAACGGGTTGATTCCATCTCAAATTGCGGCCACACAGAATTTGTTTAAAGAGAATGGCTGAGAATTAGCCTGGATGATAAATCTCATGTGTGTGATAGATCTTAATATCTATTGTGAGACGGTAGAGTCCCAGAGGTAAGAAATCCCATTAATTTTCTCCATTGATAGAGCTCAGCAGAGACCTCCCACTCCAATAAAGCATTTCAGCGCGTATTTATTATTCAACAGTTACAGAGACTTTTACATTGTTTCAAAAGATTTCAATTTCAAGTATCCCTTACAGAAAAAACACATGACCTTCACATGTGACCACATGCACATGTGATTTTGCACATATGAAATGAACATGTAAAAACATGTTAAATGGACATGACGTGAAATATGTGGATCACATGTGAAACATGTTTTGCACATGGGAAATGTGTGCTTTTGTAACATTTACACATGTGAAACACATGTGATTACATGTGAAACAAATGTAAAATTCCCATGTGAAACCCATGAGCTCACATGTGAAACGTAAAATTCCCATGTGAAACCTATAATCACATGTGAATATATGAATATACGCTGTTCTTATCACAGTTTCCACAAAAAAAAATTGTCAGCACTATTAATAATAAGTGTTTCTTGAACAGCAAATCAACGTATTAGAATGATGTATGCAGGATCATGTAAATTACATTTTTTTATATATTAAAACAGAAACAAGTTGTTTTAAATTTATGATAATATTTCATAATATTACTGTTTTTACTGTTATTGATTAAACAAATGCAGCCTTACTGACTCCACCCTTTTTAATGGCATTCTTACTTCATAATTACTATACTGTAAGTCAATCGTTTTATATTATATCATTGATTTAACTTCAGTAATATCTTTCACAGTGCTTCATGGGATGAGTAGTTTATTTACTCATCATTAATGTCTTTTTTGTTGTTGCCTAAAATCAAATATTGAAATGGTGTGATTAATCTTGTAGCTGGTTTGTTTAGTTCTTGAATTACAACTCTTTACCTGAAGAATTGTTTCAAATCCTTTTTTACAATGAATGGGAAAAATACTCTGAACCAAGATTGTTGTGTTTGCTCTGTTTTATTAATTTACTTACATAACAGAAAACTATTTAAAAAGTAATCAAAAGTGCCACACTCATATTCCCTCAACACTTTTTGTAGAATCTTTCTCTCGGCACTCATAGCTACAGAGATTTATCTTGTTTTCCAGTCGTTGAAACATCTGCCAAATGCACCTATCAGGATCTGACCCAGCCCTACTTACAATAAATCACAGCATTAGTGATTCAAGTCCTTCCCACAGCACCACAGATTAACCACAGCAACATCTGTATTGTGCACTATAGCACAGCACACTAGACATCAAACTGGACACTCATGCTTCTATGTGTTTCTTGAAAGGAACAACACTGTTTGAAATGCTAATTCCTGTCAATATACTTTCTATTGATTGCTCAAAACAGGACAGAGCAGAAAACAGACAATACTGTTGGTTTCTGGTCCCGATGGCCCTTTAAGGCTCATCAGAGTGACCCAGATTCCAGAGAGAAAGATGAATCTAATGCAGTTAAAAGCTATATTGAATCAGGTACCGCCCTGCGTAATCCTTTTAGTGAGGCAGGAAGTCAAAACACTAAAAATGCAGTTTTGATGGGCTGTTGTGTAATGTGTGTGTGTGTGTGTGTGTCTATCTTTCTTTCGGACTGGTTTGAGTTTTAGACCATTGGAGTGAGGACCAAGAGAGTAAAGTGAAGACATTTTGGCCGGTCCTGACACCCCCTTTAAAGGCCTGTTTGAGGATCAAGACTTGGTTATAATTAGGTTAATTATGATTCCTGGGAAATCCGAAATCCTTGTCCTTGTGGGGACATTTTTTGGTCCCCATGAGGAAAACAGCTTATAAATCATGCTAAATGATGTTTTTTGAAAATGTACAAAACTACAAATGCAGAAAGTTTTCTGTGATGGCTAGGATAGAATATAAAAATCATTATGTCTGTGTAGAGTCCACATAAAACATGAAAACACAACGTGTGTGTGTGCGTGCGTGCCAAGAGATAGGCAGATGACTCAAGTCAGGTCTAGTGTTTGTGTATTTTGAATGCTACGATTACACACTTTCATAAATCTAACATATTTTAGAAACTGATTACCATAAGTATTTTGGAATTTCTTCTTGACCGTTCCATTTCTACTGATTCAGAGTAATTGCCATGTTTGTTATAAAATGAACAGAAATACCACATGAGGTTCAATCCTCTTAGCATTGCCTTTGTTTATCACTTTAGGTTATATTTTGATATAATATCCATTATATATTTCACAGCCAAACCGCTGTCTTCCCGAAGACTGAGCGCGCTGACCGTGCCCTGCCCTCCAGATCTGGATGCCCTATTAGAAGCGGTCACTATGCAGATTCAGAAGAAGGCTCGGGGAATGTTGGCACCTTTGGCTTGTGTTCAGGCAGTGCGGGCAGCCGCTACAATGCCTTACAGCCAGGGAATAAAGCGGGAGAGTGAACTGATGGCCACTCTCTTCAACTCTGGCCAGGCCCGGGCTCTTCAGTACTGCTTCTTTGCTGAGAGGACTGCTGGGAAATGGACTCTACCTAGTGGAGCGCAATGGAATGACACCAAACCCAGAGAGATCCGGAGTGCAGCCGTTATAGGTACCAAGAGAGAATGTCTTTATGTGCATGAACAAGACCTGGGGATGTTAGCAGGGTTATTTGGTTATCTAAAACTATTAAAAAATGTTGTGAATGGAATAATAAAAAACAATTATTATAAGTATTAAATTTAGGCATTTGGCAGACACTTTTATCCAAAGCGGATTGCATTGCATTCAAGATGCACATTTACAGTATTTGCTTTCCATAGGAATCAAACTTATGACCTTGGCATTTCTAGAGTCGTGTTCTGCTGTTTGAGCTGTTTGAAACTAAACAAAAATTAGAAATGTTGCCTTGGCAAATAAATGAAATAAGTTGAAGCACTCAAAATTACTAAATGGAAATAAATAAAAACTAAATCTTAATAAGTTTAGTAAAAAAAAAGTAACATTAAAAAGAAAACGTGTAAAAATGACAAAAGCATATAACACATTTACTAAACACATTCACTAAAAATTCTACTAAAATAACTATTAAATCATAATAAAACATAAAAGCTAATTAAATAAAAACTATAATGATTTTTATAATGGTAACTTTACTCACCCTCATGATGTTCCAAACATATATGACTTTCCTTCCTCTGTGCAACACAAAAGAAGATATTTTGAAATAGAGAAGAACATTGGACCCCATTGACTTTCATTGAATGGACAAAAAAAAGAGTATTTTTCTAAATATGTTTTTCAAAGAAAAAAGTACAGATTTGGAATGACTGATGAATAAATTATGACAGAATTGAACATTTTCTGTATCCCTTTAATATTCCAAAGAAAAAACAACATTTTTTTTTTACATTAATTATTTTTTTATATGTACTTCCATCTATTAAACCCAAGCGACTTAAACCATACATTTGATATTGTAAAAATACATTTAAAAAAACTTGTTTCTGTTCAATATTCTTATCTTGGACAGCTTTATGCACACGTATAGGTTGTTAGTGTGCCAATGTTGTTTTTCAGAAGTGTTGAAACATCTGTTTGCTTTACGTTTGAGACAAGTAGAGATGTTCTGTTATCACAGAGGAAGAATGCTGGCAGTGTACAAACCCTCATGCATAGAAATATGGCACAGTTTTGTGCTCTGATCAGTTTCACCATCTGCCAATTAACAAGTCTAATTGTGCCTATGT
Source organism: Leuciscus leuciscus (assembly GCF_965113295.1). Classification (NCBI taxonomy): domain Eukaryota; kingdom Metazoa; phylum Chordata; class Actinopteri; order Cypriniformes; family Leuciscidae; genus Leuciscus; species Leuciscus leuciscus. The sequence goes on from NC_138731.1 coordinate 22,268,053, forward strand.
TGTTTTAAATTGGTGGTTTTGTTTTACTCCATATTGACCATTAATTTGTCTCCCTTTTAGGTCTGGGCACTATGGGAAGGGGCATTGCTGTGTCTCTTGCACGTGTGGGAATTTCTGTCATTGCTGTAGAGTCAGACAAGAAACTCATGGAGACTGGCAGGCAGATGGTGATTGGCATGCTGGAGAGAGATGCCAAAAGACGGGGAGTGAGTGCCTCTCTCAATCTCCTCAAATTCACCCTCAGCTTACAGGACCTGAAGGATGTGGACCTTGTTATTGAAGCAGTCTTTGAAGACATGGCACTTAAGAAGCGTGTTTTCCAAGAATTGTCCAAGGTGTGTAGACCAACCACTCTACTCTGCTCCAACACCTCTGGTCTGGATGTGGATGCGCTGGCCGGTGTGACGGATAGACCGCAGCTGGTGATTGGGATGCACTTCTTCTCACCGGCACATGTCATGAAGCTCTTAGAAGTTGTCTGTGGGCCTCGCTCCTCAAGTGAAACCGTCGCTACAGCGATGAGCCTTGGGAAGAGGATGGGAAAGGTGAGTGTTGCTGTTGGAAACTGCCCTGGTTTTGTCGGAAACCGTATGCTGAAGCCTTACTCTGATCAAGCCACCTTCCTGCTGGAGGAGGGGGCCACACCTGAACAAATCGACAAGGTTCTGGAGGACTTTGGTTTTGCGATGGGTGTCTTTAGGATGTCTGACCTTGCAGGTCTTGATGTTGGTTGGAGAGTCCGGAAGGAATCCGGGTTGACCGGGCCTGATGTTGACCCGAAAAATCCCCCACGTAGGCGCCAAGGGCGTAAGTACTGTCCCATTCCAGACATGGTCTGTGAGCAAGGCAGGTTTGGCCAGAAGACCGGTCGTGGCTGGTACATGTACGACAAACCTGGGGGCACAAACGCAAAGCCTGACCCACTGATCCAGAACCTCCTTGAGACGTACAGGAGCAGGTACGGCATTAAACCGCGCAATATTACAGATCAGGAAATAATCGAGCGATGCCTTTTCGCCCTGGCCAACGAGGGCTTTCGTATTCTGGAGGATGGCATAGCTGCCCGACCGGAGGATATTGATGTCATCTATCAGTTCGGTTATGGCTTTCCAAGGCACCGAGGTGGGCCCATGTTCTACGCCAGCATGGTGGGCCTGGAAAGAGTCCTGGAGAGATTGGAGCATTACCACCAAGCCCATCCTGATGTGTCTCATCTAGAGCCCAGTCCTCTTCTGAAAAAACTTGTGGCTTGTGGCAGTCCTCCTATCCAAAAATGGAGAGAGCATATCAAAACAATGCACAGCCATCTCTAAGAGCGCCATGAACAACATGCTATATGTTAAGTTTAAAACTCGACATAAAGCCGGTTATTAATAAAGAATCGACTTTCTCAACTCTTATCTATGTCGTGTCGGCTTATTATTTCACCACGAATAGGTTTTAATGTCCTGTGTCTGTGTATTTTTGCATTTCTTAGAAGCAGATATATATATATATATATATATATATATATAGTTTTGGCAGAAAGGACTGTGGTTGTAAATTCCTGTTAGTAATGTGGTTTATTACCTTGGTTAATTTTTTGCGCAGCACTGGTCTCATGCCCATTGGTGCCATTACTCCAGACTTTAGTGTCACATGATCCTTCAGAAATCATTATATATGCTGATTTGGTGGTCAAGAATTTTTTTTAATCTATATATTAAAATGGCTTAATATTTTTGTGGAACCATGATCAATGTTTAATTTATCCACAACAAAATTAATCCACAACACAACGGAAAATGTACAACACAAGGAAATAAAGCCGCAACACAATGGAAAATGTACAGCACAACGGAAATGAGCCACAACACAACGGAAAATGTACAACATAACTAATAAAGCCGCAACACAACGGAAATGCTCCCCGACCACTAGAGGGCTCTCGGAGCGCGAGTTAGTTTTCCATGCCATGCACTGTTCTACATTTTCCATTGTGTTGTGGCTCATTTCCGTTGTGCTGTACATTTTCCGTTGTGGCTCATTTCCGTTGTGTTGTACATTTTCAGTTTGTAAAATATAAAAATTATTATGTCTATTGAAAGTCCTCATAAAATATGAAAACACAACTATGTTTTTTTTTTTATAAAAATATTTGTAGGGGGAGAACGGGGTAATGTGAGACATCGGGTAATGTGAGACACCCCCTATATCTAGGCAATGGAACACAATTGTGGTCATATGACCATTATGTTTTCAAGCCCCTTCCATTTCCCCTTGGCCATGAAGGAGAGGACCTCATGGTGCTGTCGTAAGCATGTTTTTTTCACAAAAATATTTTTTTTGCATGTAAAAGTACATTTTCTTGCTGTCAACTTAATCAACTGTTGTGCCAAAGCAAATTGATTCAGGTAAAAAAACTTATATCATACATGTTGATGAACTACCAACATATAAAACCATGTGATGATGCTAGCTGAAGATAAGCCTGAATTGCTAAGAGAGATCGTTTTTTTCTAAAATGTGGCGGTGGGGTAAAGTGAGACAAATGCTGTGGGGTAAAGTGAGACATGAGGCACAAGTTAAGTTTAGTCTTAAACATATTTTAATGTAATATTACATGACATATGTTTTATTTTTAATGTCATAAACATAGTAGAAAAGCCATCATGCCAAGGCAATACACCTGGAAGAAAACCTGGGGCAAAACACCCCTCGAGGAGATGGAGAGTGCAGCCGCTGAGGTCAAGGAAGGAAAGAAGTCTATAAGAGCAGCTGCAAGGGAGAGAAATATTGACAAGTCAAGCCTTCTAAGATTCATAAAGAAAAAAAAAGAAGGGGGAAGTAAAATCAGTAGCCTGGGGTGCAGTAGCTTAGGCAAAGAGGTGGAGCACCTGCTCCGTCTCACCTTGTCCGAATGGAGCGTTTGTCCCCTCCTCGACAAAACCCCCAAGGTCCGTTTTAGGACCGAGGTCGCTCCGACAGGAGCTCCGCACTCTCCCTGGGAGCCTGCTAGGGAGTAAAGTCAGCATGGGAATCTCGTCCATCTGCAACCTCACGGACACTGTCCGTTTTGTTTTCGGAGGAGGACCTTCCTCCACCGCTTTTTCTCCAGGGGTGTCTCAAGCCCCTGGAGTCGCTTCGCCGTTTACCCAGACCGACTGTTCGACATGCATACGTTTTACCTTTGGGATCTACTGAGAAGCTCCGGACGGTGAACCGCGATGCGCAGGTACACGGCCACTCATAGGGCGCATGAGGAACCATCCACCGGGGGCAGGGGCAGGAGGCATCTGGATCGAGGCCGTAACCAGGAAGGGTGCTTTCAAAGCGGGGGGAGGCGCAGGGCAAAGTTTGGCTCTTAAGACATGCCAGGGGGGCCCCAACTAATCCAAGCCTCCCGACGCGCCCGCGGCCACCTTTGCGGACATCTGTTTCAGACGGGCCATCTGAGTCTCCCGAGGTCAACACGCAAATCGGGGAGGAGCAAGCTGCTCCATCCCCAGGCGCGTCCGAAGCTCCAATCGACCAGGCACCCCGACTTGACGGCCCGAAGGAGAGGGTGCGCTCCTCTGGGCCCCAGGCAACCCGGAGGCGTCTGTTTTCCATTACCTAGTCCGATAAGAGTGTCGTCTCCCTCCTCTACAACACCCCGAGGGTCCGTGGTTGCTCCAGCAGGAGCGCCAGCAGGTGTACGGATCTGACTTTGACCGGAGATGACCCACCCTCCCTGGGGCTGGCCCGGGAGGTCTGCGAGCATGGAGCTCTTCTTCAAATACAATATATTTTTGGACATTTTTACAAGGAGGAATATCCTCCAGTGTGTCTTTCACCCCTAGCTCACCCAGGACGGTGCACGTTCACCGGTGTGCACGCCCTGGCACCAAGGGACTGGGTGTCCAAACCAGACCCTATTTACTGGAAGTCTCGCCCGCACAAAGTGCACTTTCCCTGGGCTGGGTCAGGCTGTTTCCCCACCCGGTCTGACCACCACGGTTCTCTGGTCCATGTTCCTTGTCTGAGCAGAGCATTGTCCCTCCTCCACAAAGACCCAAAGGTCCGTTTTAGGACCGACTTTGCTCCAGACGGAGCTCCAGCGGTGGCGGACAAATACGAATCTGGCTCAGGACAGGCCACCCTCCCTGGGCTGGCCAGGGGAGGTCTGACTACATTGAGTTTTCCAAATGTATCACAATAATTTGGACATAGTTCTTTTTTTTTTTTTAGGAGGAATTTCCTCCAGTGTGCCATTCACCCGTAGCACGCCAAGGGCGTTGCACCTTTACTTGGATGCGCACCGGTGGGTCATCAAAAAAATTTGCTTAATTGACCAATCTCCATGATTCTGTTACTAGTTCGACATTAGTTCTGGAATGTGTGGTTGTCAAGCTAGCTGTCAAGATTCTTACTGTTACAACATGTGTTGTTATGGAAGTTTCAGAGTGGAAAAAGTAAGTGCATCAGTTTACCCCCAGCTGGTTCACTTTACCCCCTTGATTTCTCTGGTCTGTCTCAGTTTACCCCTAAGCTGGGGTAAAGTGAGACACAAGACCACTTTTTTAAAAACAATCATATTTTCACTGCCCTTCGTCCTGAATACATTCTAATAATTTCCATTGGAAACATCCTGAATTAATGGGAAATGTGTAAATTTGACTGAAATATCATTTTAGCTCGCTTAGAGGGGAACAAATGTAAAAAATGTCTCACTTTTCTTTTAAAGAAATCTTTTAAATGTTCGTTGAAAACTCAAATATGAATTTTTAATTCAAAATGTCTTTTATAGTGATTCGTCAAATAATCAATGTCTTTTTCATACATTTTCCTTTTTTTTTTTTTTTACGTCTTTTGCTTTTTCCACTGCTATATTTAAAGATTGGTAGTCAAATTAAGACAATTATTAATAATAGCAATAATAAAACATTCATATGTTATGTAGCCTACTTATAGCAATAACAGTAAATTGTGCAATTACATGCAACTAAACCTCAACCAAATCCTAATCCTACTCTAACCCTAGAGTAAAGTACATGATGTAGTTAATTAATATTACTCAGTACTTAAATATATAATTACACTGTAACAATGACACCTTAAAATAAAGTGTAGCCGTCTTTCCTTATGTAGGCTACTATACAATAAAATCATGTGAATGAGAAAACCTTTGTAGTGACTCTGAGCGCCGTCTTCTGGTCAAGTGTTGTCACTGCAGCTGTGTGTGTGCAGTATATTTCCCGTCAGTGTGCGATCAGCGCTCAGTCAGTCCCGCAGCAGCATCCACTGCGACTGCAACACGAGGAGCTCATGTGAAACATAAGTTTCAATCTGCGCTGCTTTGCTGAGCTTTTCTCGCTCTCTCTCTCCTTAAATAGCGAGCGCTCCAGGACCTTTTACATGCATGATTGTTCCTCAGTACGGATCTGCCAGATTCCGTTATTTTAATCAGCTGATAATTCTCTGGAAATCTATGAAGGATTATCCTCATCGAAAGCCATTTCAGTTTAATATGGAAAAATGCAATTCTTCATGTTCAGTACGGCTACAGGGATGTTAATGCTGATGTTGTGGGAAGTTTAATGCAGATGTTGTGTGATGGTAGGATATCATCAGCTGTAAGTGAATGAGGTAAGCAAATACTTTTATAGTTCGTGTTATTTGAGACTAACACTCTGCTGTTCATCATTTGTTTTTAATACAGTAATATTTGACATAACACAAATTATAGTAGCCTACGTGTATTACATGATAATTATATAATACAATAAATAATTAATAAACGTGTCATATACCGTAAAGTCTGACATAAATACATTTCATTCCTCTATCAGTTCTTATTACTTTAGACTAAAACCTTCCTTTTTGTAATGTATCTTAAATCAGTAGGTGACCCCCTGTTTGACAGTGTATCTTCATTGCATGTCTCTTCTCTTACAGTAACCATGGCTTACACCGGAGTGCAGAAGGCTTTGAAGAGTGATAAGTTAGATGAAGCTCAAGCTCTGGCCAGAAGCTGTGCAGGCAGACCAGACTTTCTTCCCTGTGATGGACTGTCCATCTGCGCGACACACAGCCACGGAAAGTGTTTCAAACTGCACTGGTGCTGCCATTTAGGCTGGTGTCACTGTAAGTAACCAACTTCTGACATGCATATACATTCTATTCTATTCTATTCTATTCTATTCTATTCTATTCTATTCTATTCTATTCTAAATACATTATGATACAATAGTAAGTGTGCACTGTTCTAAAATGAGAAGTGGTATAAAATATCATTCACTTCACACAATAATGCAGCTGATAGTATGATTAAAGATCACTACCCAAATATTCTATATAGCAGAAAGAAATCTACTGTCAATCATCTTGCAGAAAAAATTGGTTATGTAGTAAATACATCATTTTCCATTTTCTTTGACTATTTATATGAATCTCATCTCTTATAAGAAAAAGTTCTATAAAACCTTAAAGCGTTCTGTCAGGCGCTTCATGTATTCCCTTATGTTTACAAGTTGTTTAATTCATAAAATTGAATTAAAATTAAAAACAAAATTAATTAAAACTAAATCCATGAAATGATCCCATGATGGATTTGATTGATTTAGTTTTAATTCATTTAGTTTTAATAATTTTTTTTATTAAATGTTATGAATTAAACAACTCGTAAACATACTTCATGACTAGATTTTCTTAAATAACCCATTAAACATGAAATTATTACGCAAGCTTTTAAAACATTTCTCCTTATATAGAACCTTTTGGGCACAAAGGGTTCTTTAAAATTGAGTCAAGAACCTTAAGGATCAATTAACCCAATTGAGTGTAGTGTTTCAAATATGACATTTATTTGAACACCACTATGCATTGCATCTATGATCACGCAACCTGATTTGGGAACACTTATGAGCTTGTGATGTCATCAGTAACTGCACACAGATGCTTTTTCAGCATTATATGTCTTCAGCACAAGCTTGACAATTTCTTAGTAAGCAAGATGTGTTAGATCTCCCCAGACATATCTCAGGAGCAAATCCATTGTGAGAGTTCAAACCTCTATAGCTGACTTTATCAGAGCTTCCTGAACCTTGGCGTCACCTCTATATTCTCCAGTCGTTAGCTGGACATGACCCTGAATCCACCAGTCATGAGCGAATACACACAGGAAGCGTCTGCTCGGATCCTAGAGCATGATGTTCACTTCCTCTAGTTCACGTCACTCTGACTGAGTTCAGGTCCCGAGTGATTGGAAAAGCTTTCATTGAGTTTTAAGGGAGGTAAATGTCAGTACGAGCCCTTTAGAACTGTGTGAACAGATCAAACCGAATTTAATACCCTCTCATGACACTTCTGCCAAGGGAGCTGAACTTTATTAAGTTCAGCCATCAAATAATAAAAGATTATTATCCTCAACGGCCATCAGTAGTTTTTTTGATTTCCTCTATATTTTCCTCTATATATTTTATTAGGCTACTGGCTAGTCCTATGTTTGTGATTACTTTTACAACACAGATAGGGTTACTCTGTTTATCTGATCAATAAAAGCATGTCTGTAATCAACATAAATTCTAATGTAATACTGGTCTACAAATGCAGCTATGCAGTGCATCATTGTTTGCATGCAGTTTTATCATTTTGTATGATCGCATACATCCACAGTGTGAGATATGAGGTTGCAAAATAATGAATTTGGATTGTAGGATGGGGTAGACACTCTGTGGTTTATTTATTTTTTATGTGTGTATTTCCTTTATCAGTTTGTGCTCATGATGACAGCTGTAATCTGCCATTATTGCAAGAGAGACAGAGCATTATGTTAATGTGTGCTCGCGGTTTATCAGCCGGCACACTTGCCCTGTGAGAACTTCTGACTGGTGTGCCATTGTCAAAAGCATTAAATGTACCATAAAATTACAAACACAACAAGCGCACCCTGATATGTATTGTTTAGTATGCCGGATCTGTTAAATAATTCATGGCTGGAAATCCTGGAGCTTTGTTGCGGAACTGTAGAAACTAAGTCTTTTGAAATGACACCTTGCACAATTGGCGACTGCTATTCACGATTCCATGCATGGCTTATCATCAGGGGAAGCACTTTTCATTTTATGACAGATCTACAGATCTTTTGGTTTAGTGGAGATAATGTGATACACTTAAAGGGATAGTTCACCCAAAAATGAAAGTTTTGTCATCAGTCAATCATTTACTAACCCTCAAGTTGTTCCAAACCTGTATGCATTTCTTTCTACTGCTGAACACAAAAGAAGATATTTTGAAGAATGTTGATGGACAAACAGGTGATGTGCCCTATTTTTTTCCCTTTTTTTTTTTTCAAATATGGAAGTCAATGGAGCCCATCAACTGTTTGATTACCCATATTCTGCTAAATATCTTCTTTTGAGGGGGAGTTAATGATGTCAGAATTTAAATTTTTGGGTGAAATATCCCTTTAAGTTTGGGGTCAGAACTTTTTTTTTTTTTTTTTTTTGAAAGAAAGAAAGTAATGAACACTTTTATTCAGCAAGGATGCATCAGTAAAGACTATTTTGAATCTATTTCAAGTAAATACTGTGGTTACACCCTACTGTGACGTAGTTACATTGTGCTTAGTATGTAATTACTATAGATATACGGTTAGTGTTAGGGTTTAGTTTAGGGTTAGTTACTTGTAATAAGTGCATCATTTACTGTTATTACTATAGTACGTAAATTTAGTAATGTGTAACTACGTCATCTTAAAATAAAGTTACCAATACTATTCTTTTGAAATTTCTATTTATCAAAAGAATATGAAAAAAGTTTCCACAAAAATGTTAAGCAGCAAATCAGCATATTAGAAGACTGAAGTAATGATACTGAAAATCTAGCTTTACCATAACAGGATTTCCAGATAGATAACCTTTATTTTGAATTGTAATAATATTTCACAATATTTTTGTTTTTACAAATTTTTTTATCAAATACATTCAGCCTCGTTGAGCATCAGAGATTTCTTGTAAAAACATTTAAAAAAAAATCTTACTGACCCCACTGAATGGGCACTGCTAAATAACAATAAAAAATCCCCCAAATTGCATTTCTGTTTCCATTCTAGACAAACAGTCTTTATTGTGTTGTTGTCTTGACTGTTCTTAGGGTGCAACGAGTGCCCCAACGGGACACCGCTGTGTTATGGTGTACATTGTGATGATTTATTAACGTTGCTCTTGCACAGCACCTGTGCTGTGTTTGGGTTTGACAGTACCCAGTCATCCTCTGAGTAAATCCAGGGCTGTGGTGAGAGAGCAGAAGCTGTGAGAGTGGCGTCTGCGCTCCAGGCGTGTACGTGCTGCTTAGTGATGTTATGTGGCCATGTGTGAAACGTCAAGAAGGAAGCCTCCTGTTTCTGGCTCTGTGCCTGCAGCTGCAGCTGTCAAACATTGATTTCCTCTCTGAGCTCCGTTCTGGCTTGGAGATCCGGTCCTTGTCCAACAGATTTATAAAACAAAGAACCGACAGAAGTCTGTAAATGAATGCCAAACCGTACAAGTGGAACCTCTATTGTTGATTGCACATGAGAAAAGTGCGGTGAAATAATTGTGTTCCGCTCAGTTGAGATAGTCGGCACCCCCGTGCATTTTGGAATCTCATTAGAATGTAATGAGTTTGTTTTGCTTTTGTGTTGCTTTTGTTGTCTTTGCTTTTCTTGGCCAGATATGTTTATTAAGTTCATCTCATGAATTTGATAAAGAAATCATATCAAATCTCGGGGCTGCAGGAATTGTTTGCTAGAACTACTATTACTTTCAACATTTAAATGCCATTTATTAATAATATACTGTATTAGTAGTAGTAGTAGTAGTAGTAGTAGTAGTATCTGTTCCATTACACTACCCAGATATTGTATGATTTCATTAAATTATTGCAGTATATATTATTATTTTGTATATCAGTACGAAAATAGGATGTAAAATGCAGCACAAATAAATTGAGAATTTTGTTTTTGAACATTTTGAATCTGAATGAATATCCATCCACTAAAATTAATCGAACTCCCTGTAGTGCTTGATATGAGAGAGTCATTACACTTTTTACTTGAAAAAACTACTCCCATTTGAAATGTAGTTTAGTTAGTAGTGTCACTACTTTTAGTTAGTTATACCCTGGAATTAAAGTCATCTGTTTACAGCACCAAACACAAGATATTTGACAGTTGCTGTCTAATGCATTCTTAAGTGACCTGTATAAATCCGTTTTGGGGAAGTGAATGGGATGGATGGGGCTGCTGTCATATTTTATCTCTGTAGAGCTGACTCCTGTATAATTCAGGGGATGCTTTTGAGAAAGAGAAAGACAGAGGGTGTGCATGCGAGAAAGACCTTTAGACAGAGAGATATGAGACAAGAGACTTACTGTCAAAGGCCATGAGCGAGTGAGTGGATGTGGATCTGGGCCTTAGATAACAGGGGATTAGTGTTGTCATAGATGTCCTGATCACACCCCGGCTGGATTCTGCAGATATGTGGAACGAAACGGAAATTAACTGTATGGTGCTGGCTTCCATACCCCCATCCCCATTTTTCAACAAAGGGGAGCAAAAAATAATAAAAAATATAAAAAAAGACAAATGGGACAAAAAAATCCTCCTTGATCAAACTTTTACACTATGATTTAAAGGGGATCTTTCATGGAAAACAAGATTTTCTTTTTTTATGTTGAAGGTCGGTTTCACAGACAGGGCTTAGATTAAGCCAGGATTAGACCTTAGTTCAATTAGGAAATTTAAGTAGCTTTTATAAAAGTGAAAATATAATAGGGATAGTAGCCTATTTTAACAAAGCTGTTAACAAAGCAGAAGAGTTAGATCAGAAATCATCATATGTGACCCTGGACCACAAAACCAGTCTTATGGGTATTTTTTTTTTAAATTGAGATTTATACATCATCTGAAAGCTGAACACATAATATTTCCATTGATGTATGGTTTGTTAGGATAGGACAATATTTGGCCGAGATACAACTATTTGAATATCTGGAATCTGAGGGTACAGAACAATCGAAATATTGAGAAAATCGCCTTTAAAGTTGTCCATTTCTATTGGCGATAGTGCTGCATCCATTCACAAAAATAAATGTTTTATATATTTAAGGTGGGAAATTTACAAAATATCTTCATGGAACATGATCTTTACTTAATATCCTAATGATTTTTGGCATAAAAGAAAAATCTATAATTTTGACCCATACAATGTTTTGTTGGCTATTGCCACAAATATACCCGTGCAACATAAGACTGGTTTTGTGATCCAGGGTCACATATTAGGACTTACATGGATTCACGTGGGACACAGGAATAAAATGGCATAAAAAAACTGCTTTATATTTTTTAAACGTGGGGTCAAAAATGCCCATGTGGTGAATTTTATTTAAACATATTATAAAATAAAAGATAAAATGTCTATCTTGTAATCAGTACAACCTTTAAAACATGTTTTTATTTTATATCTCACATGTGGTTTCAGTTTATTCTATTCTATTCTAGGCCAAGCTGGTTTAGTAGGTTTACTGTCTGCAGACACCACAGTGACATATTAGCTGTCAGATTAGATCTGTAGAACAATGTTGTTAAATGTGTAGCTAATAAAAAGTAGTTTTTGGTAATTTTTTCAAATCAGCTCTTAAAATGTGAAGAAAACACTTCCAAATCCAAAGTTTGGAACAGAGATTCCATTTAAAATGTACTGTAATGGCAAACAATAGAAAGCTATAATATAATATAATATAATATAATATAATATAATAAGAAGCAGTCCAATTATGTAAAAGAGTGTTTATTCTATTATATGATATGATATATGTACATTTGTATTTACTGCTATTTTTGTATTTCATGTTGATTTGATTTTATAATTAACAGCCAACAGATTAATCATTTATTTCACATATTTGATCATTTGAAGTATTTGACGTGAATGGCCCTTAATTAAAAAGTAAATGAGAAACAACCAGGTGTACATATCAAAGCCTATTTAACATTCAGCATCTTGGCAGTTGCACTGTTACTCATTTCATAACCAATCAAAACAGAGGTAATTTACAGTATACATACACGTTTAAAGCTACAGTAACAAAGGAAGGGTGGAAAATGATCATGTAAAACTCTTTTGGGGGCAAGAAACATTGACCTTAACATAGACTATGCAAAAAAGAAAAGAAAAAAGAAATGCTACAATGTGTAGAATAAGCATTAATTTCATTCTGTGAAAGTAGTGTTGCTGCTCTGTAATACAACCCAAAAATGTGTTTTTATCTTAAATGATTATTATGTAATTAAATATGTTTCAATGAATTACACTTGACTATTTTAGATTTTGATCTCTCTTTTCTGACAGCAAGTCCAAAGATGAACTAAACTGGTGTGCTGCAGTAGTTTTCATTAGCTGTAGATAGACGCCACAGGTTTTTGGATAACCGTCTCCATGTGAGATATTGATGTATTATGCTTTACTGAAAACAAAAATAAATGTATTTGTAAATGATGATGACTTTCAGACCAGAGGCTGCTGGCATTAATACTGCAGTGCACTGCAAGAGATTATACATAATGAAGCATCCTGTGAGTTTTAATGCAATGCATATCTCCTTTTTTTGTTTTAGTTACACTTAAAGTTTTGCTAGCTAAATATTCTCAAAGCCTTAATTTGAATTTACTGCTTGCTTCAGCCTTGTTGAGGTAAAACAATTTTAGTACACGAATTAGTATGTGCTTTTTGATAGATATTCAGGTAATGATCTCCTTTTACTCTGTCTGTACAGGTAAATATGTGTACCAACCCATGACCAATGTGGCTCAGCTACCCAGCACACCTGTGCCGGTCGCTCCATCTGACTGTACCAACACCATTGATCTGTCCATCTCTCTGACTGAACGCTTCCTCCGCATCTCCCCCTGTTTCCTGCCACCGCCTTGCCCCGAGTCCCCGAAGTACTGCAACATTGCCGAACTGTTTATCGATGACTACATTGTCAAACGTATCAACGGCAAGATGTGCTATGTTCAGCGGCCCCCAGTTCACACGGAGGCTCCTCTTAGCCCACCTCAGATAAACCCTGCTTGTCTGGTAGCACAGAAAAAGCACACTGAAGACAAGCAGACAATTGAGGAGACCGTTAAAGGACCAAAAATGGGCCACTGCTCTTCGCCCTCCAGCTCTGAGGACTCGGGAATCAATGCATTGGGAGGTCACTATCTGGAGTCCTATGAGGAAGAGTCTGAGGAAGAGGACGAACTTAGCATGGATGGACACTCTAGTCCGGGAAGTCTATGGGACCAGGATGAATGCGCCCTATTGTCCCCTTCCAAATCCATTGTGGAGATTATTGAAAATATTGAAACTACTGTGTGATATTTCCAGACTGCATATTTTCTTTTTCTGTTCTTTTCACATCTCTCTCTCTCTTTGTCTGACAAGATTAACTAATTGTGTTAAAATAAATATTGTATGTAGAGGAAAATACTACACCCATAAAGACTTTGCTACACTTTACATTTGTCTCTAATCTATATTTCTGTTCTCATTGTCATATGATCCTATGTTTGAAGTTTAACAGCTCAGTTCTTGACTTTAAATCTGCACTACGGAATACTTTTTTGGGAAAAAAAAGTGAGTGAGTAGGCTACATAAAAAAAATAAAAAACTTTTCAGAATTGGGTTCTTGCCTTACCCCAATTCACTAAGCCATGGTGAATTATAGTTCTGTCATGACAACTCTCTGAGTGTTGGCATGGTAATGGGTATGACAATGTTGATATATTTGGACTTGGCCGAAAAGATGTGCTAGGCTGCTGCTGCTGCTGAGCAACGGGACTTGCTACTGCCAATACATACACACGACACGCTGCTGTAGGCAAGTAGGACATGCTGTTGCTGTGCAATATAGCGTACAAATTAACCATAGCGTATCTATACAGGTGGAGCTGGCGAAGTTGGAGGGTTTCTTAAAGCGCTTTGCAATGCTAAGGCAAATGTTAACCAAGTATTTGAAGGTTGAGCACTTGAGCTCATTGGCTACTGATACAGCAGGAACCAATCAGCTGTGCCCTATAGAGAATGGTGTGATTGCAAGCAGTCTGAGATATGGACCTATTAGCCTGCACCATCTATATCATGACATAACTTTGTATTCGTTTAGCAATTCATTCAAAATGAATTGGGGAACATGGGGTAATTCATTCAAAATGAATTCTTTTTTTGAGTGGACAGGTTTTTGTGGGATATTTTGTGTTTACGTCAAGTCATGTCAGTAAACCAAGCAAAGATGGTCGGGCTACTATTGTGGCAGACATGTTACTTGCTCAAATGACATATATTTTTGTTGGACTTTCTTTTTACTATTAGTAAATTGTGGTGTAGCTAGTAAGATTACAACTTCAAACCATCAGATTAATTTGCACAGAAGAGCAGGGTTGACTCACCACCAACATAAAAAGATAGTGTGTTCTACTTGAAGCGACGCTGCACAGACCAATCAGAGTATAACTTCAACGTACTGTGAGAGGGATTCGAGAGCAGACGGTTCTGTATGCTTTCGAATCGCTCTCGGGTCACTTTGATGTCATACATCGGTCGGTCTGCACAGCGCTGCATTAAGTCGAACACACCTAATAACTCTTTTAGTAACTTGCAACTTTCTTTCCACCACTGATGGCGATAGAGAGGCCAATGTTTTGTAGTGCAGCTTTAAGAAAAATAACAAATAAATGACACCTCTGTTCTTAAAACTGTTCAATCACATTATAACAGATTGTAACCAGTTGACCAGCATATGGAGTTCAATGTGAAATATCTGCCACCTTGGACCCTTCTCTGTGGATATCTCATTTTCACTGAAGGAGTTCTGTTTTCATGAGTTTAAAGTATAGAAGTGATGAAGCTGGCATCTCGACAACCATCATCGAAGAGGTCAGTGCTTTAGATGTCATTTTTCATGTTCTTTTAAAAGGGCAGAGTAACAGACAAGGTATAACGTTTATGTATCCATTATGTGTGTTCCCTGAAATCAAACCCATGGTGTTGTTAGCACCCTATGCTAGCAGAGGAACTACAGTGGCCGGTGCAATTAAGACATATTGGCATTTCTTTATCAGGTTCACCATTCCTAATAGTTTGGGAGAGGAAAAGGGTTTGTTGGTATTTGATAATTTAACAGTCTAACTCTGTGCAGAAGATGACTGGCTTTTCGAATGACTTATGCAAGACCAATCAAAGCCCACAGTGCTGACATAATGCATTTTCATCATGGTTAATCCTATTCCAATACACAGAACATGAATAGGGCACATTGTGAACATTGGGTGCAAATTATATTCTTGCCATTATAATTGATATTAGTCATAAATGTTCCCAGCAATTATGGCCATGATCGTCAAATTCTTTCCGTCAGTTCTCTTGGTTGAACAAAAAGGTGCAGGTGTCTTTTGATATTAAGGTTTCTTCTAGTTCTAGAGTCATTATCTTTAATGTTATGGTGCTCATTCAATGAGAAGCTTTTTCTAAGGTCTTATTATTGTAATTTTCATGATTACACACCTAAAATGTTTTTCTTTTGCCTTAGTCATTTTAAGATGTCATAGTTTTTAAATGTGAATCCACATAAAACCTTTAGATTCACATGCTCTGTTTCAGGATACAGCCTTTATGATAAATAATAATAAAATAAAAAAGGTGCCCAGATTAAGATACCAGCCAGATGGCACACTGCATTCAACTAGATATAGTTTAAACAGAGAGAGGAGATTATGTTTATGTTCACTCTCAGTTTGATTGGTCAGTATTTCCTGAGCTCAGATCAAACAATGGACATGTCAAATCTGATGAAATTTGCAAAGGTCATGATATTTTAGTGCATCTAGCTATCACAAAATCAGCTTAGCCTGCTTGAAAAAAATATCTTTCCCCAAAAATGTTGTCTTAAAATGAAGTGCTATTTGAGTCTATCAGTGGATGATGAAAAAAAAAAATCTTTAAAGGGATAGTTCACCCAAAAATGAAAATTATTTTATTAATTACTCACCCTCATATCTTTCCAAATCTCTAAGACTTTCGCTCATCTTCGAAACACAAATGAAGATCTTTTTTATTTGATTTTTAACCTCCATTGAGAGCTACGCAATTTTGACGCTTCAAAAAGTTCATAAAGAGATCATAAAACTAATCCATATGGTTGGATTCCATTGGACTAATGGTTTAGTCCAAATTTTCTGAAGAGACACAATCACTTTATATGATGAAAAGATGGAAATTTAGGCTTTTATTCACGTTGGAAACGGAAGCTCAAGCATGTTTGCTTGATGTGCGAGAACCATATTCATTCTTGTGTTACGCAGCACATTTGAGCTTCAGCAAGAACCAATGAGGTTCATTTGCGTGTTACGCAGCACATTTGAGTTTCCGAAAACCAATGAGATTTATTCTTGTGTTACGCAGCAAGTTTGAGCTTCAACAAGAACCAATGAGGTTTGTTCTCACGCGTCAAGCACA
This sequence comes from Leuciscus leuciscus, assembly GCF_965113295.1. Taxonomy (NCBI): domain Eukaryota; kingdom Metazoa; phylum Chordata; class Actinopteri; order Cypriniformes; family Leuciscidae; genus Leuciscus; species Leuciscus leuciscus. The sequence continues at coordinate 22,284,552 of NC_138731.1, forward strand.
TTTGGTTGAGCTGGTTGCTAAGGCATTGATGGTTGGTTATTTTAATGTGATAGTGAAATGTGATAGTGAAAAGTAATAGCACACATTTTTTTTCATTTGAGGAATCATTCATATTCAAATCACAAACAGGATGCATTTTACCATTGTTCAGCAAATTTGAATGTGCAAAATCCAGTAATTTCAATAGGAATCCATGTGAACCAGATGAAGGCGGTAGATTTCCACGTGCAGATTTCGTAACAGGTTCAATCTGGTCACACAAATTTACCACATTAAGCAACAGAAAACTGCTTGGTTTCAAAGGGATTTCTGTGTGAGCTATGCCTCTTACATTGCTATATATTAACAATAGAGAATGGACCTTTTTTGCTGGCTAAATTTCACAGAAAGCTTTAGGGTTAGAGTTACAGATTAGTATGAGTGATAATGGTGATATTTGCCTTAATATTATCATCAAATTCTAACAATTCTTTCCCAATTCACCATCAGAAACAGGTTTGTATGCAAAAACCTCACAAGCAACAGTCATATTGCACTGCATGCAGGCTGCTATATCAAAAACAGAGCATGCAATGTGCTTTAGTCATTCTTCAGTGGCTGGCCGGATGCAAACATCACGTGCAGTGATTGATTTCTTCTCTGTGTGGTGTCATATTTGTTAGCACACTGTCTCTTACTCTGCATTTTAATACAGCACTTACTATGTCTGCTCTTGTTTGACCATCTTTTGTTTTATAAACGAATAGTTCCTTTAGGTATATAATAGTTGCAAACAGAATGACATTAAAGGCACAGTTATCCCCCAAAATGAAAACTCTATCTTAATTACATTTTTCCAAATCCCTTTTTCCAATGGAACACAAAAGGAAATATTTTGAAGAATATTGATGCTGCTCTTTTCCATACAACAAAAGCATATAGTCACCAGTCACTTCTTGCACCTTAAAAACATTTCCTTTTGTGTTCCATGTAGGAAAGAAAGTTCTAAATTCAGGTCTAAAACGACATGAAGGCGAGTAAATAATGACAACATTTACATTTGAGGGTGAATTATCCCTCACAAGCAATCTTAATTATAATTTGACATTTATTTCCCCCATTATAAATGCATGGTACATAAAGAATAAAAAAAAAATCGGAACATCAAATGGCAGGTTCATCCTTTTGGTTTTCCAACATCGCTTTGCTTGTGTCCTTTTCAGAGATGACATATTCCTCTGAAATTATGAATATTTTAATACATAAGCCCACACCAGACTGAGCACACACACACACACACACACACACACACACACACACACTGAGTCAGCTCAATGAAATCACACACATGCAAACGCATGTGCCGAATGATGTGCAATCTCATGGGCAGAGAGAACATTCTTATTTTCAGGACAATCTTTTTTCTCTCCTTCGTTGCAGGAATAATTCCCCTCTGATTGAGGTAAATCAAGCTACTACTGGATCGGGACCTCACCAATAGTTCACCTGATAAACAGCTGCCACAGTCTGTGTTCCGTATGCAGACCTCTGTTGGAGATCTGGGTTTGATAAGCTCCATAAATGTCTCTGAGTCACCCGCCGAGCCCTCAGTTGCACTCCCCCTGTAAAATATTCATTGCTTTTCTCTTCTCCTCAAAGATTTTTTTTTGGGGGGTTGTTGTTTTTCTTCAACATGGCCCTGACTCCACAGTCCGCAGTCTATTCAAACATTCATTACACTAACCGTGCACAAACAGAGATTTTTCAAGGAAAACCAATGCTGATGAGACAGGGTCAAATTCATTTATACCTTATAAATTGACAGTAGCACAGATGTTTATTGTTCTGAGTGTGTTATTAGCCCTCCCGGGTAAGAATACATTCATAATAGTGTGAGTCTGTGTCTTCTTCAAAATGATTTCAGCGGTCAGATGAGACTATGAATCTGATTAAGGTAATAGTTTTGAAGTGTCTCTCTGTTCATTGAAGTCTGAAGACTTCTGACCCTGAAGCATTAGATAACCGGCTGTGAAAGGAAAGATCATCTTACAGATGCTTTTATCTCCAACGGTTTTAATAATCCACTCCGAACATTTAGAATCTACTTACATACTACAATTATTTATTTTTTTACAAAAATGAAAAATGAGGCTACACATAATTCCTTTCAAAACTAAATTTTATTTATTTATAAACAGCTAAAGCATCGGCATTCATGCCCAAAGGTTCTTAAATGGGCCAAATTATTTTGGTTATTATCCTCACTTGTAACTTATACTCATTATTATGAAGTGCTTATTAATTATTCATGAAAATATGAATAATTCATATTCATGAGTGTTTTTTCCTGACAAAATCTGTAATCAGTCTATATCCAAATTATAGCACAAGTGTTTTACTCCATTTTAGTGAAGCACTTGTGACAAATGAGCCACTCAATCTATGAGAGAATAGCACAATAGCAGATTTTCAGATTTTCATTGTTCTAAATGCTTAAACAAAATGATACCCAAAAAAGAGTGCTAAAAGTAGGATAAATATTGGGCAAGGCAGACATACGATCTATCTGCTCAAATATGGGGCAAAATGTTTTCAGTATGCTTTTATTTCTAGAAACCATCTCTTGCACGTAGTACATATTGCATTATAGGAGAACATATGTAGTGTTTACTGTCATTGTGCAGTCTTCACTTGGTGTAGTCACACTTAGAAAGTCGTATACATGTATGTTGCTTTGATTGTATATTTTCCAAAAGTTTGAGCAGTATGTGTTTAGAAGGCTACTGCCCAGGACAAAAAGATAATTGAACACGTACACTTTTTGTGTTCCCTCTATATGGAGTGATTTGTCACAATGGAACCTGCCATAACACAACCTATTTCAACTACATTTAAACACAAAAGTAAAAAAAAGTAAAAATAAAATGTTTTACATGTGTGCCATACCAGTGTGGTTTCATTGTGTTCACTTATCTAACCAACATTTATTTGTAATTTTATTTAATTCTTAAAAAAAATGTAAGAGGGTTTTAAACAAGGTGTAATTGGTGTTTGGCTCAAATCCTTACTGTTAAGATAAAGCTGTTTTTGACTTCACTGACAATCCCAGGCCTTCCCAATTCTGTGCTTATACTTTTAGTTCATGTATTCGTAAAAACACGTTGCAAATATTCCTCGAATCTGCACACCAAACCGTTAAAGGTAGAGCCAGCCATAAAGTATGCTAATGTAGAGCAGCCTATTTCACAGGTACATCTGGACTCCCTCTCCCCCTCTCATTTCCTCTCATATCCAAAACTGAGCAATTTTCTCCTCCATTCAATATATGGAAATGAAATGGTAACAAAACCCAGCGGCCGTCGTCAAATTCTCGAGGGAGTTGAATGTGGCAGACTCATTTGTGTTTGAATGGCCGAGTGCAGTGGGGAAACCGTGAGGGAAGGGCTGGGCTGGCAAACACAACTCTGCTGATGAAGTGCCATGTAAATGGGGCTGTAGACTGTGCAGATGGGGGCTCAGCAGATGGTTTTCCACATCACAGGGACGTGTGCCACGTTGACCTGGAATACGGCACGCTGGCGGTTTTCCCCTCTCATCACCTCTCCACCCCCAGTCTATTATCATGAGAAAGAGCAGCATGCTCGCTGGCGGTGAATACTGATGGGCTTTGTGATGATAAGTGGAAGGCCATTGTGGCTGGATTATGTTTAATGACAGATGTGCTAAGTGCTTGTTTTGGTGATTTGGTTTGTGTGCTTTTATAGATTGTCTGATGTGGGCTCAATCTATGCTGTTGTTCTTAAATGCCAAGCATTTTATCAATGTACAGGCCAGCAAAAGGTTTTTTTGTTGTTATTTTTTCCAGAGAAAGGTTTATCAATAGAAAGCAGTGAAGCTCTGTGAGCTTTTGTAATGAGCAGTTATTTTAGTCCAACCATTTTTCAGCATCTCAGCAGTTCTCTCCACTCTTAATTTTCACCATTTTCCCTCCAGAAAACATGAGAAATAAAGCCCATGGAAAAATGTTTTGAACCATATTTGGTGTTGTTTTTTTAGTAATTTTTTTTTTACTATTGTTGTTGTTTAAAAAAATAGTACAATACAGTATATTAAATATTTAAGTATGAAAAAAATAAAAAAATAAAAATTTGCATACATGTTGCATGCAAATGACAAAAATAGATAAATAAATAATGCACCATGACTTATTAGTGTTTACAATTTGGTATTACAATGGCATCATTTCTGTTAAATACCCCCCCCAAAAAACTAAAAAAAACCCTGATCTATTTGTATCTAGTGAATACAATTATTATAATGAAAAAATTATTATAAACCTGTGAAAAATAATAGTAAAATATATCAAATATTTATTGAAATATAATTATTGTGTAAATAATTATATAATTTATTATTATACATTTTGCATATCTATTGCATGAAAAAAAATTGAAAAAAAAAAATTATTGCAACATAACTGTCCAGACTCATTGCCTTGCCGTTTTGCATCAGAAAATTTGTTTTATTCTCTCCGAGCGTTGGTAAATCCAACTCTAATCAGTAAACCTTCCCATGGGACAGAGACAAATTGCTCTCTTGAATCCTGTCGAACATCTGCAAAGCTCCAGAGTCAGCGGACACAAGCCTATTTGAACCGTCACTGTTAATCCCGCTGTTTCAGGAAGAATCCTAATCAACACTGAAAGTGAGTGATGGATGATCACTGTCTACCTCTCTATCTCTCCTCTCTCATTTCTGCCTCAGCCTGTCTCCTTAGACCCTGAATAATAACTTTATAAACAGACAACAGTTCATAAGTTCATCTGTTCAGAAGCTCAAGTACCTCATGCCAGCCCTCTGAACATTTTAATGTATTTAGGAGCCATTACCTCTGATGTTTAGATGTGTTAGGCTCCTATAATCTTTGTTAGTTTTATATCCCTCTAGGGCAATAAAAAAGTGTTTTATTCTTCTAGGGCAATAAAAAGACTGATTATACTAAGTCTCAATATTTCTGGTGCCAGTTTTGGTCTCTCAAACACTCTAGCATCACGATTTGCATTTAGTGGATGATGGCATGCATCATTGAAACTGATGGCAAGAATGCCATACAGACAGGAAGGCATGTTTATTCATATGCTTTTACTTAATGAAATAACTTTTTGTCATTAGCCATTTGTCATGTAACCATACCCTAAGCGCACCTGGTTTTGTCATTCTGCGATTGTTTTTTAAACAAATTTGAGTTACGCCCAGTTTTTAACTAAATTAGCTCAGATTATATTTAGATGAAGTCTCACTAATTAGATTTTTGAAGCGTAAAACCATTTGACTGTACATTGTAAAAACTAAAGTTGCCTCAAATATACTCACGGAACTTCAAAATGTATTTTAAGTGCCCTAGGGTGACCGGTGGAACCATTGACAGTTGTTGCGGTTCTTACAGGAACTTATGGGATCCTTTAAGCAATTTGTATTCAGTTCTGTGGTTCTGAAGTCACCATTTCATTACCATAAGAACTTGAAGTGCTTTGGGGGAAATTTGAGGAACTCAAATTCTATAAAAGGGTTATTGTAAGATCTGTAAATATTTTAAGTGGTTCCTGGAAGATCCCTTTCGTAAAAGCCAGCATCTGGAGGAACCCGAATGTTCTTAAACCTTAAACATTTATTATTAGCCTATTATTACTTAAAGGGTTAGTTTACCCAAAAATGAAAATTCTGTCAGTAATTACTCATCCTCATGTTGTTCTAACCCCGTAAGACTTTTGTTCATCTTCGGAACACAAATGAAGATATTTTGGATGAAATCTGAGAGCTGTCTCACTCCTTAGGCTGCAATGTAATTGCATCTGCCAGCCCAGAAAAGTTAGTAAAGACATCGTTAAAATAGTCCAAGTGACTACAGTGGCTCAACCTCAAGTTTATCAAGCGACGAGAATATTTTTGTGCGCAAAATAAATGACGTGAGTTCACGAGGGCGCCACGACGCATGCGCGAGAACTGAGAAGATGACGCAATGGGTCTCGATGAAGTGTTTAAAATGGTTCTAAAGTGTGCATTTCCTGGATGTCCGAATCGTGAGAAACCAATGAAAAAACGTAAAAGTGCCTTATAAGTGCCGCAAAATGAATGGCTTACCTTTCACACTTCCCCATCAAATGATCGTGAGTGTCTCAGTTCTCGCGCATGTGTCGTGGTGCTCTCTGGAACTCACGTCAGAGGCCCACACAGAAGAAAATGAATAGTCGAATAAAGTTGTTTTGTTTTTTTTTTGCACAAAAAGTATTCTTGTCATTTGATAAACTTAAGGTTGAGCCACTGTAGTCACTTGGACTATTTTAAACAAAATATATTCATTCGTGTTCCGAAGATGAACGAAAGTCTTACGGGGTTGTAACAACATGAGGGTGAGTAATTACTGACATAATTTTCATTTTTGGGTGAACTAACCCTTTAAGTTTGATTCCTTATACATAGTGTTGTGGGATGTGCCTCCAATGTGTTTAGTTTAGGACAGCTCAGTGTGTCTCAGTTAAGTTATAGTTATACAGTTTAGGACAGCTGAGAAAACAGCTGTCCCTCTCCTCAGTTAACCCCGGGAGGAGAACTACCGGCCCTGGAGAAGACGGATCTCCCCTGTGTCTCCCAACCACGGTTAGGAGACAGAAGCAGGAAAGGTTAACACTGGCGACCACGAAGGGACATTCACGTTGTTAAAAGACTGGTGAGCATTGAAAATAAAAGGGCAATAAAAAGTAAAGCCGAGTGACTGTAATACCACTGTAATAGCGGCGCGGATAAGCTAATACAACATGGCGGCCGCTCGCTATCCCTCCGATGTTTACGGACGAGAAACCAACTACTCAAACCCGTTCATGTCGCTAACTAATGTTGAGGACAACTTACAGTCAAGGTACTGTGAAAGCTTATGAACGCAAGGCTGAGAGAAAACGCAAACATTATAACCCATTCCTGTGTGATGAAAGTTGCACTAACACACTTGCTAATGGAGAAGATCTGTTCGTGCCGTTCGACAGCCCCGTCCGTTTTTCGCCCACAAATCCCTTTTGCAGAGGCAACAGTCAAAGCCACGGCTCCGTGGGAAGGCCAGACATTCACATTTTCACTTATCTCGCTCCAGACATGCCATTTGAGGGGCACTATGAAGTCACAAATCCCTTTGCCAATGCTCACATGGGAAGTTTTGTACATAGCACACCAGCTATATCCAAACCTGAAGCCAGTACGCTTCCCAGGCCCTATTCTTTTATTAATCCAGACATGACTGTAAAACATGGACATTTCCGTTGCGCCAGCCCCGTCCCTCATCTCCAACACGTAAGAGCCGCTCTGCGCCCCGTCAGCCTCCTCTGTCGGACAGTGTTGAGGACTATAACCCCAAAGAGAGAGTCCCCACTCTACGTCCCGGCCAGTACGATGGCAGCACACCGTGGAGAGAGTTTCTGCACAGGTTTGAGAGCTGTGCAGAGGCAAATTACTGGTCAGTCAAAACAATGGCCATTCAGCTGAAATTCTGCCTCACCGGAGCTGCAGGCGCCATCGTCCACAGAAACCCTCGTTCATCCAAATGGGACTACCGCCGCCTGCTGGAGGAACTCGAAACTGCTTATGGCCCTTCTTCAGATCATGCAGCGGCTGTAGCAGTAGAGCTGAGGCAAAGAGTGCGTAAACCTGGTGAGGCGCTTCATGTGTTCAGAGATGACATTTATGGAAAAGTAGCTATAGCTTATGTTGATTGGTCAGAGGCTGAGCAAGACGCTATAGCTGTTGAAGTTTTCACAAACGGCCTGGGTGATGCGGAGCTAGTTCAAAGGCTGCTAGAAAAACGTCCAGCTACACTAGCCAAAGCTTACGAGATAGCCCACCGTCATGACACTACCAAGAGAGCTGCTTCCTATGTCACCAGCATCATGCAGCCAGGGGCCCGCAACCTCACTGAACGCAGGCCCCGGGCCGCTGTTGTCAGAGAAAGAGACAAAAATGAGACTGTGACTACCACTACCTCTGCAGTTAGCCTATCACCCAATCACTTTGTCCCACATACATCTGCAAAAACACTAAAGCAGCACAAGAACTTTAAAAAGGGTGACATTCGCTGCTATAACTGTAATGGTTGGGGTCACAAACAGAGCCAGTGCTCATCCCCTCAAAGAAATACAAAGACTTTCCTTTCAAGCGCCGCCAAAGAAAGCCCGCTGACCACTGTGTTCCACATTAAAAGCCAGAACCATGAAATGAACATTCACATGCGCATATCTGAGCTGGAGGTATGTGCAGTCCTGGACAGTGGAGCGCGGAGGAACGTGCTGCCCCTTCACCAATACAACGCCATTCACCAAGACGTGAGACCACTGCTTCAGTCATCCATCGTAGAGACTTTGCTCGGGGTGGGACCAGGAGACGTGCCAGTGCTTGGTGAGGCCAAGGTACCGGTCAGTATCAACAACCGTTAAGTTGAAGTGGACTTCCTTGTAGCGGACATAGAGGGCAATGAGGTGCTGCTAGGCCATCCCTTCCTCACCCAAGCTGAGGCCCGCCTTGATTTCGGTAAGCACCGCATAAAACTGTTTGGAGAAGAAGTGCCCTACTTTCATCCAGAGACTGTTCCAAAGTCACACGCTGTAAGAGTAGCCAGAACTGTTGTGGTTGAAGCGGGACAAGAGTACCTAGTCAAGGGCAACGTGCACTTTTGCAGAGAAGCTCAGGGAGACATGATGCTTAGCCCCACAAAAGGTTTCGTTGAAAAGCACAAAGTACTCATTGCCAGAGCCCTAGTCAACTCACAGCCCACCAACATCGTTCCATTACGCCTCTTTAACCCTGGCAACAAAGCTGTGACTATTAAAGAAGGTGCCATTGCAGGCCTCCTCCAGCCAGCTGAAGCTCTGTCCTCGTCCAGTGTCCCCACAGCGGCAGGCTTTCCAGCCATGTCTTTTCCAGGGGACCTGGTGATCTGGGCCGGACCAGTCTTGTGCAGCATGACATCATAACCCGGCCGGGACCTCCAGTGAAGCAGCCTCCTCGTCGTATGGCTGGGGAAAAGCAGCGAAGCACAGAACGGCAGATCAGTGAGGGCCTCCAGAGCGGCATCGCCACACGCAGCCACAGCAGTTGGGCCTCACCGATCGTTATGGTGCGTAAAAAGGATTGGACTTATCGCCTTTGTATAGACTACAGGGCACTCAACAACCATACCATCACCGACGCGTGCCCGCTACCCCGCATCCAAGACATGCTGGACACTCTCGCCACCGCCAAATAGTTCAGCACTTTGGATCTTGCTTCAGGTTATTGGCAAGTTGAGCTAACACCAAGAGCCCGCCGCGCAGCCGCCTTTTGCACACGTAATGGACTATTTGAATGGAACGTTATGCCGTTCGGCTTATGTAACGCGCCGGCGACGTTCCAACGCCTTATGGACCGCGTCCTTGCCGGAATGCAGTGGGAGACCTGCCTCGTCTACCTGGACGACATCATCGTGCTGGCCAAGGATGTGCCCGAGATGCTGCAGCGACTGAGCCAAGTGTTCCAGAGACTTAAACAGGCAAATCTCAAACTGAAACCAGCCAAATGCTGCCTGTTCCGCCGCCAAGTTGCCTATCTAGGTCATATTGTGTCTGAGCACGGTGTGGCCACTGACCCCAATAAAGTCAACAAAGTCCAAGCTTGGCCCACTCCCACATCAGTCCAAGAGGTCAGACGTTTCATTGGCCTCGCCTCCTACTATCGCAGGTTTGTGAAAGACTTTGCCTCCATTGCCGAACCGTTACATAACCTGACTAAGAAGAATGCACACTTTCAGTGGCACGCTGAACACCAAGCCACCTTCGACACGCTCAAGCACCGCCTCACCCAAAGCCCCTGTCTTAGGCTATCCACTGGACCATGGTGAAATGATCCTGGACACCGATGCCAGCGACACAGGTATCGGCGCTGTTCTGTCGCAAATGCAAGGTGGCACAGAACGTGTGTTGGCGTACGGCAGCCGCAAACTAGGCAAAGCTGAACAGAACTATTGCACTACGAGACGGGAGCTGCTAGCCATTGTCGATTTCACATCTCATTTTCGGCAGTACCTACTTGGGAGGCCTTTCAAGGTACGAACCGACCACAGCAGCCTGCGCTGGCTCACGCGAATGAAAGAGCCGGAAGGTCAGTTAGCCCAGTGGCTTGAGAAGCTAGCGGAGTACGAGTTCGAAATCATCCATCGCCCAGGTCGCTTACACACTAATGCTGACAGTCTCTCCCGCAGGCCCTGCCGCCAGTCCTGTCCTTGTAATATGCAGGACCCTTCCTCGCAGCCGAGAACCACAAGTCACCAAGCAATTCAGTGTGATTTGGACTCTGACACTAGCTCCCTATTGCTGAGTCCGGTGGGGGTAAGCGATGTTACCAACACAGACACTTTAAAACAAACAGAGATTATTTATGTGACAAACACAAACGAGACCAGACTGTTTCCTGGCTGGACTATGGAGGGGTTGCGCCAGGCTCAAGCTGCTGATACAGACATTGCACCAATCAGAGCTTGGTTAGAGGTCAGCAGTGAGCGGCCCCCGTGGGTCGCAGTCTCCCCATGCAGCCCAGCCACCAAAACGTACTGGAGTCAATGGAGAAGACTGTACTTCAGAGATGGAGTACTGGTCCGCCGCTTTTACTGTTTAGACGACACACAGTTCTATCCTCAAATTGTTCTCCCACGTAAAATGCAACTCGATGTTATGCGCCAAATGCATGAAGGGCCAGTAGGTGGACATTTTGGTATTGAAAGGACTGTGGCCAGACTTCAAACCAGATACTACTGGTACCACATGAGAGAAGATGTGGCCCTCTGGTGCCGGACTTGTACAAACTGCGCATGCAGAGCCAGACCCCACAAGACTCCACAAGCGCCCATGGGAACTGTCAGAGTTCTGTCACGCATTGCACTGGACATTATGGGCCCACTCAATGAGACAGAACGTAAAAACAGTTATATACCCGTAATACAGGAGTATTTCACAAAATGGACTGAAGCATTCGCAATCCCTGACGAAAAGGCTGTGACAGTGGCAAACGTTGTTGCAACTGAATGGGTGTGTCGCTTTGGAATGCCTCACTCTCTGCACAGCGATCAAGGACGCATTTTTGAATCAGAGGTATTCCAAGAAATGTTCCGTTTGTTTGGCATCGATAAAACCCACACTACACCATTCAGACCGCAGTCCGACGGCCAAGTTGAACGTTTCAACGCCACACTCCAAAAGATCCTGGCCTCCACTGCAGAACACTGTCACTGGGATTGGGATCTGATGATCCCATATGCAGTTATGGCCAACAGAGCGACCAAGCACAGCGCTACTGGTTTCACCCCCAACTTCATGATGTTCGGCCGCGAAATAAGTGAGCCAGTGGACCTTGTGGCTGGTTTGCCCCCGGACTCTGACCATGCATCTTCAGCCCCCGAGTATGTGCAACAAATGCGTGAGCGGTTGGAACTGGCTCACAACATCACCCGAGAAGCCCTCGGTGAGTCAGTCACGCGTGCAAAAAGACAATACGACAAAAACGCTTGCCATACACAGTACAAAGTCGGCGACGCGGTGTGGTATCTCATCAAAGGAACACGTCATGTCAAAAACAAAGTCAAAAAGTTCCTCCCCTCCTACGAAGGACCTTACTTTGTTATGGGACATTTAGACGATCTAGTCTACCGGATCCAAAAGGGCCCCAGAGCTAAGGTCAAAGTCGTCCACCATGATCAACTCAAATGCTACCGCAGCCGTGAGCCCCTGGACAACACCTAGGTCCTGGACCAATCCCAGAACTGGACGCCTTCTGAGATCCTGCCACCAGCTGTGGACGGGCACCCAGCAGACCGGGAGGATCTCGGCCTGCTCAGCCTCTACTCTACTGCCTCGAGTGATGGCCCCAGCGACTCCCGGCCGTCCACTCCACCTGCTACTAAGTCTCACATGATCAGGTCTCTTCCATCCACTCCTTCCCTGCCGTGACACTTGACCATGGTGGGGGTGCGGTGGGAGAGCCACACCACCAGTCTCCGCGCGAACCTCTGCCCCAACGTCAGCGCCGAGGACCACTCCGGTATGGGGACTGGGTCACTGAGTGAGTCACCTATGACAGTTCATATTTGTACTAGAGACTTTACAGTTTACGTTTTTGGACTCTAGTCTAGTTTGTTCTATACTTTTCTACAAAAAGCACTTTTTCACGTAAAAAAAAAAAAAAGAGAGAAAAAGCTGAAGAGCTTTTCAATGCTTTTACATGCTTGCACTTTATTGCATTCAATGTATGTTTTGATTATTACCGGATTAGTCAGACAGTATTACCTCTGGTCACCGAAGAATAGGATTTTAAAGGTGATGTACTCTTATGTTTTATTAGAGACTATTGCATTTCTATTAAGTTTTCACTCCTGTGTTCACTGTTGAATGAGCTTTAGAACTTTTAGCACTGTTTAGGCACTTGTTAAATTAGTATAACCTACCTATTTGGATTTACATACTATTTGGGACACAGCTATCTCTTCACATTTTAGGCCTACAAATATAGAGAGTGTGTGCTAAGTACATTTAGATGGAATGGAATTAGTGTTAATTGCCAGTCCATGGTGGGGGTAGTGTTGTGGGATGTGCCTCCAATGTGTTTAGTTTAGGACAGCTCAGTGTGTGTGTGTGTGTGAATGAGAGTGAGTGAGTGCGCGTGTCCGAGGCGCGCCCCTCCCCCTGTATGATCCCCACGAAGCAGCGGATGAGAGTGGTGTGAGAGTGATACGGTGACCGGTGCAGGTAGTTAGCTATGTATGTGCAGTGTATTTCAGTGCAGCCAGCAAAATAAAGCACCTAAACTCTTCGGCAAGACGGCCTCTTTGTTTTTATATGCTACCATCACACTAAACAGCGTGAAGTTTAGGGAGTTAACCCCGGGAGGAGAACTACCGGCCCTGGAGAAGACGGATCTGTGTCTCCCAACCACGGTTAGGAGACAGAAGCAGGAAAGGTTAACAATAGGCTTACATTTATTCAGTAGCCCATATTTTATAGATTCATTTAAACCTTAAACCACAACAATAAGAAGAAGAAGCTTGAGAAAAGTTGTATGCTTTGGGAGGCACCCACAGCAGGTCCACACAGTGCTTCATATAAGAGTTCCTCAGGAAACCTGTGTGGATCCTCAGAGAACCGCCCCTTTTGAAATGGTGCTTAGAGGATCTACAGACGGTTTCGCCGGTGTGGCAAAGTGAAGAACCCCAAAATGTTCCTCCAAGCACCTTTTATTTTTACAGGGAAGAAAGGTTGTACATTTTAAATGTGCTTATCTGTTCAAAGCTACATATATTCTCACCAAGGCTACATTTATTTGATCAAAAGAGCAATATTGTGAAATATTAGAATAACTGTTTTAATATATTTTAAAATGTAATTTATTCCTGTGATGTCAGAGCTGAATTTTCAGCATCATTACGCCAGTCTTCTTCAGTCACATGATCCTTCAGAAATCATTCTAATTATTATCAATTATTATTGGTGCTCAATTAGTAATAATGGTTCTTATTATTATCAATGTTGAAAACAGTTTTTGCTGCTTAATATTTTTGTGGAAACTCTAAAATATATTTTTCTGGATTCTTTGATGAATATAAAGATCAACCGAACAGTATTTATGTAAAATATAAATATTTTGTGACATTATACATTTCAGCTTTACCATCACAGAAATGAATTTTAAAATGTATTCAAATAGAAAAATGTCATATAAAATTTTAATAACATTTCACAATATTATAGTTTTTGTTGTTTTTGATCAAATAAATGCAGCCTTGGTGAGCATGAGAGACTTCTTTAAACATTAAACAAATCTTAATTATTCAAAACTTTTGACCACCATCATGAATATTTTAAATTCATACTCCAATAACAGACTGCAGTTCAGCTCTATCACTCAGCACTTTTGTGTTGTCTGAATATTGATCATATTATTTGATGTAAATCTCTCTCTTTTATAATCAGCAGTAGCCACTTTGAAGGTTGGACCACTTGGGTGAACATCGCTTGCATGCTAAATAAGCCTGACTGCTTATTGAAATTTTCATATGGTTTCTTGTTTGTCAGCAATTGTGGGTTTGATGCTGAAGAGAGATCTGGTTAGGCTTTGGAAAGCCTGTTTGAGGAAAGAAGATGTGTGTTTTGAGCACAGATAGCTGAAGTTGCAGGTCAGTTGAGTGAATTTAATGAGGTGGATGTGCAATAAAACTCATGACACAGTGCTTGGCACTACATTTCCCCTCTGCTCCCTTCACACCCAAATCCCGGCCCACCTGACTAATCATTTAGAAAGTAAACGGGAGAATATATGACGTGTATGTGTGAGTGAGTGTGGAGGGCTGAATACAGAAGAGAAGAGATGAATTATCATCATTTTCAAAATGAAGAATCTTTGGGGAAAAAGAAACGGGCTTCTAAAAAATGTTAAATGTGAGAGTGAAAGATGTTTAATTCTTGTTACAAGATGCTTGGAAAACCTAAAAAATGGAGGGAATGAAAGAATTCGCTTTCATAACTTTTTTTGTGTCCTGTCAGCTCTTTTTGTCTGGGTTACTCTTATCTTTGTTGTTTGTCTAGGTCTTAAAGAATGCCGTCTTTCCCCACAGTATTTAACAACATTCATTCTTCATTATGTTTTGTTGTCTAAGCATGGTATTTTGCTGTGTGTCAGATCTGTAGAAGTACATCTAATTAAGATCAAACTGCTTGCTTGCATTTTTCCACTGTCTTGGATCTAGAAAATCTCAAAAACATTCTCACTGTAAAACTATCCGCTCCTTCTCCTAAAACTTTAACATTTAGTTTATATGAAGTGACATTAAATTTGCATGTTGAGTAATGGAATGTCAATTAACAATGCTGAACCTTGGGGTATCACATGACATAGATAAATTTACCTCATCAAATTATCAACTTGTTGAAATGGTATTTCATTACTGTGTATGTTCATATAATGGGTGATTAGACTGTTTAATATGCAGTTGATAAAGTATCCACTACATCAAGCAGTGTTTCTTGTCAAATTCTCCCAAAAACATCCCAAATGGTGCATATAACTGCATGATCCATGAGACATTTGAAGTACAACTCAAATATATTTGAAAACCCACGACCGGATGTTTTGAATGTGTTATCGCTTTCCGAGAAGAGGGAGAAAATGGCTGCCTGAGGGGCTTCAACATGCTGTCTGTCAGAGACGCTAATGTACGTAATACATAATGCATGTGAGTATAAATGTGTTCTTTACTCACTGAAATTGAATCGGAATGATCAGGGACCTGAATGAAATACTTCACACTGCATGCTAAGGAGAATAAACGGCAGGTAAATTGAAAAAAATTGCCGGGTAAGTGAACATCATTCAACATGGTTTGTTTTTGACGGACATTTTTTTATGCCAAAACTCCTTCTGATTCTGGCATTCCTGATTTGAATATTTTTTATCATTTTCTATTCTTGACTAATCTTTTTTTTCCATAATTTCAGAAAAAAAAGGTTAAATGCGTGATTTGATGAGTCCCTGTAATCACCAAGTAGTATTAGGGTTATACTTTGCATTTACTGATTTAAAGGGGTGGTTCGGGATTTTTGACATCGGACCTCATTTTTAAGTCAGCCTGGTTGTTATTCATCAGTGGAGACATTTAAAAAAAAAAATTATCCAGTCCTTATATTTGGATAGTTAGCCGATGCTAGGCTAGCGCGAGTCAATGGTATATGTTAGCCAGCCATTAAAAACCGTTTTACCCACTCCACAGTGCACCAAACGCAAATCAATTATAACACTAGACTATCGATGTATATGTCCATTGAGAGAATAATGTTAGAAATCAAACTTACCTTTTAATCACATTGCATTAGTTATAATTTGTTCCCTGTAATCATAAGCCTTGTCTACAGCAGCAGCGGAGTGATATTGATTACCTAGGCAACCGAGTGAGCCGGTACACACATGACGCAAGTGTATTTACCTGCCGCGACTTTGATATCGCTGAGGAATGCTAGCTAACGTTAGCTGGATGTAACGACTGTAGTGCGCTTCTGTTCTGTGTTTACTTTTTGCCGCATTGCTAACCGGAGCAAAGTCAAATTCCGCAGCTGCTGAGAAACTAGTTCCTTTGGGATCATTGAGATGAAAGGCAAGTTTGATTTCTAACATTATTCTCTCAACGGACATTTGCATCGATAGTCTAGTGTTATAATTGATTTGCGTTTGGTGCACTGTGGAGTGGGTAAAACGTTTTTTAATGGCTGGCTAACATATACCATTGACTCGCGCTAGCCTAGCATCGGCTAACTATCCAAATATAAGGACTGGATCATTTTGAAAAAAAAATGTCTCCACTGATGAATAACAACCAGGCTGACTTAAAAATGAGGTCCGATGTCAAAAATCCCAAACCACCCCTTTAACTCCCCATCACTGGCTATTCACACACTGTTACACAATCTCATTTATCATCAAATTCTATGTCAAAAGCAGGAGATTATCACCAATCAGAAAGTCTGATCTATTTCTGAATACAATCACAGTAATCTCGCTGAGATATTCTGATGTTGTGTCAACTGGCCAAAGACTGTTTGCGCTTCACAGATTCCAGATGGATGTCGCTGTGCTGGTTAGACTCTGGAGGATCAGAGAGATTTAGGAGAGAGTTATTACTTTAACCGAACAAAACTGCATATCAAGCTGTGGTGAGGCTGATTTTTAGCTCATACTCAAAAGGAAATGGATTTTCAAGAGTTTTTATTTGATTCTCTCAAATTTTTGCCTTTCTTTTATTGATATATCAGTATGAAGGACGTACTAGAACAAAACTGCATGTCAGGTTGTAATAAGGAAGATGTTAGGACACTGTAAATCTTTTAGATGCCAGCATGAAGCATTTTTTAAACATTTCTGCACCATTAACTGTGCCAAACCGCTTTCCTGAAGACTCCTCCTGTCTGCCATTGGTCTGTAAAGTAAGGGATAATGTATTGCGAGGCGGTTGTTATAGCGAATATCAACCCCGACAGGCTGAACGGGAGCCCGACGCGAAGCGTCTTGAATCAGCCTGAAGGGGTTGTTATTCGCTATAACAACCGCCTCGCCATACATTATCCTGCTTATTACATGGCTACCTACAAAATAAATAAATAATTTGACACAAAATATTGATTTAAAAAGGAGTTTATTGATTTAAAAACGACTGTATTGCTTCCGCTAAAGAAAATAGTCCGTTCCGCGTCCATAGCAACGCTCTGTTTTTCATGGCAACGGTGTGTTATACTTCGCAGCGGTCTGTTATCAAGAAATAACAGACCGCATTCTACATTGGAATTCAACCAAGCCATGTAATAAAAACAGATAATCCGCCTCCAAACACATAGTGCAAAAGTCGGGTTACGGAAGTAAAAATTCCATTCATTTTCTCCATGGGGGAATTGATTTTTCTTATAAATTATAAACCTTTATTACATGGCTTGGTTGAATTCCAATGTAGAATGCGGTCTGTTATTTCTTGATAACAGACCGCTGCGAAGTATAACACACCGTTGCCATGAAAAACAGAGGGTTGCTATGGACGCGGAACAGACTATTTTCTTTAGCGGAAGCAATACAGTCGTTTTTAAATCAATAAACTCCTTTTTAAATCAATATTTTGTGTCAAATTATTTATTTATTTTGTAGGTAGCCATGTAATAAGCGGGATAATGTATAGTGAGGCGGTTGTTATAGCGAATAACAACCCCTTCAGGCTGATTCAAGACCCCTCCGCTTCGCGTCGGGCTCCTGATCAGCCTGTCGGGGTTGTTATTCGCTATAACAACCGCCTCACAATACATTATTCCTTACTTAAAGACAGCCTGTGCTGTACTGTGAGCTATGATATTGATAATTGATGGTATATACTTTTGTTGAAGCCATTCATTATTTCAATTTATTTTTTAAATAATCTTTAATAGCAGAATTCATAGTGAAAAACTACATTACCCATGATTCTGCAAAGACATCACCCATCAAAGAATCGAAACAGGTAAATCACGTCAATAACACTCTTTAGCGGCCACCAATTCCACTGTAAATGACATCAAATCAGTTTTCCAATACGCTTAAATATTTGCATATATACTGTATACACATGCATATTTTGCAAAAACTTAAAATATGTTGTTTCTGGATTACACTTAACATCTGTAAATCAATAGTTTGCTCTTTCTCCTTTGTTTTTAATTCAGTTAAGTAATCAGGTATTTTGCCATTCTTTCTCTGAATAAAGCCGTTGAGTACACAGCGATGCACCTTTGTTTTTGGTCAGATTTTCAAATACTTTTTTGCTTCAAATCTAAGTTTGTAATGTTGTGATTTACTTTAGCTTTGTTTGGTTCATGGTTTCTAACTTTAAAAGACTCTAAACCAAGACTTAAAAAAAAAAAACCTATCGGAAAAATGGATAGAAAGGAATTCTTTCTGAAACCAAGGACACTGAAAAAGTGGGTGAGCATTGTTGCACTCAGTTAATACAAAGTTACAAAGTTCGGACTGATGCTCAAACAAACACAGCAATGTTTGGGGATGTCAACCTACAACTGAATTATGCATATTAAGATAGGAAAAACAATTCTACCAGCTCCAAAATTACACACTTCATCTTTAAAGAAAGAGAGATGTCTCTCCTCTCTTAATCTGTTAAAAATGGGGCTTAGCTAAAAATGGCTTTTGCACATCCACAGTACGCACTAGATATGAGCTGTAAATTAATGAAATTGGGATTTTTTATGTGTTTATTGAAACACAAAATGCCCATTCAAGATATGCTATAAAACGTCCTTTTATTGGCACACATAATTCATATATTTTGTTCAAACTTCAGCTTGACATCTGCATGGACATCTGTTTCAGCATATGCACCTTAATTCAGTCAATAACTCAGGGAATAAAACATGTTTTGATTGCTCTAACTGTGTGTCCAGAGAGAACATATTTCATATTTCTTTAGGGGAGTTGAACGACAGTGAATTAGATTTGAAGTTTACATCAAGTTAAGGTTTATATCACTATATCAGTGTTATTCATAATTTCCCTCTGATTCTAGGGATAACTTATGGGTATGGTTAGGTTTAGGGGTAAAGATATGGTTATGATTAAATTTTCAGACAGGAATGTTGTTCTAGGATCAACAAAATCAGGACGTGCCTGGGTTAACAAAAGTGCATTAAATTGATATATACTCGAACATTCAGAAATAAAGTTTTAAACTAATAAATACAGAATTTGTTCATGCTAAATTCAATGAGACCCAATATTCACTTTGCAGACACATCACAAAAATAGCAGACATCTGGTGTTTTGGGTGCTACTGAGATTCTTTAAGTCATTAAAAGTCACCAAAGCTCAGAACAGCAGTTTTACATGCAAGTGTGAGAGGAAATAAAGGCTCACGCTGGTTGTTAAAGTATTGTGGGCCGGATGTTATTTGGCAGATGAAAGCCCAGAGGACCACTGGATCCCTGCTAGTTCAACCCTATCAAACGGTTCTGTTGCGCATCTCTTTCCAATTGCAGGCAGCTTCCCCAAATGAGACCCATGGGGAGGAGAGCAGACCAATGAAGCAGCATGAAGACATGTAAGAGGGCCGTTGTGCTGCAGAAAGGACATTTTCACAAAAGTGAACAAAGAAGTGAACCCAAAGCTCTCAGTTTCACAGTGGGTGAGCAGTGGTGGCATAAAGAGGCACATTCTGTTTGTTTGTTTTTTCCTGACAAATCAATGCTGACACTGACCTGGATACAGGTAAACGACAGAAATGAATGACGAGCATGACCTTCCATGGCTAAACCCTGCAGCATCCTTTTAACCACACTTGGAATTTGGTCCGTGATCTTTAGTCTTTTGTGAGCCCTTCTCAGCTAATCAATGGGAAAGCGCTGGACTCAGAAATATCCCCAAAGTGCTTCTAATGGAACGTTTGTTCAATGTGGTATAAGAACGATTTGTATTGTTTGTAAGGCCTCTGTATACTTATTAAACACATTTTGTTTTTATAGCTTGATACAATCTTTTCATGTTGTATATGAAAAGCCAGTCTGTTTTAGCTTCATTCAGGACGGTTGATACAAAAATTGTTACACCTGCTCCCCTCTGCCCCAGGCACACTGCCATGAAAGCCTCACACTCGATAAAGACACACACACACACTTAGAAAGAACATTTCCAATGTGTGTCTTAGCTATAAGTGTTTCAGCACCTCACCTGTTCAACACCTTTGTGAGTTGAGTCTATCAGCATCTTTTCTGATGATTCATTGTATAATGAGCTCAATGAAGAACAGCTAAAGGCTACAGAGAGAGAGAGAGAGAGAGAGAGAGAGAGCTGGCAGGAGAGGCCATTTCTGGAGCTGTGAGACTGAAGCAGATGGGCTCTCATCTCTGCATGTTCTTTTGATGATATTCTCCATCTTGTGAGATTTGTTGAGATTCAACCAAGTCGCATCCCTTCTAAATGGTCAGGCAGATGGCTTTTTGCTCTATTTATCTGTCTCTTGTAGTGCGTGTGCGTGTGTGTGCGTTTACTCAGTTATACTTTGGGGACAATTTTGTCTCCAGAAGTTAGATAAAGTAGACAAAACCTCCATTTGAGGACAGATGGAAAAATGTGCCTCTACCTACATTTTTGCAAAACTCCCAAAATGTGTATTCATACAATTCACTGCAGTTTCCAGCTGAAATGAACACGAGTGGCAGTCAAAAAAACCTTTTAAAAAAAACCTTTTATTCCTTTTCACACAAGTTATGATTACAACAGGAGCAGATTACTTAAGAATTATGTTGTTATGATTCTAACCTGTTCCCGTCTTGTATGTTCCTGGACTTTTATGTTATTTCCTGTCTTGCTCCATGTTTTGCAGTTCTTTGTAGGTTTAACGTTGATTAGTCTCCCCAGGTGTTTCTTATTAGCCACGCCCCCTTGATATCTTGTTAAGCTTGTCTGCCTGTGTGTTCCCTCCTGTTCCGTGTTTTCTTCAGTTACTTTGTGTTCGGACAAAGCTTACCCTGCACGTGGATCCTCTTCCCAGCCGGCTTCTTTGCCTGTCTCAAATGTTAAATATGTATGTGTGATTCTTACTGTTTTGGGGAAAGTTACTTTTAAAAGTAATACATTACAATATTGCATTACTCCCTAAAAAAGTAACTAATTGCGTTACTTTTCTTGGAAAGTATGCATAACGATATACGTTTGCTTTACTTTTTCTCAGATGGGCTGGGCTTGCTTGTTTGTTTTTAATAACAAAAATCAAAAGTTGTAGTTTTGGCAAATGTCAAGGCCCATTACATCCAAAAGTGAAATGAGGCAGGAGAAGAAAGTTCGGTTCCACTTTATTTCAATGGTCCACTTTAGACATTCTACTAACTATAAGTAACTTTGTAACTACATGTCAACTAACTCTCATTAGAGTATTAGTGGACTGTTGTAGACTGTCAGTAGACTGTTATGGTTAGGTGTTAGGGTTCGGGTTAGTAGAATAAGTTGACTTGTAGTTGCCAAGTTCATTATAGCCAGTAGAATTTCTGTTGGGGGAGCATCAAAATAAAGTGTTACCAGATATTAAGCAGACAGTCTACTAATACTCTAGTGACAGTTAGTTGACATGTAGTTGCAAAGTTACTGATAGTTAAAAGAATGTCTAAAGTGGACTATCGAAATAAAGTGTTACCGGAAGTTCAACAGTCTTACTTCAGCAAAAAAGAAAAAAAGAAAAAGAAAGAAACACCTATGTGATGTTTAACTCAATATGGGAACAGGAGAGGTGTCGGTTAACAAATGGGAAAACAAAGTAACTTGTATTACTTATTTGAAAAATAACTCAGATTTTTATGTAAATTTAAAAGTAATGCATTACTTTACATATTACTTGCAAAAAGTAATCTGATTATGTATAAGTATCACAAGATGTAAGCTGGGCAAGACCCCGGGTCCCAATGGCATCTCGGCACAGGTGCTGAAGAATTGCGCTCAGGAGCTCTCATCTATTTACTTACTTTTCAGTGAGGCTTATTTCACTGCCACCATACCTTCCATATGGAAAATGTCCATTTTAATCCCTGTCCCCAAAACGCCACAGCCCACGGAGCTTAACCACTACCGACCTGTTGCTCTTACATCTTTAATTGTGAAATGCCTGGAGAGGCTGTTGCTGAAAACCATCTTGCCAGCTGTTAATCCACAACTGGAACTCCTTCAATTTGCCTATAAGGCTAAAAGGGGCACAGAGGACGCGGTAGCCTGTTTGCTCCATCTCCTCCTTCAGCACCTGGATTCCCCTGGCAACTTTGCCTGGATACTTTTTGTGGACTTCAGCTCTGCTTTTTATT
Organism: Leuciscus leuciscus; assembly: GCF_965113295.1. Taxonomy (NCBI): domain Eukaryota; kingdom Metazoa; phylum Chordata; class Actinopteri; order Cypriniformes; family Leuciscidae; genus Leuciscus; species Leuciscus leuciscus. The sequence goes on from NC_138731.1 coordinate 22,306,955, forward strand.
CCATCCAAAGACATCTGATGATTCAGAAGTTGTATCACCTCAATATCTCCATTCGGCTGATTCATTTTATACACAATTTCCTTAGCAGTAGGCAGCAGGTTGTACGGATGGCCTCAATCACATCTTCTGCTCTCATCATCAATCTTTTTTGTATACACTTTACACAAATGACAACATCAGTCCATTATCCAGCATAAAATATTTAAAATATTCAGATGACACAGCCATTCTTGCCCTGATCCAATATAACAACTCCTTTATGGATTCTCATACCACTGTAATGAACTGTGCCCAGTGGTGTGAGGATAACCACCTGAATCTTAATATTAGCAAGACAAAAGAGCTGATAGTCAGTCCCCCTTCACCCAAGCGATTATTGATTATGAATATTGTTATTCATAATCAAACAGTTGAAATAGTGGACAGTTTCAAATATCTTGGAGTAACATTGGACAACACACTTTCCTTTGATCAGCATATTATGGACATTCAGAAAAGAAGTCACCAAAGAATGTCAGTCATTTGAAAACTCAAAGGACTCAACGTTGCTCCTCGATTATTATTGCTACTTTATCAAAGCATCATTCAGCCAATTCTATTGTATTGTATTGTATTGTTCTGTCTGTTTTTTTAGCATGCTTTCTGTTAAAAACCGGACCAAACTTACAAAGGTGTCTAATATTGCTGCGAAAGTTATAGGTCTACCAACACTCAACCTCATAGATCTTAATAACAGAGCTATCACACGCATTGCAATTTCAATAGAACAGGACTCCACACATACATTTTAAAATGCCAATAGCGTTTAGTTTCTACCACAGTTCGCCCAAAGCTGTTGAGCTTGGTAAAGCCGCAGTTTCCTCCTAATCTCTAATTGTTTCTATATAGCGTTCTGTGCAGAATTCAAAAGATCTGATACGTTTTGTGGTTTGCGCCGACTCCTGCATGATCCGCTCTGTGTTATCGTGTCTCTTGACCGGAGCAGACTGTGGTTTCGCTGCGGCAGTTCACGTCGCGTGACTCTAACGTGAAACCAGACTTAATTCGCCCAAATGAAAAGCATATTTACACTGTCTGAATAGTTCCTTATACCCTAAATAGTGCACTGTGCCATTCACCATTTAGAAAACAGTAAATGTGTGAACAAGTGACCAATTTCAGCTGCAGCTTCAGCATCTATTTATAATGTGTAGGGGGCGGGACGCTTTAGATTCCAGAAAATAGTTCAACGGTATATCCTCATTTAGATAGAAAGAAGTAAAGAGAGAGAGAGAGAGAGAGAGAGAGAGAGAGAGAGAGAGAGAGAGAGAGAGAGAGAGATCCAAAGGGTGAGAATATTTGTGCATTTGCATTTCTCTCTGTGACAAGAACATAGGATTACACATGACAGCGCAGCTGCTCTCCGGGTCTTTCCAAGCTCAATTAAATTGAGACGGATCCCCATATTAAATTGGATTTTGCTTGGTAATTAGCATACAATCACTCATTTGCTTAATGAAGAGACTACACATTCAAGCCTCTTAATGATGCAAAGGTCATACACATATTTCAATTCATGGCTGATGTTAGTGCATTTTCATGCTTTATCTCATGTCACATAAACCTCCCGTGACTACAGTACCTGACATTGCCATTTATCACACACTACATAACAAAACCACTGGTGAGTTTAAAGGTGAGCTGTGTTGCTTCTGCTCTACAAATGGCACCAAAGGGAATTGAAAAATGAATGACTGTTTCCAAACAGTTTGCATTGAGGGTATACATTTTGTGCATTCCCTGAATCTAGACCCATGTTAATATTACACCATAACATCAATGTGTCACTTACATTCACATCCACTATATCCTTTTGAGCTCGGCAGCAGTAAGAAAGGTATACAAGTTTGGAAAAATGTGAGGGTGAGTAAATCATGATATAAAAAAAAGAAAAGAAAAAAAAAAGGGTTCTGTTGGGAACTGTTCCTTTGAACTGGAATAATTTAATAATAAAATAAAAATAACTCCCTTTATCACCTTTAAATTTGAACTACTGATGGTGAATTTACTTGCATGTCAAGCCTGCTGCTATTGCTGAAATAACTTACTTAATCTTACTTAAAACTGGGAATTATTGTTTTTGTTTCAACAAAATAACAATAATGAAACAGAAGCGCTCATTTGCTTTTTTCTTCCTAAAATATGGATCCCTGCTTCAACGAGAGGAGGGCTTTTATTTTTCGGTCACATTTGGTCAAGGGCAGTGTAGCCTATGTGATGACAGGCAATTACTGTAGCTTTTCATCTAATAGGACGGCAAGGGCAGCAAGCGATGTGACTGGAGGCAATTCTGCTCTGAAAAAGACTAAGGAAAGAAAAAGACCGACAGCACAGAGAGACCCCTTAAACCCTGCCCTGCTGTGACTGAATGCTTTACTCATATATCAATCAGTCAAGCATGGCATCGTGTTGTGTTCCTATAATGACTTTTTGGCAGTAACCATGGCGAATGCACAACACTGACAGCGAAGTTCTTAACGGCCTGAAACGGGTGTTATAAAACAGTTAAATTTGCGTTTTCATCTTTATTTGTCACCTGCGGGATGCATGGGAGTTGTGTCTTTGTTGGTCTTTTGTAGATCTGTATTTCTGCAGAGTGCAGTCCATGTCTCATGTGGCCAGTTCTTTAACTAAATGGCATAAACGGATCTATTAATGCAATTCAAACATATAATTAATCAAATATAGGCCTACGTTTTCTATGATCTGCATGTTTTTATTTCATAAGTTAAATTTAATTTGGGGGTCAGGGTGATACAACTGTCCTGACATCATAATGAAGAAAAAAGAACATGCAGAAACATACAGGAAATTATGTTTTAGGGAGAACGTCTGAAGACCCTCATGATGACAGTGAATCTCAGGAAAATAAAATATCAGATCATTTGATCTTTGTGTGAGATCTCTGATCTCTGTTGATCAGGTAGGATATTTATGAAATAAATTTACACATTTATTTGTAAAATACTAATATTTGTAGCCTACTTTTTACTATTTGATCGTTATTTTCCTGGTTATTAGGCCTACTATATGAAGCTGCAACAATCTGTAAACTACTGTATAATATATTTAACCACTTTTATTTATTTTTTAAATGATGATTAAGCAGTCTTGTAATGGTGTGGTGGTAGTTGAAGGCACAAGACGAAGATCCGGGTTAAACAAAAACTTTACTTGATGAGTTCAGGCAGGACATACACAACCACATCTAACATTAACGAGAACCGACAAGGGACTGAACAGAACAGGGAGGAAACTAACTAGACACAGGTGGAGGAAGATTAACTAATCAGGGATTAACAAGAACAGGTGCAGACAAGACAGAACATAATTGTGACAGGTCTACACTTAAATTGTTAGGGAAATACAATGTTCCTTTTTTACTTTGTGGCTACACCACATGACATTAAAACTCTTCTTGAAAATGGTATACAATTTTTTCCAAAACCACATAAAACCAACATGAATACAAAGAGTAGAATTCTAAGATCTCAGCACACATAACTAGATTTTTTTTTTTTTTTTTTTATCTTATATGTCATTGACCCATAACAAGCCAATTCACCTTAATTTCTAGAGCGCTTTATACAGTAGCCCACAGATTGTTGCAGCTTCATAGTAATAAACAGGAAAATAACGATGCAAACTTCATCAAACATGAGACAAATACAAATTCTGCTGAAAAGCTCTACAGAAGACAATGGTGTCATTTTGCAGCTGAAGTCAGTTCAGTGTTGATTCAGTTCAGTTCAATAACTGTTTAAAGTTAATCAATTATGAAATGAGTTGAATTCAGCTATAAACAACTCTACAGAAGACAACCGTGTCGTTATTCAACTCAATTCAGTTCAATGTTAATTCAAAGTTCAATAACAGTGTCAATGTTGCAAAATGTGTCAATTATGAAACAGTTGAATCAGCTTTAAAGCAGCTCAATAGTAAACAGTGGTGTCATCATCGTTCAAGTTCGGTTCTCATCCAATAGTGTCAGTGCATCCAATAGCAATAGATACAGTATATTGAAAATAATATTTTACAAGCATAACTCATGAAACTATACAGAGATTACATTTAATGGTGTTCTATTTAGCTATTTCTGTGATATTCAGATATACACTGAGTATATTTCAAAGATTTAATTCCACCAATTGCTTTGTTCTTACAATGTATTTTTCACTGCTTTCCAACAAACTGAAATGTGCACGATTTCAGAAGTATGTGCCTATTTTCCCTTTATTCACAGATATTATTATTTTAATGATCTTTTATTCTGCATGAAGGGCCAGGCAGAGCTGAATGCTTTTTGACCAACAACGTTGATGGCTGCAAAGAGCAGATGGGTCATTTCAGCTACTAAAAGCTACTCAAGTCCCTGTTAAAGGCAAAAAAAAAGTTGCCACAGCGGACATGCTGAAGACAGAGAACAAGCAGTCCCTGAACTGTATATTTAGAGTCTTGCGTAATAAACTTTTATAAAAAAAATAAAAAAAATGGATGCATTTTTAATGCCGAAGGGCAAGGGGAAAAAATGAATAGAGTTAAGTATTTAATCTTCAACGCTGCTGCTGGATGCTGTTTTCTTTATCAGAGACACGCACAATAATCATGGGCTTGGATGAATGGCAATAAAAAGAGAAATTTAATTGAAAACAATTTCTGTAGGGTTATGGTACAGTGCTGACGGAAGCAAGAGAAGAAGAGCGGATATTCTGTCTAGATGGTTAAGGAAAGCAGAAAATGTTGGAATGATATTTCTGATGAAAGTCTTTTAGTGTGTAATGAGAAAGAAGCCTCATCTACAGTATCAAATTCCATATGGTCCATATTTTATTCTTAAGGTTATTGAAACTGTAAACAAACCAAACTATTTTGAATGAATCTGATGGCATGCTATAATTGTCAGCCAAACTGATGTTGACTTCAAAGTCAAATGTCTCTGGAGCTGACAGCAATGCAAGGAGTTTAACAGCGTCCCTGTTTGGGTACATAAAAGAAATATACTTATGCAAAACTGACTGCGGATTTGCTTGGGTTTATCGGCGAGATACTGTTAAATGTCCTGGGAGATGAGGGCCATGTGGAGAAAATTAAATGATGCTTTTAGAGGCAGTTTTAGTGCTGATGCATATGATTAGCCTTGGCCGTCACCCTGGCAACGTTTTTTTTATGGGAAGCACTACAGCTAGAGACCACTATTTCCCTTGGGACTTTTCTAATAACAAAAGATTCATTAAACGTATTAACAAATATGTCTTTGGTCAGGTATGCAGATGCATCTGATTTCAAAACGTTTTAAAGCACTTGATGAATGAATGGCAGCCTTCACCTAATGTTTGTTTGTATTGCCGAGGCTTAGACAACATGATGTTAATCAAGTACTATTAAAGTCAAGCATCAAGCAGGGTTATAGTTAACTAAATCTAAAACCATCAAAAACAAACTGAAATAAAATAACCTTACACTTATTTTATTTGAGCTTTTTACCAAAGCAAAACCATTTTTATTTTCATTAAGTCTAAAACTAAAACTGAAATAAAAAATTGTTGACGACTACAATTAAAAGTAGTACATAGACCTTTTTTACAAAACCATAACAACAAATTACAAGAACACTACATAATAACTTTTTTTAATTATTTTAAAAATTCTAATGAAAACAGAAAATACAAATAAAATAAAAACAGATTCAAAATATATAAAAAAAACTCTGAAAAAAAATCAGTGCTCCTAAAACAACTAAATTAAATTAATTAAATAACTAAATATATTTAACGTTAATATATTCATATTACTATTAACTTCATAAGCCAAATAATATGTAAAAATTATTAACAAGGCAATATGGGATGGGATATGTCCATGTGGCTGCTATCTGCTGTTTGCTCTAAGATTGTGGGCCAATTGCTTGAGTCAAGTTTTCATGAGTTGTATATGAAAAAAATAAAAGTTGTCCCCTTACAGGTAAAATTATGTCTGACCCTTCTCATATTTTGTTTGAGGAATATCATTATCAACTTTTTCCATCAAACAGAAGATTTAGAGTAGCATATGCTAGAATAAACAGATTACGGAAATCTTTTGATCATCAGTCTGTAAAATTAATAAATCAAGATTTGTGGGTCTAAGTAGGCCTCAGGGTTCTGGAAAAAAAAATAGAAGGAATAAATCAATGCACTGCAGCTGGTTGTGTATTTACATAATTATATGTTGTTTTTGTATCAAGTGGTGTTTATTAAATAGTGTTTTATTACTTGGTGTGGATATGTATTGATGTGAACTGATGTGAGACAGTAAATACTGTGCATGGGATGCGAGAAATGTTTTGGAAGAGATTCCAACAATAAAGTGAAAATTGAATTGAAGTGCAATCATTTTTGGGGTCGCAAACCACCAGTTGAGAACCACTGCAGGAAACCACTGCAACCTAGGGCACGTGTCTCAATACAGGCACATAGTGATGATTAGCCTCAGGTCTTTTTCGGTCAGGATCAGAATCCAGCTGGTAAAAATGACATTCTGTGAATAACATTTAATGTGCGAATGCTCATGGTCTTTGGCTTGTGGAAGTTCCAATCAAGGCAGTCTGGGGTCATGCTGTGCATGTACTTGCAGCCGTTATGATAAGTGATTGTGTTTCTGGCTGAGGCATGCAGAACTTGTAAGCTCTCTGCTTGGTTTCCTTCACTTTGAGTACAATCTGTAGTCATTTGTGAATCATGGCAGGATGTAATCTGACAGGTAAGAACGGCCCCAATACTGATGGGAATATGATTAACTAGAGATGTCTATAACTAGCAGTTAAAAAAAAAAGACAAAGGGTAAAGATGACAGTGACTGTCCACACTGTAAAATCTAATTAGTTAGACTTACTTAAAAAAAGCATGCAACCGATTGATATATATATTACTTCTCTTCCTTTAAAACCAATTAACTGATTTCTTGCTGCATCGCTGCACCAATCAAGAGAATTACAATAAAATAAATGAAATTCCAAATGCCCAACCAAATGTAAAACCAATCGCCATAATGGTGACATTATAACATTTTAGGAAAATCAACATCAATTTATGAAGTCAGCTTTTGTGATGTTCTCTTAAATTTTTCAGTTGTATTGGCAATTCAGCATTTAAGATGACTTTGGGAAATGAGGGAATGCAAACAGAGAAAAATAACTGCAGGAGTGGAGGAAATTAGTGAAAAGTCCATTAAGAATGTAACTGCCTCAAAAACCAAATTCAAACCAATCAATTCATCTTTACTTGGGTTTTCTGAGTAAACAAAGCATGTGAATTACTAGATTTTTACAATTAATTTAAGACATTAAGTAAAGTTGACTAAAAATTGTTAGTTAGAATCACTGTTGGATTTTTTTTTTAAATGTAAATCAGAAGGAGGGACATTGTAGGTTTACTCAAGAAATTATCCGTGATACTGACGTATTGTGAGGATCAAACCTCACATAAAAATATAGATAAAATATTTTACCAGTAATTTTATTATTACTTTATCATGAAAATAATGCACAAAATAAACTTTAAGGTGTGGAAAAAAAAATAAAACGCCAGAGAGAGCTGATTGACAGACCATTGATAGCAGTAAACACACAAGGCAACGCTAAATGCGACATTCATTATAATGGGGTTTATGTGAATATTCTTTGCTTAAAGTTTACTTAAAGTAAAAGTTAAAAGATTTTTAATGCCTTTATGCATTATACTAGTAATAACTTTCCTGAAGTGGAAAAAAATATATAGAGCCATCAGTGTTGATGTCTGTGATCCTGACCTTCATTAATACTTAATAAAAATATGCCATTTAAAAAATATATAATGTGAAGAGAGAGTGTAAAGAAAGATTCAAAGTGAAATTTGTTTATGATTACATGTTAATATATTTTTATGTATTTGCATTTTGAAGAACTAAAATGTGTTAAATACTACCATGCAATGCAAGTAGCCACTGCTCATTTTACCTGTCTTTAAAGAGTTGCCTGTATGATTGTACTGGTGAATTACCTCAATGGATGTAGAAATTCTAGAGCCATTTATCATTCAACCCAGAGTGCAGTGACAAGGAAATAACCTTGCACTGGCTAGCTTGATCTATTGTTGAGATCAGAGGTTATTACGAATACTGAAAAAGTACCTTTCAGGTTTTGAATAACATTCTGCATAGAAACCTTGTCAAAGCAGAGCATAGAGAATATGTGAGTGAATATATGAATTTTATCCATATAACGCTTTTTAATCTTTCAGTTTTTAGGAGAAGCTCAATGATTAAACAAATAACAGTCTTCTTATTTCAATGCATGTTTGCAATTACAACCATTGAGGAATTTGTGAAATCCAAACCCAGACACCTGCATCTGTAAGTTTTCCATCTGCTCTCCACTTCTCATCACACCAGGACCGAACTGCTGATGGTAACTTTGACATTAGACGATGAAGCGTTATTCTGAAAGAAACAGGATTACAGCTGTTTCAAGCACATCAAACAAAGCTCAATGATGGTGAATTAACAAGCACAGGGCCTGAGCATCATGCTGATGTTATGCACTTTTGGCTTGTTTTTCAGCTCAGCCCTGTGCCGTTGGTCTCATGTAGTGCTGTGAATGTGGTGGTTGTCATGTCAATGTGCACCAGAGTCATCATCCCATCCTTCAGGCATTTTTAAAGCGGTTTAGATCATGGCTAAAAATCCCACATGACCACTGCCATCTTAAAACATGTCCATAAGTCCTCAATGCTCATGTTTTACGGACACCCAGTCGGAAGCATTTCAACATTCCAGCAAATGTCGTGATCTCTGTGTTTGATTTGGGACTTTTGTTTTACTTCCTGTCTCATGTCCCATAGTTTTTCTCCTTGATTTGTTCCTTGATTATTTCTACAGGTGTTTCGTGTTTCCTTGTTAGCCTCTTGTTTGTAGCTATATATAGCCCTTGTGTTTCTCCTGTTCTTTGTCAGCCGTTGTTTTGGCCTGTTTTGATATGGTTGGTTGTGTTGGAGCTGCCTCATGGTTCCAGTGTTCTGTTTCTCCGAGTCCTTTGTTTTCATTTTTGTTTAACATAATGCATCTCATTACCTTGTAATCCATTTATATCAGATTAAATGCATATTAGGCTGTCTTTGCTTAATGTTATGAACAGCAGCAATGCTAACTATTTTCCATTTGCTTTTCTGTTTTATTTTGAGATGCCCATCCTGAGGTAGCTAGAATACGTCAACTCCAGTTTGGATTTAGCCCCTTACGAAGACTTAAGATGCCCCAACACCTGTGAAGAGATGGTGCCAACTCCAAATCAACATACACCAATGCTAAATTTCTATATATTGTAATCATTGTTCACAAGTTGTAATAATGACTTAAATGAGCTCTTGTTTTTGCCCTAAATTAATACATTGTTAGCTAACTTCTTGATCTGTATTATGTTCTCTGATAACAGATCACTCTAAATTGTAATGTAGACACATGCATTTTCTTTAAAGCTGCTATGAAACAATATGTATTGTGAAAAGCACTATTCAAATAAATGTGAATTGTTTGTTCATTAAACAGGTTTTTTTCATTTGGATTCTCGCCTCTCCTGTCATCTTTATCCTTCATCGTAACACCATACACAAGAGCAGTTGAAAATTACATTAGCATAACTGTTAGGTTTCCTCTGTGGGTTACATCATTTAGGTGGTGTGGATTTCCGACTTTAATTCATAAAAAAAAAAAAAAAAAAGACGTTTGAGTTCAAATTCATTGGGGAAAATAATCAGAAATGCTATCAAAAGGATAGAGCTTGGCAATATGTTGCATTTCATATTCTTGTCGCAGTAAAAAGAAATAGCATCACTTGCAGTCTATCCATGACGATAATAGATCCATTAGTTTTGATTCACTTTATTTTCAGACAACAATCAAGGACTTTCCCATGATACTTTGTTTCCTTGGTGATGGATAATGCCTGAGACTGTGAATAAGTGTGTGTGTGTGTATGTGTATAATCATTGATTGCTGTCATTAGCCCAGTCACAGCAGCCTGTTGGGATTCCCTGGCAAACATGGAGGTGATTCAAACAGTATTTAGCTCAGAAATCATCACATTCAAGGATTTCCTCGAACTCATTTATTCTCAAGAGGTTTTGAGTACCCAGGGTTTACCTTGCCTATGTGGTGACCCAACAGAAGTAAACGTAAAATAAAATGGGTCACACTTTAGATGTCTTTAAGCCTATGGGCCCTATTTTAACGATCTGAAATGCAAGTATCAAATGCGAAACGCAAGCTTTGTAGGCGGGTCTTGGGCGCTGTTGCTATTATACCGGCGGGATAAATGACTCTTGCGCCCGACGCAAATCTAAAATGGGTTGGTCTGAAGTAGCTTCATTATTCATAGGTGTGGTTTGGGCGTAACGTGAAATAAACCAATCAGAGCGTCATCTCACATTCCCTTTAAGAGCAGGTCAATTGTGCTGGGTGCAAGATAGGACCCTATATCTTCTGTTGGCTGAATGGTTTCAGTTTTTTTTTTTACAATGACAATGACAAAAGTCAAAAGTACTGAGTTGCTGTGTTGCTTTGTGCAGAGATGATGCTGAACTGGAGGGTTGGCTTGAGTGGAATTACTTGACTAAGAAGTTTTTAGCCACTCTTGTATTGAAGAGGATAATGGGCAAAGCAGAAGCTCACTGAGTAATGAGAGCAACTGTTTGGGATGCAGTCGCTGGGTTAGAGAGCACCAATAAGTGTCACAAAGTTTACTTCTCAAACTAGCAAACTCCATTATCACTAAATAGGCATGTGCCCAAGTAATTGGCTGTGAGATAATGACTGATCTGCAGAATTCTGAAAAATAGAAGTGTTTTCAGAGAGGAGAGCGGCGATGCAATCAGACTGCAACCTTACCTTACTTCAAAGGAATGTCTTTACAAGAAATTGGATGCAAAGAATCATGCGTAATAAATTGTCTTTTTTGTTCGGTCAACTATAGTCTTGTTGTCTTAGTGTTTTACGTCTGATCAAAAAATTAACTATAAAATGTACTGGTCGTTATTTGCCCTTTCATTCTAAATGACTTCAGTATTCCCCACTGAGAGGGACCACATCATGTTCTTATCTGTCAAATGCACCTCCACACCAGCTCTAATCCTTCTTTAAGATTCCCAGCATTAAAAGCAGCTTTTACCCACATCATGCCCTGGGACTAGATTTTGTATGTTCACATTTTTGCCTTATATATCAGGTCAGTGAAAAATGATGGTTTGTTCACAGTGTGAATGACTGATGGTGAAATGGGGAAAAAAGATATCACAACAACAATAGGTTGAGAATATAAGTCCTCACAGATTGCTGTGTGAGTTTAGGTAAATTGAACCACTATTTATACCTTAAACCCTATATCTATTTCATCAATTTTGACTTCTGAACAATTAACCAGACTAGTAGACAAGCATCTGCTTTTTGGTTGACAAAATATCCAATACTTCTAGTTAGCATCTTTAATGATGGATTAAATAAGGTGCAAAAAAATAAAAAATAAAACAATAACAACAATTAGTATTATTACTACTATTATTATTATAATTTCTTAACAATAGTCTTTCTACAGGTTACATCAGTACGACAGTAGGTGGTGACAAGTTACTGTTTATAAGTGAATCATTGAATCATTGACTCAAACTATTTGTTCAAAAACCTTGAATAATTCAAGTGACTGGCTGCGTCCAAAATCGCATACTCTCATGAGAAATTACTTCATGACAGCTAAAAAAGTATGTTCTATAGTAATGTAATCTAGACGTACTACATTCGCCTTGTTGTCATTATCATGTGACCTACCAGCGTCAGTTACGTTGCTTAACTGCCGTTCATAAATCCTTTTCCATGGCCTCATGGGATAGTAAAGTGTCCATTGTATGCACACTTCAGAATCTCGCCGGAAGAAGTAGGTCATCCGGGTACTTTTTGCCTACTTTTTTACGCATAGATACTGTGAATTCGGACATACTTCTTTTGTCACATACTGTTTTTCACCTACTATATATTAGGGAAGTATATGATTTCCGATGCAGCCACTGTCTTTATGAGTGAGTAATTAAATCCTTCACTCAACAAATTCATTCAAAAACACAGACTCGGTCAGTAAAGAATCAACAATGCTTTATTGTTTGGAGATGCAATGGCTAATTCTTCAGTGGCTTCCTTTCGTGCATGGAGCAAAAATAGGCAAAGTAACAGCATTATGTCTACAATATAAATAACACACTATTTGCCTCTTGTTGGATAAAAACATGTGTCTGTATGTGTGTTTATTTAAAAATTTAGTGTGGTGCTTACATCGGGTAGTTTTAGCTGAGCAGTGGCTCTCCTGAGGGGGCAGATTTGTGGTCCAGTACATTTTTCCTTCCTTTAAGAGGGTCCGCCGGCACAGAAGCACTTCAATTCCCTCCAACTCTTCTCCATTATGCAAGTTAACCCAGAGAGTCTAATGATGCAAAATAATTTTAAGACCAGATCGAGACCAGATGATATGACAAGAGATAGTTTTATGGTAACATTTACACTGTGTTTTATTAGTTCTATATCATATTCTGCAATTTAATACATCTCTTGACCCAAAGCTAAGATAAATGTGTGATCTAAAGACATGTGGACTTTTAAGCATATCCCTCTGTAATCCTCTAGGTTGAAATTGGAGCCACGGCGGATTTCACTGAACTGTGAAATAGGATATGGGAGAGCAGCAAACTGTAGCAAATAGGGCGATTAGATCTTATTTTGATTTTTAGTCCATAGGCACAGCACACCTGGAGCACAGTTTCAAAATCTGTTCCTTTCAATGATATAGAAGCATATTCATAGGATGAGGACAGAGAACCTTCCCTATCATGTGAGGAGAACCGCTTTTAGTCATGTCATGTTAAATATATGTGCCCTTAATATCAGCCTTATACCTAATGGTGCTTTGCTTTAGAGAGACTCTAGGGAAGCGTAAAAGGCTAGATATAGCTTTTAAGTGATTTTGAGTGAACTGGACTTTTTTTCTCTTTTTTTTAAGCTTTTGCCCTGCCCTCACTTGTATGGATGGCACAATTTCGCAAAATTAAATCATTAAATAAATATTTATGTAATAAATCGTTAAATAATAATTGAATAGCAGCTGCATGGTGTCCGTGATCAGGGAGTTTATACTTTGAGGTCATTGGAGGACATTGTTGTAAACACATTGCTGAGCTGCTAGTGTGCCTTATTGTAGCATTATGCCTTTTACTACTCTTCCAGACAGATGACCTCCGTTTTGTGAGATTAAATCAAACAAGGTCACGCAGGGATGCACATATTCCAGAAATGAAGATGTGTCAATATGGTTCATCAAACCAGTGATATAATTTTATGACATAGTCGCAAGCTGGATGTCTTTGCAGCAACAACAATACAGCAATCTCTTCTCAGCATACCCAGACTAAAGAAAAAAGAAAGGAGGTTGACAAAAGGTTACCTTTTTAAACTTTAAAACTGGTTTTGTTATCATTAACATTCTTGGTGTGAATGTTAAATCAGTATACTTCATTGTTTAATTACAATTGATGCTACAGGCTCTTTGATTGTTCATTAAAGTTACATACTATACTACCTGCAGATCTGTCAATTACTAAATTATAATTGAATAATAAAAAAAATATATAGAATTTTATAAAGAATAAAGTGTAGTTAACTTTCAAAGGAAATATACACACCCTGATCGAGAAAACGTACAAATTCTACGAGGTGGCTTATTCGTACGAATTCATATGACCTGACTCTTACGAATTAGTAAGATTTTTGCAAAATCGTACATATTTTACGAATTGGCCAATTCGTATGAATTCATACGAATGACCTACCCCTGACCCCGCCCCTAAACCTACCCATCACGTGGGTTTAGACAAATCGTACAAATTCGTACGAGTGAGGTCGTGAGATAGCGTTGGTATGTCGGCCTACTCATTGTTGGACCTCAGTTTGCCTTCAGAACTGCCTTAATTCTTTGTGGCATAGATTCAACAAGATGCTTGAAACATTTGTCAGAGATATTGGTCTATATTGACATGATAGCATCACCAAGTTGCTGCAGATTTGTAGGCTGCACATCCAAGATGGGTAGAAATGTTTTAAACATTGTTAAAACATTGTCCGCAAAATAGACGTCATGTCTTCAAACATTTGAGCAGCAGAGATGAGTGGTAGAAGATGCTCATGTTGAGTAACCCTACACTGGAATCATGAGACTTAAATAATAAAATTTTACATTTTATTTTCAACAAATCTGCTCCACCAAAATGTGGGAATAACCCAGAAATAAACAAATTTGATCTAAGGTCATAGGTGAAAAAGTAGCCGTACAAATTACAGTTTGGTCTATTGGTGAGGTGCTTAATGTGCTGGTCAAAGGACTTGATTTTTGGAAATAATTATGTTTGTTTGTTTTGCTGGCAAAATAGTATACATATACTACTTTGCCAGCAAAACAAACAAACATATAATATTTTCACTTTCTTTTGAATAATCAAACATAAAAAAATAATAACTGTGACGTAATCTAAGAGGACACAGAACAAAAAAACAAAGGGAACTAAAGCTACCTCTACATTAATCCGGATTTTTTTATTCGTTTTCGTTTAAACATGCTCTCCGTCCACACTAGCGCTTTCAGGCGTTTTCCGTTTCAGTGTGGATGAGAAACTTTTGGAAAACGCTAAATTCACCTTACTGTGCATGCGTAAAACCTCACAAAAGCTCACTGAGATGATACAGATGGAAAAATAAATAATAAAGTTATTGCGCAATTCTTCTGACAGGATCATTTTATTTAGCAAAATATCTCATTCACTGATGCGTCCAGGTTGCCCTCACTGATCACTTTCCATTAAACCATATGTTTGGTTTAAAACGCAACTGCTCTCATGTATTGCTGCAGGACAGCAAATGTGAGGAAATTTTCTGTCATCTTTGCAGGACAGTGAAATTAAGAGTGTGTAAGTGCAAAGTAACATATTTTAGCAACTGTGTGTAAGTGAATTTGTGCTATTCAGGTCTATTGTGAGGTTCAACAGGCACCGTGATACATGAATATGTATTAGTACAATATGCGTCACATGACTAAACTTATGTCATCGTTTTTAAATATCTCCATTTCGACAGCCCATACTTCAACGCGAAATCGGCGCTTTCAAATTGATCCACTTTGGAGAGCGTTTTCAAAAAGGTTCATTTTCATTAATAAAAACGCTGTCTCAGTGTGGACGGAAGGCAAAAAATGGAGGGAAAAAGAAAATGCGTTTTCAAACGAAAAAGTATTGGTGTGGACATGGCCTAAGGGTATAAATACACAGAGATTACAAGGTAAATAAGCAAGAGGTGATTGAAATCCAATCCGAAACCATAGACACTAACTAGCAAACAGAACTCAAGAAAGCAGCACAGGGAACAGAATGAACGAAACCAAAACAGAATGAAATCATTACAGTAGCTCCCCCTCCTGGAAGGCACGTCCTCGTGCTGTAATGAGCCCAACTGAGAAGGGAGAGAGGTTGACAAATGACAGGAAACAAGAGGAGATTATGGTGCGAGAAACCAGGGTGGCGATGATGGTGAGAAGAGCCAGGGAAGAAACGAGAGCAGGAGGAGCCTGGTGGGAAACCAGAGCATAGGCAGGATGAAGGCCCACGGCAGAGTCAAGGGAGGAAGGAGCCATGGTGCCAGAGACAGAGCTGGAGCCCATGGAGGTAGAGACCCAGGCAGAGACAAAGTCATAGAGACCACACGACACAGATGGATCTGGAGACCAAGGCGGAGTTGCAGAGATGAATGTCCGAGGTGGAGCCAGGATATCAGAGGACTGAGGCGGAGCCAGTGGAACTGAGGACCAAGGCGGAGCTGGAGGGAAGGCTGAGCCCGACAGAGCCAAAGGGGTGGAGGGACGAAGTGCAGCTGACTGCCCGCAAGTCCATAATTTAGGCAGAGAAACGTCTGACCAAGCTGGAGCCGGAGGGACGAGGGAGCCTAATGAAGCTGTAAGGACGATGGTCCCAGGTGGAGCCGAGGGAGGGAGGAGCCAAGGTTGAGCTGACAAGTCGACGAGCTGAGGTGGAGTGATGGGAGGCGAAGAAAAAAGTCGGAGCTGCAGACCTGGAGACCCGAGGCAGATCCACACAGCAGAGTGGAGTCAGAAGAGGAGCTGAGGGACTAAAGAGAACCAGTGGAGGAGGGGCTGAGGAACTGGCTGTTATGGGCAGAGGAGGTGAGAGATGGAGGCTGGGCAGGATCCTTGGAGACACATGTGACTTGGAGCTGGGTGGGACCAGTGGGGACGGTAGACCCAGGGAAATATCCTCTTCCATTTCCTCATAATAGCCTGCAAAGGCCAGCAGTAGCTCACCCTCAAAGGCGGATTGTGGGCGGGGCACACCCTCTGGTACTGACAATGTTGCCGGCTCTCACAACTGGTCAGATACTTTGTCGGGCTCGGGCTCCTGGGTGATGATCACCTCAGTCTGTTTCTGTTGCTGGCATTGCGGCAGGTTCAGGCACCGCGTCTGCGGTGGGCTCAGACGTTTCTTCTGTTAGAGGCGTGGGAGGTGGCTGGCTGGCTTTTGGGTCTGGATTGGAGCTGGTGATGGCCTCCACAGGACATGGTGAACGTGGACCCATTGTTCAACAGCACCCACTCCACTAATTTTTCTTTAAGGTTACGTGTTCTGTCACGCTTGGTTCCACAAATCACACAACTCTGGAGAATTACTAGAAAAAGTATTTAATCACAATATTCACGAAACACAGGAATGCTCTAAACAACCAAGTAAAACATATTTTGTAATAAATTCACCCATCATTTCTATTAATTCATCGATGTCCCTCTACATTTGTTTAATTGTTTAATAATAATCATAATTTATAATAATAATTTGAATTATTATTAATCTAAATTATATTAATAATTACAGAATGATTAAAAATAGTTGCTACCAAAGGAATGTTTGGGAATGCTAAATAGTGTTCTCCAGGTATTATATATCTCCTTGGCAACATTGGGCTTGACAGCTTCCAAAGCTGTACTTTATTCAGTAAATTTAACTTTACTAGCTATGTGGGCAGGGAGGTGACTTTGCCCTGAAGTGGTTAGACAGGGACTGATCACTGGGCAGTCATGTGAGTGAATGCCATCTGCTGTTAATGGGCCATACACATACAAATTTACCTTGGTCTATCCAAGAATAGAGTGTTATTTACACACATCGTTTGATTATAAGCAATGGCTTTGAATGCGGGATTTCATCATTATTATCTTAAACACTCAATGAATGCTGTAGGTACACTGATTTTACAAAATAAAAGTTCATTATATTTTTGTTTTACCCTTTCATTGTCAGTGCTTTCAAATGAATCTGCATAAAAAATAGAAACAGATGACTCTGGATTGAGACACCAGGGTCTGCCATTCATTGCTTAAACTACTATTTGCTTCAATCAGCAGATGGAATTACTGTTTTCTCAGTGGGAATATTGGCATATCACAAGTGAAGTGTATATACTGTATCGACTATTGTACAGCATGGTTCATTGATTCAGTCGGGTTTTAGAGTTGAAATCTCCATTTTATATTATTCTATTCTTGTGTGGCCCTTCCCGGCTTCATGGGTGTCAATTCTGTCTTACATGGAGAATGAAGGCAGGAAGTTGGTGATTTGTCTGAGTTGGTGGTATAATGTGAATTATAGATAAGATAAATTATAAGTATATATATAGCCTAATATAGCTCAAATGTGAACCATATGGGCCCCTCAAATTAACAATAATTGGCAACCAAACTGGGGGCCACAACTTTAAACAAGCTGGGTCCCACATTCAGCCCATTAAAGTGCCCACTCTGACCCCATGCCCAGATGATGCCCATATACCCCAGATAAAAGCCATTTGGGACCCACATTCTCATGTTGGCGGGACAGTCTTTACAATGGCACGCACTGTATAAAAGTCCTAGATCACGTAATTTTCACAAATAACTGTTAAAACAGTTTTATGTAAGTTTTGTCTACTTAATTGTTTTCTTCTGGAAAGACGTTTCGTCAGCTAAACAATCAGATTGTTGTTAAAAAAACAGTTCAATCCATTGAATGCACTGTATTCTATCTCTCACAGTCTTGTTTTCATTCCTGTCAAAATTTAAATATGGCTCTACCCTGACTATATTCACAAAATCCTTGTATGCCAACAGGCTATTACCCAATAAGAGATTCAAACACTTTCGTATTACATAAATAGAGCCATTATGACAAACATCAGACCACTACTTATTAATGGGAAGCTATATTCCCATCACTAGTGGTCACCACAGGAGCAAGCCCGAAAATCAGCCCACTTACCCAGCATGCCACTTGTACCCTCGTTAACAAACATATTACAGGAGGAGGTCTCATTATCGCACCTCTGACTGTGCAGCTGAGCTGATATTTGAAATCTGGCCTAGCAGCCGAAGGATACCCCTGTGGTATTTCCAGCATCTACACATTACTCATAACTTAATCAGTGTAAAGACATCTGTATGGGGTCTCTAAAGAAATGGCAGAGAAAAACATTCCCTATCAAAATCACTGACCTCTATTAAATAATGAATACTGTAGATGGTAAATCCAAGATTAGAAAGGTTTACCCTTTAAAGGAGAATGTTATAGTGCTGAAGTCACATCTTCTCTTTTGCTGTGTTGTGACGAGTCAGTATATCAGGAAACATTGTGATGTCAAGCACCCTGAGTTATCCTTTTTTAGTCAGCTTAAATCCAGTGGACGAATGTAGTAATATTTCAAGATGAAAGGGTGTGTCAGTAATAAACTAAAACTGCAGTTTCCTTTTTATTTAAATCTAAGAATGGTATCTCGTTGAGGGCAATGAAACCTCATCATCAAAAGGGTCCTATTTTGCTTTTTTACAATTTCAACATTCTTTAGTGTGTAATGTTGCTGGTTGTGCAAGAAAAGGGTCTGCAAAGTTACAAAGCACAAAGTCCACTCCAAAAGGAGTTATTCTCTATATCAGTGTGCACTGTTTCTGAACTCCCTGCGATTGTAGTCTTGAGTTATCTGCCAGCATACTTCACAAGATATACATCATATCATGATATATACAAGGCATACACAAAATAACGGCAAGGCCTGGCTGAGTTGCGTTGGTGTTTTGAAACTTGCGGTTATGGTAAGGGTGTGACATTTCCAAAACATGCTCGAAAAGGTTGACCAATCACAACACACTGGTCCAGCCAACCGATCAGAGCTCATTGCGCTTTTTTGAAGAAGGGGCTTTACAGGAACTTAACAGAGGCTGACAGAGTGGGAAAGAGGTTCTGCAACAATGTAAAATATATGTGTTTTTTGAACGAATATTTTAGCATTATTTGGATCTGTCAAAAGGTGATGTGCATTCAAAAGCGGACATTCTCATCGGTTGCAGGGTTAGTTTACCTGAAAATTACAATTCGGTCAGCATTTTCTCACCCTCATGTTGTCCCAAAACATGAACGGAACTTAAAAAAAAAATATTTTGAGAAATTTCTCAGTGCTTTTTTTGTTCATCCAATGAAAATGAATGGTACCCAAAATAATTAAAGTCAGACAGGTTTAGAAAATCATGAGCATGAGTAAAATATATCATTTTCATCTTTGGGTGAACTTTCTCTTGAAGATTAGATTTTAACATTTCATTTTAATTTATGCAAGATCACATTTTAAAAGTAACAATCAATTATGGAACACCTACTGTAGTTCTGGCCTCTGTGTTTCCAGCATTGCCTTTAAAAGAATGGAATTTGTGAGAGGGGAAATGCATTATAGATAATATTGTATTTCATTTCAATTAAAGCTATCAGGTTATTCCAATGGGATGCACAACACGTATTGCTAACAAAAAACATTGAATGTGAGTAAGACTGGAACATAATCTACCAAAACAAATCAACAAATCCAGGGACAGTGACCCATCTGAGCTTTTCATATACAATTTATAACTGAGCCAGTGTGTGCAGACAATGTTTATGATGTATGAAATGATCTAACATAATTCAGGATATGTGCAGAGCTGCATACTGAATGTTGTTTGTTCTGGAATATAGTATTTGAAGGATAAGACAGTAACATTGGAATCATATGTCATTAGGTTAGAGGAAAAAACAATAATATAATTATATTAGATTTAGTCTCTAATAAAACATTAATATTCACTAGACTTGTGAAATTGGAACATATCTGAGCTGAGCTGTAACAGCCAAGGTTTAATTATATTAACACTCAGGGTCCATCACATATTTTCCACTCACTGAGGCATGGTAGTCAAATCTCTCTAGACAGGTTTTTAATTTGTGTATAGTTTCAAAAGAATTCAAAGCAGAATCAACTTCAGAGCAACACTGTAGAAGCTAGTGTTTCAGCCCTACATTAATCAGTAGGCTACTTTGAAATGCCAAATACTTTGCTGAAAGTAGTTGACAGTAGGTGGCTGCAGTCAGGAGAGGAGAGCAGCCAAGTTGGACACTTTTCACTTCTCATATGGTTTTCCCAAATTGGAGTTTGCGAAAAACAACAACAACAACATAAAAGCAAAACAATCTTCCACTCTTAAAAAATAAAGGTTCTTTATTGGCATTGATGGTTCCATGAAGAACCTTAAACATCCATCGGGCATAGATTATTCTAGATTATTCAAATGTTCTTCACACTTCGAAAAACAAAATGCTTCTTTTAAGAACTGTTCACTGAAAGGTTCTTTGGGAACAAAAAAAATGGTTCTTCTATGGCATCACTGCAAAAAAAAACCTTTTGGAATATGAAATGTCATAGCATAGCATTGACCTTCTTTGGTGAAGTACACTCATCTCTAGGGCCTGTCTGCCCTTCTTCATAACCTGGAACATTTGAGATAGAAGCTTCACTGATTCGGTTTCTCTTGAGTGGAGCCTCTTGACTCCTCAAGCTCATCAGTGCATTAAAGTGCAGAATAAAATTTCTACAATTACCATGTAATATTTGACTATTTAGTTTTTTTCTTTTTTGAGAAACAGTGGCTGATTAATGAAAGCTGATGACTGCACTTGAACCAGATGGGCCATTCTGTCTGGGGTCCAGAAAGATGGGAGTGAAATGTAACCAGGAAAGCTGGAAAGACCACCACCAGGGCAACAGAATGCTCTTTTGACTCTTACACAAACACTAGACCCAAAGACAATTAAAGACAACTGGTCTGATTCTGAAACTGCACTCTAAAAAATGCTGGGTTGTTACAAATATGTACAAACACAAATGTAATAATTTTTTTTAAACCAACAGTTGGGTTTGTCCATATTTGACCCAACCATTGGTTGGAACAAACCAGCATTTTTTAGAGTGTTCCCTCATATTTGTTTTTAGTGTGTTGCTATGTGGTTGCTATGGAGTTTTGGTTGTTGGGTCTGGTCCTAAATGGAAACCTATAAGCCCTCGCAATCTTGGGTCTGCACTTTCGTGACCGAATGCTGCTTTGACTGTTGGTTAGTGCGGTCTTGGCAAAAGTGCACATCGAGGGTGCATATAGGCCGCAAATGGACTTGAGACACTATAGATGAGTGCAATAGAGTTGACATGGTAAGTCTACCCTTACAAAAGATAAATGCTTTAAAGTCTCCGTAAACCGGAAGTAGCAACTGATTTTACTTCAGTGTTGTGATGTATTTCCAAGTGAAATGGAATATTGAATAGAGGGCACGGTTTTATTTTAGCGCTCTTCCTCCATCTCTCGCTCATAGCAAACTGTTGGAGGGGAGTGGTTAAGAGTTTTCAACCCAAGCCGTCAAACTGACGTCATCGGAAAAGGAAAGCCATTCCAGACCGGAATACTTTTCTGATTTTGATTAAAGATTACCATGACAAACAATTACATTATTAACTTGCACAAATTAATTGTTCACCTTAAGACCAGTAATATGTGCTAACAAAGTAAATAAGGTCAATTTATTTTTCAAGTTAATTTTATTAAGCAAACTTAAGTAAATAATATTTTCCAAGTATAGGCTACTTTGTATTGTAAGTATACTAATATCAAAGTACTTGTACTGTTTCAATACTTCTTGGGAGAAAGTTGGCCTGTTTTTTTTAGTTTATAAAAGTATATTTTTAATGTACTTTATGTGTAACAGTAGTACATTTTAAGTACACATCTAAGAGTTTCTTTGGTATTGCAACTATATACTTGTAAACTTTTGGTATATTGTTTGTTTACTGGTTACATGACAGTTTATGAAAGTACATCTTAAAGAATGCTGTCAGTAAATTTTAACCTTTTTTATACTGCAAGTATAGTTGTACGTTTTTTGAAGTGGAGTTAGCATCACATATATTTAAAATTTATATATTATTTTAGTACTTTAAGTACACTGGAAAAAAACAGTATAAGACAAGTATACTTAAAGGTGAACTAAGTAACTTTTTTACCTTAACCGAACAGCTTCGGAGTTATTGGAATAGTTATATGACTTTTTTCGGGTTGAATGGTGGTCGTCTCGCACCCCCCAAGCACCTGTGGGCCAAAAAACCACACTTGCAACTTTGGGGCGGGCCGCCGGCCTCAGCGTCAGGAAGTATCGCGTGGTATCAGGTCTCGCGATGTAACGAATTGCTTTACGGCACTGCATACAAACACTATCTAAACATTTATATGCTAGCCTTCTGTGTATCATACATACCTAAGTGGACATGGCTCCGTGTGTTCGCCGGCTTCTTTGAAATCAAATGCACATGACCAGCGGGAGAAGATGGGAGGGGGGAGAGTCGCCAACGAGTTTTGACGACCGTGTTGTCAAATATCTATTCCGAAGCTGTAGGGGGAAATATCTATTCCAAAGCTGTAGGGGGAGCTCTATAGAGAAACCCGCAAGCAAAAAGCGTGTCTGATTTCAAAGATTTGAAATTTGCATTTGCAGTTATTCGTGGAACTATTAACTTTATGTGGGTTGTGCCACCGTGCAAATTATACTTTGTTCTCAAAATGTTAATGTTAACAACATCAGCATTGCGTGACTACATTTAATGCCCTTCTGATATTTATCCTTGTTTTCGCATGGGCCCGGTTGCAGTCTCTTTTTTTCTGTAGCCACTTCGAAGTCTTTTGCATTTTACAAAGGGTGAATCTCCAGTTGTCACTGGTGTTTGTCGTCTGAACCTTTCTGGATCCGCCATCAAATTGCTAAGTTTAATTAAATCAAGTGCTGAGAGAAAAGGCTATAAATCTCCACCTCCAACATCCTCACAAGCAATATAGCCTACTAGCTGAGACACCTTTATGTGTACAGATGTGACGTAATGACGCAAAGACATTAAAAACATTATTACAAGCTTACCGTTTTGAATCGAGCTAAGGCAAGCAGATAGCTTTAAACACTGGCTGGTTATGTACTTGCTAAAAAATTTATTTTGGATAATTTTTAACCCAAAAAAGTTACGGACTGCAGCTTTAAGTATATTTTTGTTTAGCATATATCTGAGAAAAAAAGTAGATTGAATGTATACGCTCTTATCTTAGCTTAATAGAAGTACTAATAGCAAACTTGAATACATTTTTTTTTATTAAATACTTATACAGTGTAGCGAGCTTTCAGAAACCCCATCACCTTCCCCAGCTCCACCTGTAAAGATCTGCTAATTCATGCACATGGTGTACGTCTTACTTGCTCACAGCAGAGTGTTTTTTATGCATTTGCAGTAGCAAGTCCCATACTTGCTCTGCAGCACCAGCATTAATAACCAACAGCAGCAGCAGCAGCAATAACATAGAGCAGCAGAAGAGTAGCAGATCTATTCCGCCAGTACCAAAAATATCAACATTTCCATACCCATTACCATGCCAAACACTCAGAGAGTTGTTTTTACTTTCTCCAATAACCTTGGAGCTAAAATCCCAGCTCCCTCTTGAAGCTCCCTCTTAAATACTTTATTTCAATGAATTGAAAAAGCTTGTCAGTGGAGATCTGAAGTTACTTTTTATACCTCCACCACAGTTCAGTGCACAGTGTCAGACTCCACATATGAAATGCAAACAGTCATATTACTGCACCAAATGCAAGCTATTATTGACCATGCAGAATGTAGAACAACGTCTGTATATTTAACCTATGTATTGAGCAGCATTCAATATTTGTCCCCTCTCAAAGTTAAATGCAGTTTTCATGCAGTAAATGAGGGCTTTTTGAAAGGTAAAGCTGTGTAGCTCAGCTCTGTCAGGGTCCTGGAAATGTTCTGTGCCAGGCTGCTGAATAATACATGTTTAAATGCTTCACGCAGAAGGACGACCCTGGTGTCCCTTCATCACGAGCCTCCTACAACCACATAATTACAAAGTGCCCATCACAGCAGCTGGGTCCAGCATAATAAAATGTTGTGCAGCACTAAACTGTGAGCAATTGTCTTTCCTGAGGAAAATATACTTTGGTTTAGCATTATCTCTGTGTATTTCTATCAAGAAAACAAAAGGAGAAGAATTTGATTTTGCTTACTGTGTTCAATGTAAGACCAATAACTCTATAGGGCCTTTGGCACTTTAAAGAGATAGTTCACCCAAAATGTATAATTCATCATAAGTCATCATATACTTATTCATGTGATTTCAAATCTGTAAGACTTTCTTCTGAGGAACATAAAAGTAGATTTAGATTTTAAATCTTTTTAGGTTTAGAGGTTAAGACATTGATTGGATCAAAGCACGCTCAAAACAGTCTCTTCTTAACTCCAATTAATGCATTTTCCATCATTGTCTGACATTTACATTTTTTGCTCAAGCGGGAACAATAAACAGCACATGAAAGACTGTTTAAAGCACATGAACATTTAATGAGGAAAACACTGTTCAGTTTATGATTGGTTCACTGTTGCTAAAAACCTGGCCATTCTAATATCGCTTTGTTTCACACTGTTGTGCAACAGTCGGGTTCGGATGTAAATCCCATTAATTTTCTCCTTAGCGGAATTGATTTTGAACGATAACTTATGAACCTTTAAAGACAGTCCTACTGTATGGCTGTTAATCGATGATATATGCTTTTGTTCAAGTGAAAACTTTTTAAATTAATATTTTTTAACAATCGTTTTTTGAATAATTTTTATTCGATTATGTCATTCACAATGCTTCTTAGTTTGCAGTTCTGTCCCTCACTAAAGCTGCCATGCACACAGTTTTGTACCTGTCTTTTTGTCCGATATTCATAATGTTGTGATTCACCTCGTAGCTGGTTTGTTTGGTTCACGGCTTAACTCTTAAACAGAGACTTAAAATATGCATGGGAAAAATAACCCTTTAAAGCAGTGCTAAACCCCTTTTTAAAATTGCAAGTGTGAAACATTTACCCAAGTTCAAAAGCTGGGTTTAAAAGAAAATAAAGCCAGGTATGAAAACACTTTTTCACTGTCATATGCATTCAAAACATAAGAGGATATGCACAGAAGAGTACAGGGTTCTTAAAAAGTGCACATAGCATGGCTATTATAAATCGTCACTCAAAGCACATTGACTTTTTCAGTTGTTTGCACATGGCAACCATTGTGGAAAATCATTGCAGGTTTCCTCTTGCAGGAGTCTCAAATATCTCCCCATCAGCAAAGATTCCTTCGCCGCACATTTGGGTGCTGTTCACTCTGCTGACTTTATGAGGATCAGCAAGCTGACCTTGACATCTGTTTTGTTGTCAGTTTCATTGTCAGAAGTAAAATGGGGCATTTCATGCAATCACCGGACTCATGACTCAGCAAGTACTGAGGAACATGTTGTTGTCAATAAGCTTTATTGCAAAACTCTCAGATGAACAAATCACTGGAAGTGACCACTTATATCATTTAAATGATATGTAAAAAGTAAAGTAAAACTTTATACTGAGAATACTGTTTGTCTTGTTTTTAACAATACAGATGAATATCATCTACACAGGATATGCTGATATTTTTGGTTATCTAATACTCAATCAGAATATGTGCCACATGGTACTCGTCCAAGGCAAGCGCTTGTAAGTTTCAAGACTGGCCTACTGCAATTCCCTTCCCACCAGTAAGACTAAGCCTTTGCAGATGATCCAGAATGTGGATTCTCGTATAGTCTTCAATCAGGCTAAGAGAACCCATGTCACACACCAGCTTATCTCACTCCACTGGCTCCCAGTTCAGCTCCCGAATCAAATTTAAAGTTTTAACGTTGGCTTTCTGGACTACCACTGGAACAGCTCCTCCCTACCTCAACTCACTAAATGCATGCAAATGACTAAATGAGCAACGCCTTGTTGTTCCCTCACAACAGGGGCAAAAAGAAGCAGCTGAAAACACACCTCTTCCACAAGCTCTTAACCACCTTTCATGTTTTATGGGGACATTAGACACAATGTTTTTATATATTGTACAAACTGTATATTTTATCCCCTAACCCTAAACCTGCCCATCACAGAAAATGCTCTGCTATTTTACATTTTTTTAAAACATCACTCAGTATGATTTATAAGCTGTTTTCCTTATAGGGACCAAAAAATGTCCTCACAAGGACAAGGATTTCGGATGTCGCCATCTTTGTGGGGACATTTTGTCCCCATAATGTAGTTCTTCTGCATTTCTTCTCTTCTCAGCTTGTTTCCTAATCAAGTTGTCTAATAAACCTGGCATCGTGTAGCTTTTTGATGAATGCTTTGTTCCTCTTTTGTAAGTCTCTATGGATAAAATGCTGCATGTAAATGTAATAGCCCATGCACATCATATTTCACAAGTATGAGACATTTTAACTATTGCAATGAACCTCTTTGCTCTTTTTAAACTTTGAGAAGGTACACAATAAGCAACCAGTTTCACAGTTTACTGAGGTCAATAGTGCTTATTATGGTGACAGTCCATGAAATACAGAAGAGTAATAAAGGCAAGGCTGCCACTGACTGGTATAGTCACAGAGAGCAAGCTGTTTGCATTCTTATTATCAGACAGTTTCATCAACACCTCAACTTTATCTCGCTCCTTGATAATAGACTCTTTCCCGGGGAAGAATTCAGTGTGGCACGTAGTTCAAAACTATTGAAGATGATTACCTTGTCAAAATGAATGAAAGTCATAATGGTCCTTGAACAGATGTGAAATAACTGATTTGAGCAAAATGAAGTTCTACAGCACTGTGAGCAACAAATGCTTTATTACATGAGTTGAGATTATGCATGTGTTTATCTCTGCAAATATAATGCTGGTCTGAAACATCACTCAACATCTTGGGATTTTTAAAAGAAAGGAGCCCTCTGGGTGTCGATTTGTTTAAACAAATCAAAATAAACAGACAAATGCATTTATCAAATATGGCAATTTGCTTAATGGGTTTAGACAGAGCTGGCGTTTCTCTCTTTATTTGGATGCAAATGACTGGCAGCATCATATATTCAGTGTTGCTCCAGGATATGAGCTCAGTCATTTTACAGGAAACCCCTCTCTCTGTCTCTTTGTTCTGGAGAGACATGATTACAGTTGATATAAATCACTGAGCACTAATGAATACGTAGCACTGCTTTCAAATCCATTTTATTGTTTACTGCACACACATCTTTGGAAAGGATATAGTCCAATGATGTGCACTGATCAGAATATACTAGGCTATAGCAGTTCTCCAGATCATTGAAGCTTGAGTAAAACCTTTTTTTTTTCTTTTTTTTTTATCATATGAACTATATTAATCATTGATTTTGTAATACAACTAGTAACTGAATACGCTAATTGATCTTTATGATAATTTTTTTTATCTTTATGAGGGAATCTTTTTTTTTTTTTTTTTTTTTTTACCAAACCATCATACAACACAACTCTGTATCATCCTTAGTCTATATCAGAAACTTCAACAAAATTAGCATAACATTAATTCATTACCATTTATTCAGTTTATTTCCTCTCGCCCAAGAAATTATATCAACATCTACTATATTGTATTAAATGAAATGCATGCATTACTAGCCTCTGTGGAACAACAGTGTCACCTACAGATGAGTTAGTGTAAGAACATTTTACCTGAAAAATGAAAAATCAGTAATACAATTTGAATACACAGGTTCGTCGTTGTATCTGTGTTACAACATAACATATACACGCATAAAATTAAGACAAAATGAGATAAAAATGTATACAGTGACAAAAGAGAGTTACATTTAAAACAGGTCTTAATTTTATTTTTAAAAGTGCGGAACAAAACATAAGTTTCACTTCTTTGCCTACAGGGGCGCGCGCTGGTCTCGTGAAAGCGGAAGTTGGTGTCGGCTGATTTGAAAACGCGCAACTTCCGTTCCGTGCGGTTCAAAAAATAGTTGCACTCTTTTTTTTATCTGGTAAAGCAGGGCTAATCTTTTGTCCGAGGCGGCCGTGCTAGTGACCCGGCATGGACATCCAGAGTAAGTTTTCATGCTTTACTCGAGTCCTGTGTTTGTATGTTGATGTCTTTGATACGTTTGTAGAAACGTGCGTAATTGTGGCTGTGCTAATATGACCAGCTAAAGACATGTGTTTTATCAGCATTATAACAACTAATGCGATATCTGTATATGCGGGTATTTCATATTTGTTGTAAAGTTACAAACCTTTGAGTACCTCTCGAGTGATTTGCGTTTATTTGTTTATGTGCCCGATTTTCAGCATTTTGCAGTTACTTGCAAATATGGGTTCTAGATAGTAGTTTGTTTTTAAACACACTTTCTGATGTCTCATAACAGGTATTGAACCAATGACACTTGGCTCCCCAACCTCCCCCAAGCCTGGTGCTCAGTTTTTACCCGGGTTTCTGATGGGAGACCTGCCTGCTCCTGTCACACCTCAACCCAGGTCTTTTGGGTTGACAGGAGGTGGGGCAGAAACAAGGTCTCCTCTTCTGGCTGGTAAACACCTATTATTTTTCGTTGTGTTTTGCTAATACCATGAGGAATTTCTGCTCCCCTTTTATACATGACATAGAAGTTACTTGGTAAGAGATTTTATCCTCTTTTCCATCAGGTGGGTCTCCTCCACAGCCAGTGGTCCCAACACCTAAAGACAAGAGTGGAGCCCCTCCAGTCAGAAGCATCTACGATGACCTCAACGGTTCCTGTGTGGGAATGTCACCTCTTGCTGCTCGCAAACAAGTGAGAAGTGCATACAAACTTATAGATTTTAATTTAAGTCTGCAGCACATGTCCTTATAGAAGAACATTGAGAGACATTCAAATGTATTTATCCTACATATATATATATTTTTTAAAGGGGTGGTTGATTGATTTTCACTTTTCTAACTTTAGTTAGTGTGTAATGTTGCTGTTTGAGCATAAACAACATCTGCAAAGTTATGACGTTCAAAGCAAAGGGAGATATTTTCTTTTAAAGAAATTGCTTTTTAAGGACTACAACAAACGGCTGGTAAGGACTACACAACATTCCTCTCGGGTTAGTGACATCACTAACCCTAAAATTGACATAAACCCCGCCCCCGGGAAACGGTTTATAGATTATCAAGACAGAATATGCTAATCAATGACTTGAAGATAATTACACACGCGTTACTTCAACTAACCATTCAGAAATGTTGTCTACATGTTGTCACTTCTTGAGTCTCTCCATCTTTCTGACTCTGGTTTGAACATAAAAGGCTAAAGGTTTTTGACATTTTCAGTGCAGTGTGAGGTAAAAGGACACAAGCTGTTGAAGCTCTGCCCTCTGTGCGGGGAGCACCAGCTCATTTGCCTTTAAAGGGATAGACACCAAAACTGTGCGTTTTTGCTCACCCTCAAAAAGTGACAACTTTAACATGCTATATAAAAATATCTGTGGGGTATTTTGAGCTAAAACTTCACATTTATTTTTACATTTTGTGAAAAGTGCATTATACCACCCCTTTAATTGAGTAAATATACAAATTAAGAATGTTTAACTTTCAAAGTCAGTAGTGAGTACTGATATAGTATTAGCTATAGGAATTTAATTATTGAATGAACAATATTGAAAATAAATAAGCCCTAATCAGATATATCATGACAATTTGAAAATGTTATTTAAGTAATTTGGAAGTTAAAAGATACTGGGTTGGATTCACTAATAATTGCATGGATTATTCATATTTATACGTACAGGAGAACTTCTCATAAGTTCACTCCTAATTCACAACACGTGCATATGCATTGCACATGAACTTGTTCTTAACATCGTTCTCATGTTAATTAATTTGCAAATTTGCCCCACCTTCACCCATTCACAGGAGCTCAGAATACCTGATCACTCGGTCAACTTTACTGTAGTAAACGCTAGCCTACACAATGGCAAGTGGAAATCCTGGTTTAATTCAGCCATATATATGTTTGAACCGGAAACTGATTCAGAAGTGGTAGAGTTAATTATACAGGCTGGTCTACTAGTCGAAGTTTCAGAATGGTAATGCGTTTTATTTATCGCTCTCTACAACGTCTGACACATAACAGTAATTAATATGATTAGCTTTTTGCTTGACTACATTATCAAACAGCTAATATAATTTGTTGCTAACGTTACACAAACCATGTTCCAATTCACCATCTCAGAGTCAGACTGCTGCCTTCTAAAAATCAGCATCCTTAGAAACACTTTGAATAACTTAGAACGTCAGTGGAGAAAAACATATAGTTAATCATAACATCGTAATATACATATATAATTCACCCGCTATATTGCTAAATGTACCTGATTTTACATATCAATAGAAGAATATAGCCCACTGGGATAAACTGGCTTCTCTTGAGACTCCCCACATAGTAATGATAGGCTAAAGCCTATATGTATATTGGTTACAAGGTAGTTTGTGACATAAGAAACCGGCGATTTCAAACCGCTTTTTTGGGCCACTGCAGTTTTAAGGAGAAAATACTCAGCAATGCTGTTGGCTTATGAATTTGCTCATGGATTGTCTTAAAGCATATTAAAAACACCACATAGACATTTAAATAACATTTAAAAACTTGTTTTTAAGAACTTTAAAGACTTTAAGATTCTATGTAGAAAATGTCATCTTAACAGTAATACAGTTATAAGGCCATCCAGAGGATGTAATTTTCACGTGTAGTCCCCCCCCCCCCATAAACTTAGAATACATTTCCGTACTAAAGTTATTAGTGAATAATATATTTTTTTTCGTAAAAACGCTCGTACACTGATTTCACACACGGTTAGTGAATAAGACCCAATTTTTTTTATATTAATTGCACAGATTTAGCAATTACACACTGAGAAAGGATTGAAAGCATTTTGTTAAGCAGAGTTTTTCCTTGGCTTTAATATTTTGCTTTTCACAGCCATTTGCTGGAGTGCACACCCCATTGTCTGGTCTACCAGGGACACCAGGAACAGGTAAACATCATTTGTAATTTGATTTCTTACTAAATGAAGTTCCCTGCAAAAAAATTGTTTATTCTTATTGACTTTCTTGTTCTATAGTCTCTAGTTTGTTTAGCCCTGCGGGGCAGCAGATGAAATCAACACTTTCCCCAGCTCAAGTAGATCCGTTCTTCACACAAGGAGATGCTCTGTCCTCTGACGACCAGCTAGATGACACCTGGGTCAC
The DNA here is from genome assembly GCF_965113295.1 of Leuciscus leuciscus. Lineage (NCBI taxonomy): Eukaryota > Metazoa > Chordata > Actinopteri > Cypriniformes > Leuciscidae > Leuciscus > Leuciscus leuciscus. The sequence goes on from NC_138731.1 coordinate 22,338,588, forward strand.
AGTGTTTGGGTGTGTGGGTTTAAAAATATTTTTTTTTATTGTAGTACCCCCCCCCCCCCCCCCCCCCCCCCCCCATAGTACTATTAAGTAATTCATCCTAGAACAAATATGATGTCAGGGCTTATGGCATCGTTGTTGTCTACATATGGCATACAATTCTTGCTTGTTTGTACACAGGTTCCCTCCAGCATCTGCTTCATACATCCTTTTACAGTTTGCACAGTATGGAAACATATTAAAACATGTAGTAAGTATAGACCAGGTTTCATCATTGCAGTTTGGTTTATATATGATTGTAATCTGTAAAAATGTATGTTTATTATTATTTACAGATGTCTAATACTGGAAACTGGATGCATGTTCAGTATCAGTCTAAACTGCAGGCACGGAAAGCTCTCAGTAAAGATGGAAAGATATTTGGAGAGGCCATTATGATTGGTGTCAAACCATGTATTGATAAGGTAGAAGCACACAATAAATAATTTCCTCGTGAAAATTAGCAGTGGATGGAAGTGTTCCTGTATGTAATAATTGTAACAGTAATAATGTTACGTTGTATTCTTTTGGCAGAGTGTAATGGAAACCTCAGAAAAGGTCAGTACTTCCAGTTCTGTGTTCACGCCCCCGGTGAAGGCTCATGGGACCCCCAGTCACCCTGTATCAACTCCCCGATCTGTCATGAGACCCCTCAGTGCGGCTTACAAAGCATCCAGCAGTGACTACCAGGTATAGTTGAACAAATTCATTAATATAAATCTATTAAAAGCAGCTTTTAAGAAAATAAATGCTTTTAACAATGCAAGGGTTTTGTGGAAAGAGCAGTTTATTGCATTTGGGAGCAAAGGAGCATATTAAACTACTGTAACTCAAAAGTTTTTACTAAAATGAATGTTTGTAAATTAGTTAGGGCATAAATATTAATAAAATGGTAACACTTTACCATGGCTTTTCTGTTGCTCAAACAGTAGAGTGTTGGCGCTTGCAACGCCAAGGTCATTTGTTCGATTCATGCAAGAACTGATAAGAATGCAAATGTGTACCTTGAAATGAAAGTCACTTTGGATAAAAGCGTCTGCCAAATGCATAAGTGTAAATGTAAATCAACTTTACAGTAAGGTCTCATTAGTTAACATTAGTTAATGCATTAACTAACATCAACTATGAATGATGAGCAGTACATTTGTTACTAGGGGTGTGCAGCAGAGACAGTATTTGTAACTGTAATAATTAGAGCCCGACCGATATGGATTTTTGGGGGACAATACCGATATTAGGGAGTAAAAAAAGATGTGTATATTATAGTTAGACATGTGCCGGGTATTCGGTAATGCGATAAACCGCGGTAATGAATATGCACGATATTGTTGTCGCGGGCACTTCAAAATAATAGATCAGAATTTAGATTTTTAAAACGCGCATTAGCTTATTTCCCATCAACCGCTTAAAAAAACACTGCGTATATGCTGTACAAAACACGTGCGCACTCTGATGTAAACAATCCCCACATGAAGCACTGTGTGCATGTGGCGCAGTGCGCACTCTAGTCTAATGTAAACAATCCTCACATGAAGAAGCACGGCGGAAGGAGGAACGCTGCCGTCGATTTATCCCCCTTCTAAAAGTAGGGCTGCCAACTCTATGCATTCAGCGTGAGACTCAAGCAATCGACACTTTTCAGACGCTCTCACGCCACACATCCATTTTCTCACGCAGAGAAAAATCGCGGCGCAGAGAGGAGACTGACACCGACAGACAAGACAGAGCAGGTTACTTTTGATATGAAAAAAATTCTCAGCTCTCAGGTTCTGTCCATTTTATTATGAAATTCAGACAATAAATACCGTTTTGGCGCTTGTAAATGTGACGTGACCGATCGCTGTAGCGCATCAGATCAAGTAAACCGATCATCTGTTACTTTTTATTTAAAGATACAGTACAACTTACCGAAAGGTATTTATGCCTCATACATAATATCGATCAATCAGTGTTTTTCAGCCACGGAAAGAGGTCAATAAAACTGCAGGACAACAATTATGTCACAGAACGTTACATTTACCTCAGGAAAGCCATTTAATGACCAGCACGTTAGTTGACTAGAAAAAAATATAGAGAGGAGTATTTTGCTAAATATGTGGACTAAGAACTATATTACATATTTATTATATTTTTTACTTGTGTCATTACATAATTGTTATTATAATGAAAACCACATTATATTTAATTTTAATTTGATATTTTTAACTTTTAATAATACCAGCTGATAGGGCTCTCTGTATGTTTACAGCATTATGTGAGATGTATTTTTTCTTCAGAAAAATTAACATGTAGGCTATGTACAGTAGCCTACCTAATATTTATCCAAATGAGTCACAAAAAGTAAAAAAAAGTAGCCTACCAGTCATTGTAACATGTTGTAACTAAACTAAACTTAATACAATTCTGTTTAGTTTGCCAAATGTTTTGACAATCACAATTACACCTATTTTGATGCAAGTTGTTTTTTTTTTTACACCCCCCCCCCCCCCCCCCCCCCCCCAATCCATCCATTTCTCTTATGCAATTAAAATATCGTATACCGTGATAAAAGCTCAATCAATTAATCGCAGCATGAAAATTTGATGCCTAATTGCCACATGCCTAATTATAGTACAGTACCAGTCAAAAGTTTGGACACACTTTCCTATTTGTGTGTCCAAACTTTTGACTGGTACTGTATATAGAATACAGTATATAGAATACTATATATATATATATATATATATATATATATATATATATATATATAATATATATATATATATATATATATATATATATATACACATAAACACATTTTTTGCAATGATCACTCAAATGTGGTGATCAAGCACTTTGATGTGACGACAGATATGTAATGTAATAGAGGCAGAGTATTTACCAATTTAACAAACTTTATTATCCAAAAAGAGTCTGACATCAGTGCACTGAATGGTAAACTTTACTTCACTTATTATTATAAATAACTTATAAAAAAACGTACAAAATATATATAACTTGAATTAAGAAAATAAAAGGTAACTGTGTTGGGCAAGCAAGCTGCTGCCAATCCAACAGGGGCAGGTTATAATGCAGAAAGCACAGCTTTTCTGCGTTCTCTCCTTTGAGGGAGCTTCGCTTCTCTTCATAAATGTTGCTAATAGTGCTGAACACCCTCTCACTTGGCACAGAGGAGGGTGGACAGGAGAGGTATCTCCTGGCCTGGCCTGATATCCTCTTGAACCGGCTAGTGTTGTGCTTCCACCACTCCAGTGGGTTGCCTCTTTTTCTGTCTATGACTGGCTCAATCATGTACCTCTCGAGCTCTTCAAGGATCCCCTCAGCTGCCTGTGCATGACTGGTTGAAGTGAGCATGGTGTCATACAGACTGTCTAGAAGACTGTGGGCCTGGTCCTCCACTCTCTGCCTTTTGGGGTCTCCCTCATCACTGGTGCTATCTGCTGGTGTTGGGTCTGGTGGAGTCTTCTCTGCCCTCTTCCCTCATCCAGGCTTTGGCTTGGGTTAGTGTCTCTGGTGACAAGGGCCGCTCCTTGTCCTTGAAGCGTGGGTGGAGCAGGCATGCAAGCACCACCTCTTTTGACTCTTTTACTAGTTTGGAAAACCTTTTCTCCAGGCTCTCCAGCATAGTCTTCCTCAGAGTCTGGATTCCTTTACTGGTGGGTCCCTGTGACTCCAGCAGACACCTCAGCACAGCTACACATGGTATAATGCTGGAGGCAGAGGAGTCTGCTTTGCTCATTTCCTGTGTTACCTCCTCCAGTGGTGTCAGGGTCTCCGCCAGGTTGGCTGCCACATCCCACTCGTCCGCTGTTGGACAAGTGAAATACCCATGGTCACTTGAATTGGCTGTGATTGCTCTCTTTTGCTCCAGCATCCTCAGGAGCATGTGTAGTGTGGAGTTCCACCTGGTTGGCACAGCTGGAGTATGGAATGCTGAGGGACACCAATCTCCTTCTGAATTACAGAGAGCCGTTGCTGTGCAATAATTGAGTGGTTAAAGTGGGTGGCTATTCTTTTTAGTTTGGCCAGTATGTCCCCCACCACCCTTTGGGAGCTGAGGCCATCATTAATGATCAGCTGAAGTGTATGGGCACTGCAGCTCAGGTCAGGCACCTCCGCAAGTCTCATGCCTTTTACCATCTTCGCGCCACTGTCCCTTAGCACCAGGAGGACACGCTGTGCGTTGATGTTCCATTCCTTAAGCATGGTCAGGAAGATCTGCCTGATGTATTCCCCTCTGTGGGACCCAGACATGGCCTTCACATTCAACACAATTTGGACCCTATTCTAGTTCCTGTCAATGAAATTAGCAGTCAAGCTCATGAGGGCTTCAGTATATCCAGACCAACAGTCTACGCTGTTTCCTGCATTTTCCGCAGAGAGAAGTTGCTTTATTTGGGTTACAACTTTTGAGTGAATTTGGTCCATTAGCGGAAATACTTCTCACTTTTCAAAGGGTACCTGGGCTCTGCCTTGGCTAGTAATCTTTTAAAACCAGCACCCTCCACAATTGCATAAGGCAGGATATTAGTTGCGATCATTTCAATGATCAACTTGTCCAGCTCCTTTAATCTTTTATTGTCTGTGGTCCACTTTGTGGTCTTATCAAACACTTGTTTGCTTGTGGGCTGTGATGGAGCTCTGTTTCCTTTAGGCTGTGCTGCTTTTATCATGTGCCCTTATGATAGGCTACTTTGTTTCACTTTAAGATGTGCCCACAAGTTGGTTGTATTTTTCGTTTTGAGGCTGCCTGATCCCTGACTGACAGAGATATTACAGATATGACAGATAACTGTTAATGTACTAGATGGGTCCTTGAAGTAGTCCCACACCTTACTACTACCACCCTCAGCCATCTGTAAAAAAAAAAAAAAAAAAAAAAAAAAATATATATATATATATATATATATATATATATATATATATATATATAAAATTAGTTATTTGTTTGAGCTGGAACCAAACTAGTTTGCATTGCGTGTTAATCTTGTTTAGTTAATCTTCACTAATTACTTCATCTTTTTATTTAGTAACGTTATATATAAAAAATAACTTAATGTAATGAGTGGCACTGGCAAAACCTTATTTCCTCTAGTCTCTACCAGTGGTGGAAGAAATACTCAGATATTTTACTAAAGTAATAATAATACCATTATGAAAATGTTCAATTCCATTGTAGGAGCCATTAATGGGTTCATGTAATTTTTCCCACTACTAGAGGTGCATACTGCGTTTATGTTGTCAAATCGACACAGAAGGTCAAACAAACTCATTGTAATGGACTTGATTGGAATTTTTTTTTTTTTTTTTTGATAAGATGGATAAAATGGACCATTTTCTTTATTTTTGTTTTTAATCTTGAAAGAAATGTACAATATATGGATTAGAATATCCAACTTTATTTTCAAAGGTATGGACATTGCATTATACTTTTAATCTGTTCAACAACACACGCTCAAAATCAAGGATCTAAAAATAGGACAAACGCACACCTATATACACATTTACATTTAAAATCATATTTAACCAAAAGTACATAAGTAGTCAGCATACTAAATGTGAATTCTCATTATGCAAAATGGTATAAAGTGTTATTATATAAATTATTGGAATATTGCTTGATGTAACGTAGCGTTATAGGCAGAATTACTCTTGAAAGAGAGCTGGTTTCTCAAAGATGCGCAGAGACTGCAACGTAGCTATTTGATTTGCCATCTTGCTCATTTCATTCATTCGTGTATCATATCGTACAAGGTTTAAATAATTTAAATAGGCATGTAAAATAGTAGAACGTATATGATGTAGTATTTTAGTTGATATTACTCTCTTGCCAAGTTCTGATTTCTGAAAGACGCACAGAGATGGTAACTCGGCTATTTATTTTGCACTAGTTTCATTCATAGTTTACACGCATTCACTTCACACACTCATTATTGCGTAGTGATTTTAGAGGTTTATGTAGCCTATAATATCGTGCTGTGCCTTGGCTCACCTATTATCCAACAAACATGAGGAGTGACTGTGTCTGCCGAAATATTTTTTCTATTGTTCGGTAGAATTTGTTAGTCGTTTTCAAGCCGTTTTCCGTGCCTTTCCAAATATGGTATTCGGCATGGGCACATCCCTATTTGCAACAGTATTTATTCATCTTGTTAATGTTAGTTAACTGTTCATTGTTAGTTAGTTTGTTAGCTCAGGTCATTAAATAATATTAACAGCAGGGCTGGGAACAGTATTGAAAAAGTAAAAGTACTCAGACTACATTTTTTGAAAGTAATGGTAGAGTAAAAGAAAAAACTATTTTGAGTAAAAGTACTCATGAATAGTGAGTACTGAGCTGTGGATTCTACCCCCTTATAATAAACACTTTGCACTGCTATTTTTAAATGTAGAAAATACTGTAATTGACATTCTCTTTTGCTGTTTTTCAGAAAGAATGAAGAATATCTAGATCCATCAACAGTTTTAATATTGTCTTTTAAAAAATAAATCACTCATCACTGATAAAACGTATCCCAAATGTACTTCCAAAACAATAGGAAAATGCTATTACAAATGTAAAGATGAAAGTAACTTTCAGTACACTCATCACCATTTTAAATGGATTTAAAATCCTTAGTAAGGCCTTAACGCTGAGCGAGGTATTGTTGTACATAAAATCTCAATGTTCAGAACAGTACAAAGAATCTTTTTTTTTTTTTTTAAATGCTGACTGTATGAAATGGATAAAAAAAAAAACTGTTTATAAGTGAGCTGTAGTTTTATTGCATCGCGCTGACAGAGATGCAGTATAACGTGCATGGGTTATCCAATAGGTGCATACTGAATTTGATCCTCCAATTTCAGCACATTTATCCATGGTAAGATTTTTTTTTTCCACATTAAGCATTTTAGAATGTCCCCAACAAACTTTTTCACATACTAATCTCAATGAGCTGCCCACTGCTGCAGGACACGCGTGAGGGAGAGGTGTGGCAGTGCAGATCGCAGTCTCTCTATGTTCAAGTACATAAATGGGAGTGGGAATTCCCCACATTATGAACGTGATACTTGCAGGAGTTATACAATTTTATAATCTATTATTATTATCTCGTGCCAAATTTTATACCCTGTATATATACAGATCATCTAGTAAGCCGAAATCCTATATTTGCCGTACACTTTTTTTATATATATATATATATATATATATTTTTTTTATTAGAGGAAGAATTAAATGCTGATATCTCAGTTGAATCTATTGGTGTCTGACTGCTCTTGCCGTTGTTATAGGAAACATGCTGAAAGTCACTGCAGAAACAAGACTGTGATGTTGCAAAGTGCCGGTCGAGCAGAAAATTACAATATAATTGAGATTTAGAATTTCTGCCGCTGCATCAGAAGACGTAGTAGCCCAGTGCGGCGGCTACACACAAAGACAATAAATAAATAAGACAACATCTGTATTGCAAACATGTTGCTGTTGTTTTGGGCATATCCTTACCAACACATCATCATGCTTTGAGGCCTACAGCCACGGAATCACTGCACATTATATAAACTGTAAATTCAGCGTTTGAGAGGAAAAATGTCAAATGCTGACAGAAAACGCGACAACTTGAGTGAAGAAGAGACAGTTTCATTCTTACCTTTTATAGTCCGGAATATCCATAAACTCAATAGTACAGTTGGATGCGCAATGCTAGAGCTTTTATGTAATCAGGTTGTGTGCTGCGTTCATCCAATCAATGACACTGACTCCACAAATATGCAAACAAGAACATTAACCCAGGGTTTAGGAATGTACAATAGGCGCGCTTCCATTACAGATTTTCTAAATGTCGAAAAAAAACTATTACGAAATAACAGCGTTTCCATTAACCGATGTAAAACGTTATACTTGTGAGAGGCTCGTATGAGGTGTTTCTCCCTCATATCTGCTTCGGGGTCTTGATTGTGGCATTTATTTGCGGTTTAGAATCTATTATTCGTGTAATTCTTTTTGTCTTTTATGAATTTAATAAAGAACTCTGTCTCGTCTTCTGTCCAAACATACCGCGTTATCTACGTCAGGTGACCTGGAAATGCGCAAAAACTGTTTCCATTGCAGTTTTGTGAAATATGTATTTTTCGAATTGCCTGAAAAACCACCTCATGCAAGTTTTTTTCGATAAATGGGAGTTTTTGCAAAAAATGCGTGTTTCCATTGGGCATATTTTCAATTCGCAATTTCAATTTGCGCAATTTGAAGGGTAAATGAAACGCGGCTGATGTGAAACGTCTACTTATAAATACCCGGGATTAAATGTTAATCATGGGTTATTAGCAGTGTGAAACGTGAAGCAAGATAACCCAGAATTCCATTTACCCGGGGTTTAGAATGATCCAGGATCAACTACTTCAAGTGTGAAAAGCCCTTGTGTGGACAGTCTATTTTTTATCAGATTCCTATCAGATACACAAATAATCTGATACTGATCAGATACTGACAGTGTGAACAGCCTAAGATTTGTAAATGCTTCAAAAGTGTTTGTCATTGTTAGCTCATGTTAACTAATGTAGTTAACTGAGGCTAACAAATTGAACCTTATTGTAAAGTGTAGCCAATAAAAATTACTCTAAAGTCTGAATAACACCCTGTCGGCAGCAGAACCTGACGTAATTTGGGAATAATGTGCATCTCTTTCTATTTTGTAGTTTTCACACACCCAGGTGAACATGATTTAAATTTTTTAATTTTATGCCTTTTGTTCTTGCAGTTTTAATAACTCAATAGCAATTTGCACAAAAACAATTTCATATGATTTTGAATGACAGGAGTGGGTATGATTATGATGATAATAATATTCTGCGTATTATAATCTAGTTTTACAAATGTTATTTAAATGGCTAGTTACTGGATGAAACTGAAATGTGCTGTAAGGAACAACATTTTAAAAGCATAATTTGTGAAACGCCTCCTTTTTGTTTTGTTCTGATTTATAGGTTGTGTCAGATCAACAGACACCAAAAAAGGATGACAGTTTTGTATCGAAAGCAATGGAGTATATGTTTGGATGGTAATCTTTCACTCACCAGGGTCCTGATGAAAAAGCTCTGAGACCATCAACAGCCTCTGATGTGTTGACATTGCTCTAAAAAACTAACATTGGGTTTTTCTGAGCACAATCATTGAGTGAATACAAAAGCACTTTATCTCTACGTTTGCGGACTGTTTGACATTGCGTGCTCTTTTGCTGAAGATGGACTCTTGAGTGTTTCACTTGGACTGCTTTCAGCTGCTGGGTTTGGAGTTGGTCCCTCAAGTCTGTCCTCAAAATCATACAGATTTAACAACTTAATTGTGTGCATTAAGTGTTTCAGGTCTTAAACATGCCAAAAGAGGGTTCTGCTGGTAATTTAAGGAGCATATCATGACACTCTCACGGGACCCTATTGTACAAAATCTGAAATTTTTACTTGACAGTTTGTGGTTATGGTCTGCTTTATTGATCTCATAAGAATATCATTTATTCAGCATTTTGATACCAAGACCTTATTCTACGATTTAACCACATTTTCATGGGTTATATACATCTGTTTTTAGGTTATTGTGGGTTTTCACTAACTTTATCAACTATTTTAACGGAACAGAAAACTTTTTTTTTTTTTTTTAAATGTCTGATTTTGAAAATGCCTTTTCCCTTTAATAAACATTGTCTGACTAGAAACTGCAGTTTGTTTTATTTATTTTTTTTAAACGTACACTAGGTAACTTTTTTTTTTTCTTGTTCAAAATTAACATGAAACAAAATTTAAATGAGTAAATGCATCATAATTCCTTTGTCCAAAGCGTGGTGTTTTTGTCTTAGCCTGATTCACTATGGTAAGCCTATTATATGTAGTCCGTGCGTCTCGTCATATAGAGAAAAGTTGCTCCGGTTACTTTGATACGTATGGTGTGAGTGCGAGCGAGAAAGGTTGACATGGAGCACGATAAACCTTTAAACTTCGAGGAATCACACGTTTTAAAATTAACACTGGCATGGCTTTTCGTAGAACAGATATTTGAAAAGTTGTAAAAGCGAGGTGGAGATGGTGTTATTTTACTCAACAGTTGAGTAAGGTATTGTATTGAACAGATAAATTGCCATTTGTAGAGTTCATTGTAAAGCATTATCTGTTGTAAAGGGTAATTCTTCCACACAGTCACGCAGAGCCGAAGCACAACCAAAGCAAAATGCATTTTAAAATGCAAACGTGCCACAATTTTGAGTACTTAAGACTTGACTTGGCAAGTATTAGAAGATTTGACTTTGACCTTTTCATGCTCTTCATGTGGGTTGATGCAGCATTTAAAGAGTGAAGAGAAGTTATTTTATTTTCAATTATCTTGTTTACAAAATGTGGAAAATTGAGAATTTGATCTAAATTGCCCTATAGATGAGTTTGACAGGAAGAGCAATTAACTGAATTACAATTCAAATGATCTTACGGTGTATGTGAGTGTACATGCATACAGCCTTTCAAAAGTGCGCTGTATCCCATGTGCTTCAAGGTTTCAACTGCATTCAGCGCTGATCTTCTGCAGACCTCGGGTTGTAAGTGGTTATTTGAGTTACGGATGCCTTTCTATCAGTTCAAGTCAGTCTGGCCATTCTCCTCTGACCTCTGGCAGATCTTTTAAACTTCAGCAGATCATCTTGACCATGTCTACATGCTAAAAGAGTGTCTGTCATGTGATTGGCTGATTAGATATTTGCATTAACGATCAGTTCAAAATGTGTGATAAAGTGGCTGGTTAGAATATGTGCGTAAGATCTATAGAACCATTTCAAGTTTAATTTCAAACAATTTGAGAATTGTAATTCAGTTAATTGCTTATTGAACTTTTGCATTTTTTTACATTACGTTAAAACATATATTTAAACATTCTCTGTTCAACTCTGAATGCCGCTGAATAGTATGCGGTAGTTAAAGAAAAGCGTGTTGCTGTTAAATGGAATTATGGACAAAAACCCTGTTGTAATATGACAGCGACCTGAAGACAGCATTGTGAATGCCTTTATAAGGATATGTGAGTTGTGCACATGTAAAAGGCTTGGCAACTTAGAATGACATGCTTGCTCTGGGCATATCGTTCTCCAGATGACAAACAAATGAAGCTTCAGCATTTACTTCAACATAAAAATTAAATCAAATTAATTTCATACGGAGTGGGATGTGCTAATGAGAACAAATTGACATGCGTTGCCTTCATTCCTTAAACCCATTCACAGCTCAGCATATTTATTGAATTATTGATTTTGTGTACTTGCCTCATTTGTACAAATATTCATTTTTTTCCCCTCAAATCTGTCACGTGTAATGAAATCCAATATGTAATTTGTGGCTGCTAGCAAGATTGTAACTTGACCCAGATTTTCCATTATTTCTTGAGATTTGATTGGAGACTCAAAGGTTAAGACTTGTAGATGAAGCAAGACCGCACTGGACTCTTTCAGTGATCTTCCAGATGACCCTGAGACTTGTTTGAGGTGTATGAAGCTCGCTCTGATCAGGCAGGGTAGCCAGCTGGATGCCCAAATCAGACACATGGCTGAGTGCTTGCTGAAGGTGACACAGAGCGGGTCTCTGGAGGTGAGGCTGACCCTTGCTGTCAGTGCACAGCTCAGGTGATACGCTCAGAGATGCACGCTACCCCCGGGCCTGCTTGAGATATTAATCCATCCTGATTACTGCTGTTTTTACACCGGAGGCATGATTTAACTAACCTTGAAACAGGCTTATTTTTGTGGCTCATGCATAAATGAAGTAAAGTCTAGTGGTTGGTAAACTGTTGAAGCATTCAGGGTTTTATTGACCTCACAAGACATCAGGGGCCGATCACGATGCAAAATGAGATTTCATTTCTCAATGTTTCCTGAGTAATAAGAACTGCAAATTGTACAGTTTCTCTCCTTTACACTGAAATGTTAATGCATGAACAATTCTTCTTTAAAATTCGCAATTAAATTTCACAAGAAACGCCACACATTGAATTAAACATGAAATTCTGAAGGGAGAAAATTTGTTTTCTTGTAAAACACTCAAATAACATTGAAAAGTAATTTTGTTTATGCAAGAGTCATTTTAAAGTTAAGTATTTTAAAAATGAATGTTACCTACTCAAATTTTAGAAAAAAATCTTTTTTCAATAAACATGTTTTCTGTTTTGGATCCACTGCAATGCAAGAAAGCAGCCACACTTTTCATGCATTTTAAAGTTCAAACCTATGTTGAACTCAGATGAGATGGGATGTTGACCACTAGATGGCAGTGTGTTCATTTACTGCTTTTTAAAAGCTGAAATAACTTTCTTGTAGCGCCTTTATTTGAGTTTGAACCTTAAGTTCATGCATGCTTCTTTCTGATGTTTTAAATCCAACTTGCAAACAAAAGTTCAGTGATTAACTGTGAGTCAATCATTTGATGCAAAGTTACAATTAATTGGAAAGACATGCTAGATAAGCTACAAAATGTGTTATTTAAATCAGCTCATTCTAATTTGACCAATTGCAACAATGTAATTTTAATAAGTATTTGATTATTGACAAATTTTTTGGAGACTTTATTTTTTCTCCATTTTATATGAGATTGTTTAAAAAAGCTGTTAATAATATATCGTTGACATGCCCAGGCTTTTGGATTTGAATTGGACAATTTATTGTTTGTGCCTAAAGATGTGATAGATGCAAATATGAAATCTTGCATGCTATTTTTGGGCATTATTATAGAGCGTCCAGTTCGATGGTGCTATTTTAAACGTGATCAGTTGTTATAGATGCAGTGGCAGGTAAAAGATGACTCTGTCACCGTAAAATGCAGCCTATAATTCAAAACACGTCAGGATGCAGGTCCTCTTAGTCACTGTGTAATCGTGTATTAAAGAGATCAGGAAGGAATTAAATGAGACCTTGGCTGTGCAACAGGATTTATGCAGGTCCTATTAGACTTATTCATTTATAGTTTTAATTAAATTCTGGAAATGCAGCACTGCAGAAAAGTAACCTGTTATTGGATAATCTGGGTGTGTAGGCTCTCAGGGCAGGGTGCATATCAATAATGCCTCCAGTGAAAAGGCCACAGCAGTATGGACTATTTAATGAGAGGATGTGAATTAACTCGGGAGTCGGATAGGGAAAGAGGAGAGCCACCTTGCAATGAAATGCTTCTTTATTTGGCACACAATGGAATAAGGGCCGGAAAAATCAATGATAATATCTCCTGATTACAATCATCAAGGTTTACTTCTCTTTCAGAATGATACTTATCAATTCCCTTAAGAGCAACAGCCTGTGTGAAGGATCAATACCATGCTGGTGGTGCTGTGGTTTTACCTAATGCGTGCAAGCCCTGGGCGTTTGGTGAGTGTGTGTGTATTAGAATACGTGTGTGTGTGTCTGCCACATTAGCATAGCCTTGCTTTCATTTGGCTCTAAAGGAGATCAGAATAAGAGGGGTTTTCATGTGAAGCATTCTCATTCCAGATCACATTCAGACATGATCTAATTCTTCAAGAGGTTCTCCGTGATTGTTGATGGTGGTAATGAGGACTCCCTCCTCTTCCCATGTGGAGAGGGAGTGAGGGATAAGAACATGGCAAAAAGTATTTTTCTTAAACTGTGTTTTCTAGTAAAACATGTCTAAACAAGATGAATTTACTTTAGAATCAAACTTTTATAAGATAAAAAAAACAACAAAAAAACGTAATCATACGGATAATTGAGACTTAATCGACATTCATATTAAAATACATCTTCCGCATGTTCCCACGGTGGAGAGGGAATGAGGGATAAGAATACTGCAAACAATATTTATATTAAGCAGGATTTTTTCCTTGTTTTCCAGTAAAAAGCTAAAAATCTAAATAAATATACTTGAGAACCAAACATTGATAAGATATTAAACTTGTTTTCAAAGAATGTTTTTTTAAAAATAATAACAATAATTACAATTATAATATAACAATTATATAAATAATTATAATAACAACTATTATTATCATTATTATAATATGAATTATTATAGAATATATTATAATATTATGAACAATTATTAATTATAACAACAACCATAATAATACATATTATTAATACTGAGGCTTGTCTTTTAATCCTCAATAATAATACTTTTTTATGATAATAAAGATACATTATAATAATAATTACAATTGAATGAATGATATAATATAGTATATTGTTAACCATTAATATAATAATATTATTGAGGAATAATTATCATTATTTTTAATGTTATTTTGACATTTACTTTTTTTATAATATATTACAATATTATTTATTTTATTTTTCTAAAATTAATAATTGTATAATTTTGTTATTATTAAATGTATTCTTAGTGTATTAAATGTATTCTCAGTGCATAAGAAAAATACATTTAGATGTGTTGTTGGGGTTTCTGGGCTGACATCACACATCACACACAGGAGGTGAGAGAGTTTGAATCACAGCTCACAGAACCTCTGTGTCCCTGTCAGCCCTGCTCAGAGTCCTCTGAATGATACAGCATGATGTCTTTAAAAAAATGGCCTGACCACCGCATGCAGGTTAAGCCATGCGTAAACATCAGCGGACTTTATCAGTTCACGCATTGGCTGCCGATGAACCGGGGCCCGTGCACAGAGATTTCGCTCAGGTGTTTGCAGGGACCATGATATGATGGGACTGGAATGTGAATGAAGCGTCACGTAGAGTCTATGCTCTTGTCAAGCAGGATTACGCTCTGATGTTGACAGCCACGGATACAGAGAGCATTGTTATTTTGAGAGAAGATATAGTGCCAAACTTGGCTGCAGGTCGTTGACTTAGTAATAGGAAAGTCGAATTCACTTTAAATAGTTAACCTACATTATTACACAGATCTGTCCTGAATGCTTGATTCAGTCGCAGCACTTAGTGGCCACTTGTGAATAATGACTGTTGAATAGGGCAACACTTTATAACTGACTGAAACTATTTTATACTGTACATTGTCTTTACAAGTAACTAATACTTTATCAATAATAAGAAATATTTAATTAATTAATTTACTTTGTAAATAGCCACATTATAAACAGGATTATGTATAGTCTAAACTTTTTGCTAAATCAACCCCTTCAATATTTTGTCAATGTTATCCCAGTAATACTTAATGTTGCATAAAACATCTTTCTCCATTCATGGCCATTCAAAATTAGCTCTGTTTTTTATTTTGTATTTTTGACTGAAACATTTATACGGCTAATATTTCATAATCATTTTTGAATACATTGTGTTCTATTATAGTATATGTTTTACTACTGACTTGATTCTTTTATTTGGACTTTTCTGTATAACACATTTAAAATAAAAAAAAAATCAGAACAACTGAGCGCCAAAGAGCAAAGATGGCAGGTTTGAAATCACATCCTGTATTTTCTAGGGTTCCTGCGCCTTCAGAGCAACTGACATTGAGATGAATGGGAATGCAAACAGATGGCTCTCTCCAGGTATTACAGGCCACCCTGGTACCGTTTATTTCTTTGTGTAAAACTTTTCAAATAGGAAAGAAATTAGAGTGCAAATTAAATTAAATCTCTGACAGCACCATTTTCCCTACTAACTGAAATACTTTTGTTTCGGTCTCATTCTCCTGAATTACGTTAATCTATTTATTTTATAATTATGCTCTAGTTCAATGTTCTGTCTCTCTAGCGCGTTATTAGTTTAAGTAGCATTCAAACATCTGATAATATGAAGGTGATGATGGAGCTCGAAGTTCTGAGTCATTTACACTCCACACATTAAAACTCCATATTCTCAGCCACATTAATGAGCGAAAGTACCAAACAAGTTGAGTCAGAAAAGCTGATCCCTTCTTAATGTCAAAAGCTTCAAATGTCAACGCTCACCCCTCCTGAGCTTCCCCATTTATCTCCATCTCAGCAGCCTCCTGTTCCTGTCACAGGAATGGCTGCAAGATACTGCTGAGTCCCGTTCGTCTTTATCCTGTGGAAAAAGTCAGAGAGGATAAAAGAATGAGAGGAAAAAGTGAGCAAGAACAGAAATAAACAAGTGGAAAATAGAGAGTTAGACTTAGAAGGAAATACAGAGGACAATAAAAAAAAAAGGGAGATTATCGAAAAAAGAGAGAGAAGGCGAGAAAAAGATGAGCAGTGTTTGTCTATTTGAGATTCCTGGGTCTCTCAGTCCTGTAACAATAAGTGGGACAACACTGAGTCCTCCACTTTTTAGGAAGAGACAAGAAATGAGACGCTATTTTCTTGGTTGCGAGACCTCACGCTGTCATTGTGCTCAAATTCTACATGCTGAGAGAAAGTATACAAAAGAAGAGAAAAGTGATAACCACAGGTTGCCTGAATAAAGAGCAAAAATATCAATGGATCTGCAAAGGAAAGCAATATGATGGTTTTCCTATTACATTCACTCCAGCATTCATCTCTATCTGAGTTTATGTAATTTCCGTTCAATGTTGGACACTGAACTGATTATGTGCGTTACGACCTCAGAGAAAACAGACACGTTTTTGTCTATAGCTTTAAAATCCTAAAGGGGTTTCCTAAAAAATCAAGCAACATTTTATAAGCTTACTTACAATGTTATTCATTGTTTCTTGCTCCAGGGTGCAGGGGTTTCTTGTTATCATTTACTGTATTTTATTTACTATAACTAAACTTCAGTCACTCGTTTCTAATTTTAGGATATTTGGAAAGATATTCATGAATTTTAACTGAAGTTGAACTAAAATGTACACAGACACTACCGTTCAAAAGTTGAGGGTCAGTAAGGTTTTTATTACAATTTTAAATGGCTGTTTTATATCTTAATACATAAAATATCATTCATTCCTGTGGCTGAAAGTCTTCAGAAAGTTACTTCACTCTTCAGTGTCACATGATTCTAATGCTGATTTGGTGCTCAAGGAATTTTCTTTTATTATTATTAGTGTTGAAAACACTGTGCTGCTTAATCATTTCTCTCTTTTTTTTGGAAACCTTGATACATTTGTTTTATTAAGGATTCTTTGATTAAAAAGTTCAAAAGAACAGCATTTATTTGACATGGAAATCTTTTGTAGCATTACAAACTACAATGACTACAAAAGTCACTTTTGAGCAATTTAATTTTAATTAAAATGTAATTAGACTTGTGTCCTTGCTGAATAAAAGTATTAATTTCATTCAAAATAAATAAATAAACAAATCTTACTGACCCCCAAACTTTTAAACAGAAAAGTGTGTTTATAATATATACTGGAATTCTGAATCCTGATTGTTACCTCAAGGCCACGTTTCTGATAACTGAATAGTTGTATTATGTTAATGAGGTCAGTCATATGTTAATATATTTATGGGTTAGTTTCCATATATTATCTTGGTGGACTGGAGAGGGGATTTTATAGCCTATCTACATGCTACATCAAATGGTTTGATACCTTGATTTCAAAACCTGTTTGCCATTATATGGCTTTAATATACATGTTTTTCACCATCGTCATTGAAATAGGTAATTGCACTATGTGGGTCCCTGATTCTGTGCTGGATGCAGGCAGCTGTACCCTCTTACCAACCAGCTGCTGGCTCTAGTCCCTCTGCTGCTCATGGAGAAGGTCATAGTCCTCTACATTCCACATCTACAAGCACTCCGAGCCTCCCTTAGCATGCATTTACATCCTCAGAGAAAGACCATGTGATGCCTCAATGATTTTTAGAGATGTTTTTCCATTACAAACCCTGAAAACGTTTTTGTAATGCTTCTTTCGTCTGATAATTGTTCAGGTCAGTGCTACAAGAAACCACCATGCACAGACAGCAGATGCTGATGTTTATCAGATGAGCTGAGAGGAAGTCTAAAAGAGTTTGTGAGCTGATTTATAGGCTGACTTCAGATACATTATCTTTTCCCCTGTCTGATCACCTGAATGACAAGTGGCACTGACTCAGGGGAATGTGGACTCGTAGACTTCGCCCCAAAGTGTGCGCACCTGCCAGAACCCTATCTGTAGCCAATCAGTCATATGTTCATTCAGCCATAGTCGTCCTCACTAAGGGCCCAGACTCCTTCACAGAGGTGGGGAAGGGTGTTTTGAAACTGATATATCCAACTGATTTGGAGCAACAAGGATGAGAGGAGGAGAATTCAACACAAACGCTGCCGGCTTTGCCGATTGGGCGGATGGTAGGACGTTACGCTCCGAAATAAAATGTTTCTCTACATTGAGTATGATTAAATAGTCTTTGTCCTGCAGCGTTATAATTCATGTATGTGATTTCATTGACCTAGTTGTATGTTGGCTAGACGTATGGCTCACATTTATCATCTCTGTCTTCTATGAGGATCACAAATGAATGCACTTTTGATAAGATCAAAGAAAAATGTTTGTATGCCATGAACGCATTATAAACTAAGGCAATATAAATATGAAGCCGAACTAAAAGCAAGGGTGTCCTGAGTGACTCGTCCACAATGGCCCATTGTTCACGCAGTATTTACCGGTCGGTCTCGGTCATCCATCTTGTGTACATCTCCCAGCTCTCAGCATGAGATGGCCTTCAGCCAGTGCTATGGGCCTCTTGTTATAAATCTAACAGGATTGTTTGCTATGATGCTCAGCCTCCAGCAGTCTGTCATCACCAGGATGCACGCTTGGCTTGAGGAGAGATTTCCCCCCGACCACCTTGTCTCGCCCTGTTTCTCTTTCGATAATGTTGAGAAGAACAGATGGAAGTGGAAGTTTGCAGGCTCGAGAGCCTGCGGCAGCCATGTTGCCGCGTATGTGCTTTTGGAGGGAATGGTCTAACCGTCTTTGCTCTCACTGCTTAGAGGTCACCGGTAATCACCGCTTTTTACAGACGGGCCATCAAGATAACGGAGGTCACGCGGCTTTTGTAGTGCAAGAACACCCTTGGGGCCTTGGTTGCTTCAGATCTAGCCTAGAAGATGGCAGCTAGAGGACCAATCAATGTATATTTGCAGTTCCCCTTCTTTCATAATTGTTATAGATATACATTTTGGTTGACCTCCTGTCACTTTGTATGCTACACACCGCTGAAACCCTCCAAGGACCTTGTTAGCATTTTTAGCCTCTTTTTCTTTTTGCTGTTTCCATGCAAACAGATGCAAAGATGAGTGGCTCTGTACGACCTTAGTTAAGGTAGGTGCATCCTACGAGACTCACGGCATCTGCGAAGGTGGGCTGACGCTGAGTGATTGCTTTCCCACTGAGAGCGCTGGTAAGTGGGAGATTTACCCTGAAGGTTCTCTTGGAGGGGGCACTGCCATCAAGAATAGATTTTCACCAATGGTAGATAATGGCAGTCAGCAGAAAATAATGCTGCAGAAACAATGAAAAAAAAAAAAAAAAGAGAGAGAGAGAGAGAAAGAAAGGAGCACATTATCATGAGTCCGGAGCAAGGCCGTCTCCACCCCGCCCAGAGGAGGCGTGGGAGAGTAGCTAATGGCATTTATTCTTCTCTCGGAAACAGGATAACTATAACATGTCAGTAGTGTCTTGTGAATTAATCCATATTGTCTGGCTCCTTTAATATTCAAGGATTTTTTTTTACTCACAGGTCCTGTTAACACAGTATTTGTTCCCTAGCAATGTGGCAACCTATTTTTCCTCAGTAATTTGCTGTGTGCTTTGTAAACATACACTCAAGTCAATGTTTAAATTCATTCTCCGTAGCAAACGTATCTTATTAGCACTCTTGGGAATGGCTAGAGAAAATGAGCAAAAGCAGTAAAACACAATCCATTTGCTGTATGAAATCCTGTTCATTTCCTTTATGTAATTGGTATAGCTGGGTTGTACAAAATCAGGATTGAAGAATTAGCTTGTTTTTAATTCACGAGGTGCAATTTGCAATGAATTGGTCAACACACAGGAAGTTCACAGTATGTCTCTCTGTCTTCCATCCATCCATCCATCCATCCATCCATCCATCCATCCATCCATCCATCCATCCATCCATCCATCCATCCATCCATCCATCCATCCATCCATCCATCCATCCATCCATCCATCCATCCATCCATCCATCCATCCATCCATCCATCCATCCATCCATCCATCCATCCATCCAAATGATCAAGCAAACCTTTGTTACGGTAATATTTACAGTTTGTCTTGTACATCTTGCTTTTCAAAAAAACTTGTTTAAAATTCTTTGCATTTAAATTCATTTAAAATGTATTTATAAGTGCATTGCTATCTCAATTATAATTCGCTAAAAAAAAGAACAAATTCAAAAGGCATTTGTCTTTAACTTTTTTTTTTTATCAGAATATATATATATATATATATATATATATATATATATATATATATATATATATATATATATATATATATATATATATATTTTTTTTTTTTTTTACAGAAATCTGTCCTGTATGACATCTCAGTAAAAAAATAATAATTACTCCTTAGAACTCAGATTTTATTCCAGGGATGCTGCAGGTTTCCCACTATCTAATAAATTGCTGTTTCAAACACCTGTGGCCCAAAAATACAGCACACTAATAAAAACCTTGTTTATCCCTGTTCTAGGAGAGCCTACGGCATCAGAGACCCTACCAGGGAAAAAAAAATTATCACACTGTGCCAGTAATACCTGCTTTAGTGAGTACAGGATACGTCTACAGGAGGGATTAGCCCTATTGATCCCAGCTGGCAGACAGAACTATTTGAAAGTCAGAACAATCACATCGGGAACAGACTCTGTGGGCATGTGGACCAAAGGAAATGGTAGATGTAAGATATAGTGACAGAAGTGTGTATAGAGCAACAGGGGTAAATGCTCAACAGATAACTGAGAACTAACACAACTATTGACAACAACAGCTTCTCCCATTCACCTCACAACTCATTTCACCCTTCTTCCTTAAAAAGGTGAAATGTGACATTTATATTATGCTCTCTCCTTTTCCAGTTATGTGTGGAAACATAACTGTCGTTTGTGCATTTTTTTATTCCGATTGAGGAGTTTAGATGGAGCATTTTTATTCAGATTGGACTTTTAAATCGATTTTAATGTGTTGTAAGTTTATTTTAAAGGGATGGTTCGGGGTAATATCAACCTAGGGTCCTTTGCACCATGACCTCGAGCCATCCAGGAATGCACTAATATTTTGTTGGTAGTACCAGTTTACAACAATTATTAGTTAACACTAAGTTGTCAACACTTCGGAAAAAATAATAATTCTCTGTTACACTCCTTATGCATCACTTTCTGACAGGACTTTTACGTGCTTTTCCCAAATCACGGAAGTGACCTCGACGTCCGGGTTAGCGGTAGTATAAGCCATCAGGCAAGTGTTATTTAAATAAACTCCTGATGTACTTACAAACTTTCCAATGCCTCGTTTTATGAGTACAGAACCTATTTGTACTACTGTAGAAGTTTGGTACCATTCCGGGCATTATTAGTGGGGTAATTTACAAGATACATCATAGGATCCATTAGCGCCTGCACTAAGCCATTCGGCTGATTTCTCTAAATAAGCTCTAACTTTAATAATGTTCAACCAATGGAAAAAAAGCTTCTGGGGGGTGTTTGGCTCGAGGTCATGGTGCAAGGCACCTAGGTTGAAATTACTCCGAACCATCCCTTTAAAAGAAAGGAGATTGAGATAATAATTTATTCTCTTTATAGATTTTTCTGTAGTTTTGTATGATGTGAATAATTAACAGGAGAAATCTGAAGAGACCAAAAGCTGAAGATGTATGTCTAAATGTTGAACTGTATACATTATGAATTATTGATTAGATTTTCAGACTGCATTCTGCCTGGAAGTGGTAATCTGCAGTCATGGATATTAATTCCATCACGTAACAGATTTGAGATCCCACATCTGGTATCTTTGATTTAATCAGATAGTAACAGTGAATTTGATCATACGAGTAAGCACTTTGTATTGCGCAGTGTTTTTATGTGTATAACCTCTATCAGAGTGATGACGTTGGATGATCAAATGGAAAGTCAGCAGATTCCCATAATCTCAGAGCACGTCACACAGGGGAGTGCAGCTGTGCATCCAGAATGCAAAAGCATTGCATGGAAACAGATACAGGCAATTGCATTCTTCAGTGAGGCATTAACCCCAGGTTACTCCTGTAGGATTGTTCCTGTAATAACTGTAAGCAGTGTTGGGTAAGTTACTTTAAAAAAGGAATTAATTACTAGCTAATCTTCAACAGTGTAATTAGATTACTGTACTAATTACTCTCTCTAAAAAGTATTGCATTGCTTATTATTATAATTACTTTCTTAGAATTTTTTTTTTTTTTTTTGCTTCCCAAATAACCTTTCAATAAACAGTTCTTGAAAGAATATTTTTTTTCTTTCTTAGTGAAGAACATTTTAATAATATTAACATTTTAAAGGTTCCATGGATGTTAAAGGTTTTTCATGGAAGCATAGATGCTAACAAATAACCTTTAGTATTAAAAGTATTAGTATTTAGTGTTAAGATGTGTTTTGGTCAATCGGATCACAAGAGGACAACTCTAAATACAGGTGTAAACAGGGTCTAAAACGTTTTCAGGATTTAAAATTTGTCGGCTGAAGACCCAAGCTTGGTTTGCAGACAAAAGCATACCAAGCACAATTTTCTCTCACCATTCCCGATTTCTAACACACACTCACCGCGTTCAGTGTGGTCTTGCGGCCGTCTGAGCAAACGAAAGCTACTGCTCTCCGTATGTTTTTCCATAGTCTCTGTGTGCATTCATATGTAAATTGTACAAGCTTATTTTGTCCATTTGATGGAAAGATCAAAAAAAAAAAAAAAGAATCATAATTTTACCCGCCCAAAAACCCTCCCGAGAATAAATCAGGACAGAAGTGGTCGAAAGTGGACAAAATAGACCGGATTAACACCAGGTGTAAACGGGTATGTGTCTACCTCGTATACTTGTGATCTGATCGACCAAAACACATTTTAATACCAGGTGTAAACAGGGCCTTAGATGTCATAGTGGCGGGAGTCTGTGCTGAACTGGTTTGGGGGGGAAATTATTCGTCCTTGGTATTCATTAAGCAGTCTTTTGTTCTTCCATACAGCTTTATTGGGTGTTGCACATTGATTCAAGAACCCCACAATGCACACAATGAGTGATCACACTTTAATTTCTGAACATAGTGATGTTTATGTAAAGGCATTACAAATGATCTGGCCTTTGCTCTGGGGACTGAGAGAAACCCACAGCTCTAAGGGGTACTTCATATTCCAATGAAATCTCTGCTTTCTTCGAAATCCAACGATTTTGAATTGGTTTCATAAGAATGTAAAAACATACCACTCCTCTCAAGGGATGAGAATAAATTAGCCTCACCATCTGATAATTACGGTAAAAAACAGTAGGTGAGATTGTAGATAATCGTTGACATGCGTTTCAACTCTCTCTCGTTTTATGGGGCTTGTATCAGAATATAGCTTGCTGCTCTGTTTACACTGAATGAGATCATCTGTGTGAGTGCTCACTGTACCACAGCAGAACACTTCTTATCCACAGTCTAATAACTTACTTCTTCACAACCTCAGGTAAGTAATATCTCTAAGTCTGAGTTAGCATTCTACCCACTTATCCCATTTTGCAGTCCATTTCAATGTGCCTATAGGGTTGCTGACCTGCACTTATAATATGGATGACCTAGTTTATAATTTTTGTGTGTGTCTTAAGCCCAAATAACTGAAAACACTTCAGTTTTAATTGCAGTTGAATCAGAATACGTGTTGATATTAAAAATAATCGTTTAGTCAAGTCAAGTCAAGTCAAGTTTATTTGTATAGCGCTTTTCACAATACAGATTGTATCAAAGCAGCTTCACAGTATTAAATTAAAATAATACAACAAAGTTTTTTCAAGAGGAATTTATTGATTGATAAAATTAAATTAAATATCCCCAAAATATCCCCAACTGAGCAAGCCAAAGGCAACAGTGGCAAGGAACCGAAAAACTCCATCAAGTGACCTAATGGTGTCCTAAAACTCCATCAGGTGACCTAATGGAGAAAAAAAACCTTGGGAGAACCCAGGCTCAGTCGGGGGCCAGTTCTCCTCTGACATTTATGAGCTAGAGGCCGGATTGTAGTTTGAACTGTAGGATTCTAAGAATGCCTGGCTGAAGAGATGCGACTTTAATCTAGTTTTAAACTGGGAGAGCGAGTCTGAGCAACGAACAGTATCAGGAAGACTATTCCAGAGTTTTGGAGCCAAATGTGAAAATGCTCTCCCTCCTTTGGTGGTTCTGGATATCCTAGGTATGACCAAAAGCCTTGAATTTAGTGATCTTAAAGAGCGCGATGGATTATAGGGTGATAGAAGATCCATTAAATAGACTGGAGCTAAGCCGTTTAGGGCTTTGTAAGTCAGTAGCAATATCTTATAATTAATACGGAGCTTTATAGGTAACCAATGCAGTGATGATAAAATCGGTGTTATATGATCATATTTTCTTGATCTCGTAAGAACTCTAGCGGCGGCATTTTGGACTAACTGTAGCTTGTTTATTGAGGATGCAGGACAACCAGCTAATAAAGCATTACAGTAATCCAGTCTCGAGGTCATGAATGCATGAACTAACTTTTCTGCATCAGAAACTGATAGCATATTACGTAGCTTAGCAATGTTTCTAAGGTGGAAAAAGGCTGTTTTTGTAACATATGAAATATGATTTTCAAAAGACAGGTTGCAATCGAGTATAACACCCAGGTCTTTTACTGTAGAGGATAAAGTAACAGGACATCCTATGATGTTAAAGTTGTATTGTGCGATGTTTTGTGGGCGGTTTTTTGAACCGATAAGTATTACCTCTGTCTTGTCTGGATTTAATAAAAGAAAGTTTAGTGTGAAAAACAAATTGTGTATGAATGTATGAATGTGAAGCAGACACACACACACACACACACACACACACACACACACACACACACACACACACACACACACACACACACACACACACACACACACACACACACACACACACACACACACACACACACACACACACACACACACACACACACACACACACATTGTGTAAGTTGTGAGAGGGGTTGTTTTTAAATTACACCAATGTTACACTTGACACTGGCAGAAGTATCAAGGGTTACACTTTAATTCCAAGGGAGAGAGGCTAGTAGCTGTTGACTTTTTTTCTTCTTCTTTTTTGGTAAAAGGGAAAAGATAAAGTCAATCAGTCCATTTTTAATTAGTTTCTTGCTTTTTTTGGTGCACATGGATTTGTTAGGGTTAAGATACTCTTAAAATACTGTCTTTTTTATCTTAGCGAATCATACATGTAGCCTACTATATAACACATACATTTTTGTATGTTTGCACACACTGAAATGTATACATTATTAAGGTATTGACAGCATATACAACAATAAGCATTTCACCTATGAACAACTTTAAAGACACATATACTTTAAAAAAAATATATATTTTAGATGCTGCCTGTCCATATTTTCTGAATGTTTCAATGTATATATCTGAACAAAACATGTGAAAATGTTATGTAGGAATACCTTAAAACAATAATGAAATCAGTCTGAATATGTGCACAGACTTCAAAATTCTCTAGTGTTATTATTTGCACTAGCAAAGGTAGAAGCCAAACTGACATGTATGCAATGATGCGTGACAGTTCTGGTTGACATTTGTCAGTGAGCCAAAATCAAAGTGATTGCATCTCAAATACATTTTAGCACCTAATTCAGTCGAGCACATTTTTATAAACATACTGTAGGCATTTCTTTTTTCAGTTCATTCATCAATTTCCTCCTGCCACCAATGGTTTACTTAAATCTCTAAAGCTATATGTGATATTAAAGCTGCAGTCCGTAGCTTTTCCTCTTTGTTGCCATCTCTGTTCGAAATCTGCAATTGCAGTTATTTGCGGAATTATCAACTTTACGTGGGTTGTACATCGGCATGAAACAGCGCGGATGAATCCAATGTTTTGAGGAGAGAGTGTGGCTGTCCAACACCAAATGCGGTGTGGATACGGGCAATCAGAATCACAGAATATACTTTCCTATGACCAATATTAGAATTTTCAACGGAAAATGACGTCTGATCAAGTAAGTACCATCCACTTTTGTTCTGATCAACTAATGGGGAAAAAGCATTGCAGTAAATCGCGCTGATTAAATCTAACGATCGTTTATCATATCATGTCAAACCATGGAAATCATAGAAGAGCAGTTATTTTGTACAAACAAATAACAATCATAGTGCTATGAAATAAACGGTGTATGAACGGAATCCCTGTTATGCATAAACGTGTTATAATATAACATAATATAAACATCTTACGACAGGAACATTTTTCACTTTACCGATCTGATTCAGATCCAATACTTGACAACGGAGGAGGCGGGTTTGATTTTCTTGGAGTAGAGGTTAATTGCTCCCTCTCATAGCTAGCACAATATAATTCATATTTACCATAATAGTAAAACGAGAAAGGCACAACAAAGGAAACTCCATAACTGTGTAAATTAAGCGAACAAGTGCGCTACTGTTACGTAATTAAACTATTGAAATGTCTTACCTGTCTAGCAAAAAAAAAGGCGGCACTGCGTCCGTTTTGAACCCCTTTAAAACACTGAGTTCACGCCATCTTTCAAAAGCCCTGCCGATGTTTATCCTTGTTTTCGCATGGGCCGGTTGCAGTCTCTTTTTTCTGTAGCCTCTCCAAAGTCCGAAGTCTTTTGGGTTTTACAACTTGTGAATCTCCAGTTGTCACTGGTGATTGTCGTTTGAAACATTCTGGATCCGCTATAAGTTTAATTATTTCAAGTGCTGTGAGAAAAGGTTATAAATCTCCATCTCCAACATCCTCACACGCAATATAGCTTACTAGCCGGCACTCCTTCTGTATGTGTACAGATGTGACGCAATGACGCAAAGACATGCTCGAATTTCCCGCGGAAATCCACCAGTACCACTGGA
This sequence comes from Leuciscus leuciscus, assembly GCF_965113295.1. Lineage (NCBI taxonomy): Eukaryota > Metazoa > Chordata > Actinopteri > Cypriniformes > Leuciscidae > Leuciscus > Leuciscus leuciscus. Next base: position 22,365,588 of record NC_138731.1, read on the forward strand.
ATTAAAATCATTATTAAAGCTAACCGATTTGAATCGAGCTAAGGCAAGCAGATAGTTTTGAACACTGGCTGGTTATGTTTTTTTTTATTATTATTTTGGATAATTTTTAACACAAAAAAGTTACAGACTGCAGCTTTAAGAAAGAGCTTATTTTCCTAAAAATGACTAGCAGTGACACTTCTTTTCCTCTGCTGAAGTTGGCAAACCTAAATGTGACCCTTAGAAAGATGGATAGCTCTTCCCTTCAGCACCTCAGCAATAACTTTTCTATATATGGTAGGTGCGTTACAGAACAAAATACTCCCTGGCGATGCGTCACCCACCCCACCCCAGACAACCCGAAAGTCAGTGATGGACTCACAACCCGTTCTGTCCTCTCAAGCCGTGATGTCTCTAAAAGGAACCTCTGTGCACTTAAAAGATGTCACTCACTGGTCCTGAGTCAGCAATTGCTGCACTTTAGCCATATCTGTGTTTGCTGATGTCAGGGGTTTTCAATTCCCCAACTCGCACTTGAACACACTAACCTGCTCTTCAGGTGAAAGGGAGATGAAAAGTAACCCTTCTTAAGTTCCCTTTCAATCGTTGCCCATCCATTTTTCTTTCTTTTCCTCCGCCCGTCAAAAGCTGCTGAGAGGTTGAAGTGAATGGCCAGGCATATGTGCTGAAACGGCGAGGACAATAATCGTCTGAAGCAAACAGTAATTTCTCAATGGCCATTTGATTCCTCTCAGGATTCATTTCCCACCTTAAATTTCTCCAGAGCATTTTCTTTTATTGTTAGAGAGTGATTTATACCTTCTCACTCTGAATAATAGACCTCTGCCACCAATTAGATGATGGCAGTTGTCTGTCAGGCTGTCTGGATAGTCAGCCTTGTTCAAATTTATTGTTCCTTGATTGAAGAGAGAAACTCATTCAAATGCGTGTGTGAAGCGGGTACCAAGCCCTCTGTAAAACTGCTCACACTCTATCTCTTGCCAGACCGTCTAATAATGCGTTTAACTTTTTTCTAAGATGCACCTATGCTTCTTAATGAGATGACGAGGGACCTGAGCAATTAGGTTTTTCAACTGTCAGACACATTTTAAAAACGATGAAAGAGTCCTCTGAAGCATTGCCCCATCAGTGAGAGAGATACGATAACAGTTTGGCTGGGATTTATTTTGCATGCGCACTCCATATTTTAAGCATATTAAAAGCATGTTGTATTTCACAATTGGCTGAATGATTGAAGAGCCGTCATCGAGAGAAAAACAAGGGAAAGGTGATGGAGACAGTCACCCCAAATCATAATAAATGCATTAAACATTTGTCTAAGACTTTCATTCCAGATTGAAGCCTCACACAAGAATCCGCCAAACCTTCAGATGCAGTTTGGGCTCGTTTCCATTTCATTGAGGTCGTCTGCACTCCCACGGCTTCATCTCATAAAAAAATAAACCTCCTCCTCGAACATCACATGCAAAATCAGGGTAAATTCCTTTTGAGGGTTGAGTATTTGTTTAGAGAACTGAAGCTTAAAGAGATTAAGATGACATTTCAATGTTCACAGTGTTTACGGTTCTGCTTTTATTTGTGTCTTAATGTCTTGCATTTTTAACACATTGGGCATTTCCTGCTAAAATGTGGATCATCTGCTCTCTCCTGGATACGGATTTAGAAATAATACAGAACAATCTCCAGCTCCTCAAGTGCTGGGGTATTTTGACAGTTTGAAGTTGAGCCGAGTTTCAAACAGAAGCGTCTACAGCAAGCTCTGGGAATCAAATTCAGGTCAAACTCTATGATCCAAAGCAGATTGCTTTTATTTTCTACATCACAAACACAATTGCCTTTTGCAAACCTTGCAATGAAGAGAAAACATTAGGCAAGATCCGTTTCAATAGAAGTCAGGCTCGTGGCCTCCGTATAGGGCACCAACCCATTGGAAGTGACAGAATCAATGCCCGCTTGCCTTAAGGCTGAAAATTAGAGTATTGATGCTTTTGTGATTTTCTTAATGGCTTACTGGCAGGCTGACCACTTAATTATCTTAAAATGGTTGAGAAATATACTCAGCTAGATTATGCTACATTGAAACGCGGTGTGAAATTACAGAGAATGTATGCAGAACGTGTACAGCTGCTCAAGTTGAAGACAGAAAAACATAAGCGTCCCTCGTACGATGGCTATTATAATTGTCGTTGCTGCAGCAACCAAACCTCCTCGTCAAATAAGTGCATGCCAAGACGCACACTTTGATTTTTAAGCTCATTCCACAGAGGTTAGAAAAGAATAGATTATTGAAGAGATCTAATGCATTTGGAGATATGTCTTTTGTTTTTCATTTATGTTTAACTACTGAATCGATTTGGGGATATGTCTGTGGCACGTTGGGATTTTTAAGAGAATCATCAGTCTCCTAACAACTTATTGTTTGTGCAAATGAATGAAAATTTGACTTCTTGCATAAAGTGGCCCACAAAGTTTCTGGACACACAAGCATCTATGAATTTCATTTAATGATAGATAACAAAATATCAAGCCATGTTGCAATTACTTTTAAGCAACTGGTTTTAAGGTAATTTTTTTGTTAATTTAGTTATTTTTTTAGATTGGCCTTTCAATTAAGTGTAAAAGCAGAGTTTTTGTTGTTTGAAAAATACTTTTTTTTTCTGCTCACCAAAGCTGCATTTATTAGTAATAGCAGATTTAGGAGAAATATAGTTCCTTATTAGGTAATCAATGATTACTGAAAGAGGAGAATTTGAGGAGAGATCCCTGATATGATTGTAAAGCACTTTGAGTGTACAGTAGTACATGGTAAAGTGCTATTTGAATGCACAATTCCTTCATTCAACTATTAAATATCAAATTATAAAGAATTACCAATTAATTACTAATAACAACATTAACGTGTGTCTCAGACGCAATCAACTGTCTTTTTTTATGTTTAACATGGTCATACAATGCATCAATTACTCAAGTGTTACCTAGTCACTGTACTAACTGCTGTAATCTGGACCATTGTTTGAAAGTAAATAAATAAATGAATAAATAAATAAATAAAAATCACCTATTATTAATTTTTTTTTTCCAAATAACTAGTACTTTCTGCAGAGTGATAGGCAACACTTGAGTAATTATGATGCAATTTAGGACCATGTTCTGAGCAAAAAAGACAATCTTCAAGAACTAGTGGTAGTTACCTATAATGCAGACCATTATTCTAAAGTGTTACCCATTTTGAACTGTAGTGTATGACAATATACACTTCATTTAAAAAATCTTTCAATCTTTTATATTCAAAACTGAGTTTTCCTCATTGAAAACTATACTGACTCATAAAAAATGAGTTTTATAACTGGTTTGCAAAGTCAGTCCTTACCTTTTCCCCATGCATGGTGGTCTCGCCAAATGGAGCCAAACATGGATTTGAGATGCAATTCCCTTCCCAGTCCTTCCTTTCTGGGAGAGTGTAGTCACACTCTAAGCCAGACCTGGAAGCTGTCAGTGTAATTGTGCCATCAGAATGTGTAGTTTCAAGCCTGTCACTTGTGAGAGATTTGAAGAGAGGCTAAAACTGCATTTTAGTGCATTGTTAACCACCATTTTTCTTGCTCCAGATGTGACACCTCACAAGAACCGTGAGGGACCTCAGCCCTAATTTTTACCTCTTGTCTCTTTCTTTACATCCTTCTCTCTCTTTCTTTACATTTCTTACCTACATGAGCTGATTGTTGTTTGTGTGGATAAGCACCAATGAACTGCAAAAACGAAATGGAAACCTATTTTCCGACATGTGAAGTTGGGCTGTTATCAGCAGAGACCGACTTCCCGTACACCTCTGTATTCTGTCAGGCCTCGGCAGGTAGAGATTGAGAGAGAGAGAAAGATATTTCTGCTTTCTCCTTCCTGATAAGTGAAAGACATCTCCACAGGCCAGGTCACTGCGTGTGAGGCACGACAAGATACTTCTGATTGGAGCTGCGCATTTAGCTCTTATCTGTCCCTGCTGAGTCTGTGTGGGTACAAAGGTAGAAAATGGTCAAAACAGAACAAAATACAATCATTCTGGAGAACTAAATGATGTATGGCAAACAGACAGTGTCTTCCCTGAGCTCACAGAGCCATGATAATTCTCGGGAATGGTAGAAGTGCCCTTGTTGTGTAGCTGGTATAATGACTCATGTTTAATGCTTATCATTGTGATACTCTCGCTCCTCTACTCCTTCGTACATTGCACTTTATTTTGTAGGTGTAACTACTGCAAGGTACAAGCTCAAATCCCATCTGGACACTTTCTGTAACATTTTCCGTTAAATATATTAGTTATGAACTTTTTGTGCACATCCTGCCCTTGTGCTAAATCTGCTGAGAGGCATCAGCAAAGCTTTTAAAGAAGTAAAATGTGAACACTGAGAAATAACAATGAAAAGTTTATTGGTTTCTCTTTATAGCTCTGTAAGTCGTGAGACTATGAGGTAGATGTTGCCATGGATAATTATGTTCTAAATTCAAACTGCATCTTATGCTGAATGTATAATCAAAATAGATGAGGATTGATAACTTTCACATTACTGACCTCTGAAATTTCCAATTAGCTGTGTAGAAAGGATATCAGACATAAAGTCTCAAAATACATCCGTATTATACCTTAATAAAAGCTTAAATATATGAATTTTTTTAATAAATTGCTGTTTTAATCTGTTATTATTATAATAAAGGTTTCCTGAGCACCAAATATTAAATTATTTCTGAAGGATCATGTGACATGATGCTGAAAATTCATTTCAAAATATATTAAAGTGCCCCCTAATGCTATTTTAAAGTTTCCTAATTTTGTTTTGGAGGTCTTCTAAAATAGGTTTACATGCATCAAAGGGCAAAAAACACTTTCATTTTCTCATAATATACTGTACTTTGAACATCACTACATTTTTCAATGATTCTCAAATGACTGGATGAATGAATCAGTCTCTCTAAATCCCTCCTTTTCGTGAGCCTGCTATGCTCTGATTGGCCAGATGGCCCAGTCTGTTTTGATTGGTCTAACTCTTACAGCGCTTGTCGGAAGCTAAATGTCCATTACCCTAACTGAACTTCAGCTCAGGAGGCTTCCTCAGTCCTCAGTGATTGTACACACTGTTAAGACAGTAACGAAGACGTTGATTTTACCATTTCAATCCAAGCGTGAGTCCGATGTTGAAACATTTTAAGAAGTAGTTATTCAACCCGAACTTCCATTGCAAGGACGACTTGAGAAGGACTTATTTTAGTGATACACTACTCATTTTGAGGTAGATTATGAGATGTTGCAACAGTAATTTCTCACCATCAGCATTAACAAGTGTATGTCCATCAACAAACTGATGTGTATGTTTCTCATTTATTGCAGTGCACATGTGGGAACTCTAGGATGCACCGATATCACTTTTTCCAGAATGAGTCCGATACCAATACTTTCATTTTGGTACTTGCCGATACCAATACCTGTATTTTCACTGAAATTGTAATTTTTTTAAAAGATTGGGTTAAAATAATTAATCATATTATTTTGCTTAATTTGTTTCGTAAATATATATTTCCTTCAGTTATTTTTATGCTTAAGCATGTTAAAATGTATTGTATGAGCTTCTGTTACTTTCACTGTTTATTCTATTTCTCTATCATACTTTATCTTTCATTTAATAGCACAGCGCATATTTAGAGCTGCTCCAGCAGGGCTCAGTGCTAAGGATTGGGTCAGTGGTTCAGATGTTTAGATACCAGTGAAATATCAGAATTCTCTATTCCAATTTTGATACTACAGCAAAAACTACTAGCTTAATTAATGTACATTTAAAACATTATTAAAGACAAGTTTACAATCAGTAATAAACTAAGAACAAATAATCAAAATACAAATAGCACAATTAAATACAATAGAACAAAGAAAGGCTATAAATGAAATAAACAGTGTTTTTAGAGTTTTTCAGTCTAGGGCTAACAATAGTTTTAGGGCTAAAAAAAGTGATCAAATGTGGAATAACACTGCATAATTATTCATAACTGTATAAATTAAATATAGATGAATCTTTATAAAGTTACAAATGTAATTCAGTCATTTGCAGTGAGTGATTTCTTTGTCTTTTGTAGTTGATTAACAGTACAAAAAAACACAACAGCAGGTTTAGGCTGCTGTCCCTTTAAGACCGAATGGACTGATCCAATATAGCCTGCCCTACTGTTCATGCATTTTCTTTGTTTACGTTCATTAAGATACAACTGACTATGTTTACTAGGATACTCGCCAAGACGGACGTTTTACATAATTTGACGTGAAAGGAGAATTCCATTCAATTAGCGCGCTGTCTGAGGCAGCTTTCAGGGTGCGTGCTTCTGATATTTGCATTCATGAAATTTCTTGACCTGCAAACGTCCTGTGATTATGGAGGGAACCACTCGTTATACATAAATATTTATTGCTTTGGCCTCGCTTTGGTGGGGTAGGCCTATCATGATATTAGACTACATAGCCTATAATAAAAGATAATGAATTTCAAACCTGAACCAAGCATATTTTTATTCAAAGATCAACAGTCTGTCATTAGTCTTTAGTCTGCCACAAAAAAACAACATTAAAATCATGAACTCAAATGTCATTGTGAAAAAAACAACAACAATGACTGTTGTAACAGTGCATAAATCAGACCTTTCAGGCTATAGCCTAACGCTAATAAGCCTTATGCCAAAATTATTATTACGACTAAATTGTCTGTCATTAAATAAGAAAACTAAATAATTGTGTAGATGATTTGCTTTGTGTAACCCGACATCAGACAGTAGGCCGAAGTATTTTTTTGCACACAGTGCATGACCAATCAATCACTCCTTTACGACTGGCTGCCTGCACTGCCCTTGCGACTGCGGCAACTTGCGATCGCTTATCAATACATATAAATTCGCGCCTACGGTATCTTTGTAGAACTTCAAAAAAAGATGCTGCAGACGACACAACCTCCACGGACAGTTTTTAATGTTTTATCAGACAATAACTACTCAATATTTTGCTTTAGTATAATTCTCGGGACAATAAGGCCCGGATTCGGGACAACAGCTTAGATTTCGGGACTGTCCCGAATTTTCCGGGACGTCTGGTCACCCTATCGGGCAGACAACGTACAACATTGGCGGCCATTATGCAGATGTATTTTCTAGTGAATAAGAATCGTAACGCAGTGGGATTCGAATTACAAATGACTTGTCTAGGTGGTTCAGAGTTGATTCTTTCTTTTGGGAGCCAATAACTTTATTTATCGAGCACTTTCGACTTTTCAATGGCGTTGAATGTTTACATTCACAAACAGCTAAATTACACACCGCATGAAAGGGAATATTCGAAAAAACATAATGGGGCACTTTAAAATACAAATGTGTTATTTTAAATTGTAATATTTCACAATATTGCTTTTTTTACTCTATTTTTGACCAAATAATGCAGCCTTGGTGAGCATAAAAGAGTTCTTTCAAAAACATTTTTAAAAATCTTACCAACCCCAAACCTTTGAACGGTAAGTGAGTTTTTTTAAAGAGTAATTTCTTTCATAACTTGTATTTAAGAAGGACATGCCAAAAGCAATTAATGTGTCAAAAGCATCTCATATGAGTCTTTTGTGCTGATATGCATTGCCACCCATCTAATCTTCAGTTGAATTGGAGGAGGCAAGGCAGTACTTTCATTTCTAGTCCGCGGGGTTAACACCACCACCTTTTCTTACACTCTCTCAGTCACTCTCTCTCACATAATGTGTGTGAGTATGTGCAAGCATGCATACACAAAAAGTGCCTAGAAATGTCTATGTTATTTTGGTTGTTTTTTTTGTTTTTTTGTTGTTGTTTTTTTTCTCTCGCGCTCAGTATGCAGTTTGCAGCTCAAAGCCTTGGGGTAAACGTAGGTTAAGGCTTCCTGTGGCATTTCAACTTTGCATAATTTGTTTGCTGAGATCCTCCAGCGATGGCTGTTCTACTTTAACCAGCTACACAAACTGGAGATTTTTATCAAAATCGCATGTAGCTAATGACGATTTGGCGCATAATTTATTTGCATGTCCCTATGCATAGTGGAAGTGTGATTTCTGACAAAAGGTTATTTTGTTTGTACTTTAAGTGGATGTATTACTCTGAGAAGGCCTTATTTCCACACCTTTAATTAAGATATATTTGGTATGTAGTGTCTGTAAGGTCATAGCTTCGGGCTGAAGTGCCTGAGTAGTGCTGTTTTTCGAGCATGCCATTTTGTAGTCTGGCTCGTGGAAAAGCGGGCTTTCATCACAAGGTCAATGACCACACTCTCAGAGTACAATCGCTTGTATATAGCTCAGAGATCATGCACCTTCTGTGGTTTCATTGTCAGGTATAAGTTCACAGAGACTTCCTCTATAAAGCCATTTCCAAGTGTTTGTCTCTATAGCAACAGAAGGAAATAGTAGAAAGTTTGAGAGTGTTAAAAATGTCCTTGTAGTTAAGAAACTCAGATATCCACACAGCAAGTCAAGACAGATTAGCATAGAGGCTCTCTTTCTCTCTCTCTCTCTCTTCATCAAATAACTTCTTTGCATAATATACTTCTCAGCATTGCATTTTCTCCTCTCTCTGCAGATAATTCCCCAACACTCATCATTAGATTAATTCCAATGGCGATTTCACGTCTTTGAAAGTTAAGTCATTTAGGGATTTCCCTATACCTAACTGGAGACATCTTTCACAAACACAGAAAGGGAAAGAGAGAATTTCACACATACTGAGAGATTAACTAAATACATAAATGCAAAGACATTTCCATATACTGTACGAGTGTTTCTTCAACTCCAGGCACTTTTGGCACCGTAAACTTTTTAAAAACACTTTTCAAACTCTCACTGTGTAATTTGTCCTCTCTATACATTTCCACCACATCCCAAATAATGTAACCACAACCCTTCGACACACAAACTGCACTGAATAATGTGAAATGCAAATGCCTTTTACAGTTAGCACTCATTGATTAACTTACAGCAGTTCAGAGTAAGAGGGTTAAAAATGGGGGCGAATAAATTAACCCTTTAATCATCATTAATCCTTCAAACCAAGACATTCAAAGCAGACTTGTCCATCAGTAATTGCATCTGAACTGTGCATTTGCTAGAAGGAGAGTGAGTCATAGATTCTCAATCCTGTTTACCTGCACACATCTGCTAATTAGTTTTCCTTATAATTGCCACTTCTGGTATGGGTTGTGCTTTAGTGGTTCTAATCACTTTGTCCTTAAAATTCAAACTGACAAACGGCGATGTAAATCACACATTTGTATGCTGGTCTGAAGTATATGCACTCATGCATCTAGATTTGTGTGTGTGTGTTTGATGAGAAGGTAAGCCTCTTAAACTCTCTAGCAGTTCTTTGGCACTCTGGGTCTTGAGAGGGTTGGAAAACTGACCAAGTTTATGATGAGCTTTGCTCAACAGACCACTGACTTCTTAGTTTTTTCCACTTAAGCTCCTTACGCAGCACTGCTCATCTGTTTCTCAGTGTCCGGTAAATAGACTGTGCCCAGAATCTCTTATTTTGCCCATAAAATGACTTTTCTGCAAGGTGAAAAAGTCCCATTTGAACAGTGTAACTCCCATCAACCCAACAGCAGTGCTTTATGCTTGCAACACAGGAACGTTTTTGTTCCCCACTTATGAGTGATTTATGATGTAATTCAAAGGATGGCAGCTGAAGTGAGAGTGCTGTTTAGCCCATACTGTGAGCTCATCATCTTTGCAGTAGCTGTGAATGAACTACCCAGGAAACAGCTCTGCGTGTTTGGAACCATGGGGACAAAGTCACTTAGCTATTCCCGTTAGATTACAGTACACCTTTACAAGCTCTGTGTCATCATTCATAAGGAGGTGCATTTGTTTAGGTGCTCTTTTGCCCATATACTTACCATAACATTAACACGTACGGGCATTTTCAGAATGGAAACGTTATACATGGCTTTTTCTCACATTGTGAAACAGCTGATTTCTGAAACGTCATGCCAAATGCATTGCTTCCTTGTGGAAAACCTCAAAACACTTTGCGTTTTATGCATTGAATGTACCAGGAATTCATGGAATGTACCAGGAATAACCGGAAGGTTACCAGATTTCTGATGAAAAAACTATGGACATTTCTACTTCAGCAATCTGTAATGGTATGTCATATTCTGTCATACTGCTCTAAGTGACATTTTTTCACCAGCAAACTTTATGAACTGTAACGACTGTTCACAGTAAGGGCCTATCTATACCAAGAATGGTAACTATATCTACATCTACACTGAAAAAATATTTTCATTCATCCAATTAAAAAATTTTAGGGTAATGGTTCACATCTATATTTTATAACTTGAGCCAATGAAAAATAAATAACTTGCCCGTACCAATATTTTCTATGTCTATGAAAACTATTTGTGACCCGATCTGGCGAAATGAGTCGGAAGTCGCAACGTTCCATTTTAAGATATGGGCCGTTTATGTGGAAAAACAATGAAATAATAGATTTTTTTATTTATTATTATTATAGCTAAATTTCAAAGAACAGACATTCAAAAATAATCTCCTAAAGTTTCGTAGTCCAGATAATTGAGAAAAGGTATTTAAATGACTATTAAAGTTTACAAAGCTTTACTAAATTCGCTGGAAATGAATATTGCTTTTCTCAACTCCTCTCGTCACCTCTGAGCATTTCCCGGGAATCCCCTCAAACGTCTCTGCTTTCCAAATATGGTGTTACACGTTGTATAGAACCAATCATAAAGCTTAGAAATGTACACAAACGCTGATCATTTGTCAATGGGAAGCCCCGTTTCGACTGACCGGCACGCGATTGGTCCAGCCATCCTCCTGTCAGACTCGTAGCGCTATGTGTAAACAAGCTAGCAGGGGCCTATACCATGAAGCCGGTTTAGGTGGCTACCCAGCTATGTTTCAGTTTAGTTTCCGCCAACCCTGGGTTTTAGGCAGGGGCGATTCTAGGATTTTCATTTTAGGGGGGCTCAGCCCCCAATGAGGGTATGATGTAAAAAAAAAAAAAAAAAGATAGTTTATGGTCTAATGCTCATTATTAACTAGTTTCATTCATTCATCCAATAACATGCATATGGCACGGTTTTATAATCACTGAGGTACCGAATGTGAGGTATTTAGGGGTGTTCGGGGGCATGCTCCCCCGAGAAAATTTTGATTTCTCTGATCTACATATGTGCATTTTAAGATGTTTTGAAGGCCAAAAAAATTGGATGACAATAGCTTTAAAACCATGTGCGGGCAGCTGTTTTTTTTTCTCACCTCATCAGCATCACACTCTTTTTCTCTTTGTTTTTCTCTTGCTCTGTCTTTTTCCCTCCTAAAGCTGAGCTTTGACTGATACAGGCTTTTTATTTTTGTCTGTCAGTAACGAAAGTAAACATAGGGTCAACTGATAGGTTGATTTATGAATCATTTTCTCAGACAAAGCTACCAGGAAAGCTAGGTAACTAAGTCCATCTACAATGAAATATAAATTATTTTATTTTCTAAGCTTTTTAGCCTTTGTAATCAACAATACGGTTGGTTATTCATCAAGTCACCCCGTGAAAATCGATTTAATTTCAAATCATTTAACTAACCAGCTAAACGTGTATTAATGTAACTGTCTATTGGCAATATGATTAATCTGTTCTATATTTATTTCTATTTATTAAAAATAACAACATGAATTATCAATTTGCCACTTCTATAAATCAAGTACTTAAAAGAAAATCACAAATCCCTTTACTCTACTCTTAGCCTACTCTAATATATGTATGTACACTCCTCCTGATTAATTATTACTTAATACAAAACTATATTTATTAATACAAAACAAAAAAACTCCAAAATAATAATGATGTTTCTCTCTCTGGGCCATCTAGTGCTTTCAGACAATGATGTGTGTCTTTAAATCATTTCTGTGCATGGCAGCATAATGTAATGCCGAAATACAAAATAATATGTTTTAAAGTTTAAAAAGTAAATTAAAATAAATCATGATCGTTTTCTAAAGTATGTTTTCATGGGTGTTAATCGCTTCATTTTTGTAGGAATAAAAAACAACTATCACACTGTGATAAGGGCTGAAGGTGAACGCAGCGAAACGTATTGGTATTGGATGAGAAACCGAACCGTCTCGTGTTGCTCCCAATGCTCCAGTAACATTACATTATGTAAACTGCAATGCATTTATGACAAAGAACTGCACCGATGCAGATGTAATATCATAGCAATCTATCAATAAATGCACTCACGACACACCTTGTACTCTCTGATGTTCGCTCTGCTCTGCGCCACTGCAGATTGAAAAATGCGCTGAAAATCCAAGCAGACTCAGATAAGGGGAGGAGCCGAAACTTGACGCAGCTTGCCGCCGTTTCATATGAGTTTTTTTAAAGGGGACTGAAGCGATCAAAAATTTATTAATCAAATATTTTTTTAGGGGGGCTGGGCAGAAGTTTAGGGGGGCTGAAGCCCCCCTAAAAAGGGCCTAGTGACGCCCCTGGTTTTAGGTACTATAAAAGTAGCTCGGCTTTAATCGGTGTTCGTCGCCATGGTCTCTTACGATGCACGGCTAACCTGCTCCGGGGCAGGTTATGTTCTGGATTCAAGATCTCAGACTGAAGTTTGACCAATCAGCTGAGAGCAAAGAAACATATAGGTGACGTAACTTATTTCCAGTGTCTGTTGCAATGACTTCACCTTTTCTTCCAAATCCGGTGACATCTCAGCGCAAATTGTTAGTCGAGCAATTCGTAAAGAAAGAGTTTTTAACATGACAAAATCCCTTTGCCTTTCCTGATAGTTATTTGTATGAAAGATACAGATTTTCCGCTGAAGCAATGTATCTTTGCGAACTTCTTGATTCGCACCAAAAGAATTTAACACGTCGAATTCATGCACTACTGTATCGCAAATATTGCGTTGCGTTTTTTTGCAAGTGGTACATTCTTGCACGGTGGGTGACGCACAGAAGCTAGGGGAAAACACGGTTTGTCAAACCATTCGCAAGGTGGTCCTCGCTCCGCAGGAGTACATGAATAGTTTCATTAATAGTGTTCCCCGGACATTTATCGACCATGTCCATAAAAGAGGGCTTTTATAAAATTGCCGGTAAGATATATTGATAGGGTGACATCACATGAACACATTTTTTTTTCAAAAAGCAAATTTCACAAATGTACTATACAATACATGTTAAGAATTATTTTAAATATTTTTTATTATTATTCTGTTAATCTTATGACAGGATTCCCTAGAGTCATTGCAACATGTATGCAGTCTATTGCTCCAATCTCCACTGCTCTAGGGGAACATGAGGCAGATTATGTTAATAGGAAGTCCTATCACAGCCTTAATGTTCAGGTAGAGATGATGTGAATATGTGAGATGATTATTTTCTGTGATATGAATCTTTAAATTAATAGTAACATTAACAGATATAACAATGATCTATTAAACATTTCATCTGCAGATGACTTGTGGTGGTCATGAACGTATGATCACAAGTTTGGATGCCAAATGGCCTGGCTCCAGTGCTTGACTCACGAATCTTTGTTGTGTCAGCGCTTTGAGGAAAGCAAGTTAAATTTGGTACAGTACAAAACACTGTTAATTTGAACTGAGATAGAAAAACCTACACAATAACCCCCTATCATGACCCTCAGACAGGGCCACAGCACAGCTTCAATGTGGCCCTCAGTAAAACCAGAGTGAAGATAGAGATGACCTCTGGCCTCCTAAAGGCACGTTTCAACTGTGTTCGGCGCTTCAGAGTCACCAGAGCGGACCACACAGCTGGTGCAGATGTAGATGCAATCACCATACAATATTACACTTAATAAAAGCACATTGAAACTGCAGATAGGTCTCAAACTGTTTTATTGGTTTTGTGGGATGGGAGGGAGAAAGAGAGCAAGAGAAAGTTGCATTAATAAATATTCATACTAAAGTGTTACTTGGTTAAATAAGTTCACATACTGAGATCAGTTTTATCCAACTGTTTGATCTCCAATGTTTTATTTTTATAAAAAAATTTTGGAGCCTCCTCAGCTCACAGTCCACCAGCTCCTTTAGTGTGCAGTCTAGTTCAAGTCTCCTTTAGTGTGCAGTCTAGTTCAAGACTCCTTTAGTGTGCAGTCTAGTTCAAGACTCCTTTTGTACAGGGCCCTGACTGAGTCTGTTTCCACCTGAAACATAATTCCACCACAAACATGATCATTACAAGTTTTCTGGAGGCTCATCAAATTACAAAAAGTTCCTTGACTTCCTACAAACACAAGACTGACTGTAATTTATGTCAAGGGTTTTAAATCCTTACACATTTCTTCTGAAGCCCATTGAGGTAGAGGCCTCAGTTTCTGGGGCAGGTTGTGAAAAATCCTACAATAAAAGAGATGTGTAAGGGCCAGTCCCTTTTTTATGCCACACATTCAAATGTTTGCCATAATAAAAAGCCCAGTGCATTCACATCAGCAACTGTCTGAGAACACACAGACAGAGTGTCTTCATCATTTCCTCCACCCTAATAAATAAAAATAGGCCAATGTAAAGCATAACTGTTGTAAAGCAGGTTATGTTTGGTGTTCTGTCTGCTGCATACTGACCTCTGTGAGGGAGACTGTGTGTATGTGTGCTGGCTTCAACAGGGACACTGTATTTCCCTCTACTGCAGAACATACAGTCAGCCATATTTAAAACTTAAAAAAGTAGTAATGTATTGCACATGTACCCAGTGTTACTTGCTTAGAGGAGCCAGCACCAGGGTCAGATTGTACAGCACCTGTAATCCCATCCATAATCGGCCGTCCCTTATTGCCTACTCAGAGCCAACCGGTTATCTCACCCTAACCGCCACAGTGTATTCTGGTTTTCTGAATTTAACTCTTTATTTCGGTTTGCTGCAAACAAGTGTTTGTGATAAAATGTTCACAAAAATAATAAAAGGTTGTGGTATATACTCACCACTTTGAATTATATTTTTATATTTTGTCTTTATCTGCTGCCAAGAACATTTGGAGTTGGGGTTGCATCTAAAAATCAATGAATATTAATCTTTCTCAGTACATGCACATTTTTATAAATGATAAAAATAGGCTATAGGCTATATTACACGTATAGGCTACATACATATACATAATTTTACATAAATATAGAACGTATTTGTTTAACTTACACATTAACAATCAGCAATCTTTCTCCAACAGTCTTCTCTTGCTTTGGCAGCAGAGACCGTATTGTTTCAAGCTTGAAATACATATTTAAATTCATCGTAATTATGAATGATTATCTCTTGCTCCTCCGCGGAAAAATATATCGCTATCGCTCTACTCGCGATTGGTTGTTCAGTGTCGACGTCACTCTTTTATGTGCACGCGCGCGTGGAGTAATCATAGCTTGAGGATCAAAGCCTGAGTTGACAGAGAAAGTTGATGAGCTGCATCATGGTACCAATAAAGCCTGATGGCATCGGTTTGGTTTTGTCAACTCAAAACTAATCCTGTAACCCCGAGTTTGTTCAGCTACCTTCATGGTACAGGTTCCAGATCTCCTCAGAAAGATGAAATATTATTAATTTGAGAAATGTCGCTGTCAAAAGAGAGCAAAGTCGCCAAAAAGTCGCCAAAAACGTTGAACTCACTGGAGGCTTCTAACCTAAGCTCTGCTGCTGGTCATCAAGAGTGGCTAAGGCTAGTCAGTGATTGTTTTGGATCTGGAGACGTGTCATCCTCTGATGACAGCGACAGCCCTGTGGTATTTATCGTGTATGGATGTGAATGAGTGCAATTATTCTGTGAGTGTATTTATCTGCAAGGAGAATCCATTACAATGTGTTTGATTTATTTAAACCCAATATTTAACTGTTGGTATCTCCGTTATGAATATGTTACATTGTTATTGTCATCTAGATTCTAGCCTACACAAAGATATGATTGCATAGGCTAACATTATTTGTTCTCTGTTTCCTTGTCTCTCTGCCTCTCTCTCTCTCTCTCTCTCTCTCTCTCTCTCTCTCTCTCTCTCACACACACACACACACACACACACACACACACACACACACACACACACACACACACACACACACACACACACACACACACACACACACCCCCCTCTCTCAAGCAAAACTGTAGCACCTCTGTTCAATCTTTCTGATTTTAGTAAATGTTTGTAAAAGTGCCTTTTAAATTATTTATTCAAATAAATTTTTTTAAATAATTTGAGCTTCAGCCTGGCATAATAGCATATATTAATGTCTTTGGTCAAATTAAGCTGTACAATAAATAGTTCATCCCTTTAAATGCAATGGATTTTGAAAGATATCAACAAAAAACGGGCAAAAAACTTTAAACGCGATTTTCTCAGGTTTTCAATTGGAAAAAGAGGGCAGACGACCATAATTCAAATGTGTATATCTTTACAACCATTCAAGGTATGACTTTGACTAGGATATCAGTTGAAAGCTTATGGTCTCCTCTTTCCATTAATACCAAAATCTCAATTTTGAAGTTTGGGTCACTGTGACTCATTTTGCTGGATCAGGTCACATTTTATAAAACTTGGCACAAAGCATATTTTTCTTGTTGAAAAAAATCAATTAATTTAAATTCTATTTTTGATCTAAACAAAAATATATAGATTTAATCAAAACAAAAATTCTCATTTAATAAATATGTATTATAAATTATTTGTTTTCTCCAATTAAATAGATATTGATTTAATAATACAATTATTTCTCATTTTTAAAAATACAACTTAATAGAAATTATTTATTTTAAACAAACAAAAAGATATGGATTCAATAAAACATATTTCCCATTAAGGAACATTAATTAATCTTGTCCAAAATCAAATAAAAAAGACACATAATTTTCATTAAATCGATATTTATTAAATTATTATATACATTACTTCCACACATCCACAATTTCGTGTCAGATTTTCAACTTTTTCAACATTTGCGACAGACAGCAAGTCCCTCAGAACCTCTTGACCCTCAAGTATGATTCCAATGTTAGTGGGTATACAGCTTGTGCATCTCTGATGACAAAGATTTCCATGGTTTCTGCTTAAGAGTTTTTTCAGCCTCTTCCTTCTCCAACACCTGGAAAAGAATTTAGGAAGGAGAAAAGAAAAAGAATAAGGAATCAATACAGCTTGGGTTTCCCCCCAAATTAGTTTAAATAATACTAATACTTCTAACTAATTATAAAATTTACTCCAATTTGTTGTTGACATATAAATATAAGTTGCACAAACTTTCCAGCACATGGGACTCTGATTTTAGCTGAAAGTAATTGTTTCTATATTTGAAATTAGCCTTCAGACTGTTATCAGACATAGCCTATATCTGAACATAGTCTGATGGCTAAGTTTGAAGTGGACAGCCATATCTAGCATTTTCACATCTCTAAAGTAATCTGGCCTTACCAGGAAATCTTTGATGAGGTCCTCCACTGTTTCTCCCATATAAAGGATGAGATATTTAAGTGCTCTTTGTATCGGTGTCAGTATCCTGCATCAAGATAGTACAAATTTGGCATGAGGGTACATTATGGTCAACAAACTTTAGCACAATATACGTTATCAGTTGATATAATAATCATTATAATATATGATTCAATAGTGTGTCAATCCTATTACTAACGCCACGAAAAAATGTCTGCCCCCCCAGTGTCCTCTGGCTAGTAGCTGCTACTACACTTTTTTGAAAACCAACCGACATCAACCGATTGGCGCCAATGCAGCAATACTTCTATGCATACAATCCATAAATAAATTACCATTGTGAGTGTCGACAATCATACGTGTTAGATAACGTTACCATTAATCACAAGTGAACGTCAGTCCTTTTACATGTAAGTTAACTTTAGCTCCTTAGTTGTTGATCAGGTTTCTACGGTTTTAACCAGAGAACGTCGTTCTTATGACGCTGCATCGAGATAACGTTATGTTCAATGATTAAACGTTCACGTTAATTACCATTGTAAAATCAAAATAAGCCAGGGGTAAACGTATATGTTCCCTTTTGCAATCGGTCAGGAATTGATTAACGTCGACACATTAAGGTTAACTTGCCTAGTGTAAACTAAGCTAGCTAACACATTTTTAAACTAACGTAAGTTACATAACGATATCTAACAGATAAATTCGGCAGAGCAACATGTCTTGTACAGGCTTCTAAATATGCAGCAGCACATTTAAATTGTTTGTTTCACTTACTTCAGTTTATCCGCGATGAAATCTGATTCTCTCTGGAGCAGCAAAGTGATCCACGGCACGTAGAAGAGCGGTTACAGCGGTCTGCTGACGTGGTCGTTGTCGTCGAGAAGATTTGTGTTTAATGCCCATGCGCAATCCTGTGTGTAACCTTGAAATTGTACATTCGTCGAAACAAATATTTCTTATTTGAGCTCTAAATGAAAAATATTTATATTTAACTATGTTTTGAACGAAAAAAATATTATTTGAAAAATAAAACAAATAATGGTAAACTGAATTGAAAGACAAATTATTAATTGGATGAAGTACTGCTTGAAAACCTTTTTACAGTGTATATGACTCACTCGCCTTTTAGCGTTATTGGCGAAGGACTGTAACGCCTATAACCAATGCCATCATTATGTTTTGCAACAATTAGGTTGCGAAGGTCTTGAGACAGCTCTTTGCTTTTACCCATCATGAGATGTGTCTTGAGTGACACCTTGGCAATGAGACCTTTTTGTAGGCCATCATTTGGGACTGAACCATGCTGTTATTCATTTCCACTGACAGGGGGCTGGATTGCTTTTTAATTACTGTAAGTTTTCAGCAGTTGTCTTGGCTTTCCATGCCTTTTTGCGCCTCCCTTTCTTCATGTGTTCAATACTTTTTCCCTGTGTCATTTCCCATTATTACACATAACTTAATTTCTGAACTTATTTTTGTTTGTTTCTTTGTATGTATGGCTTACTTTGGTTGTTACCAACATCTGGTGAACATTTCATGTCAATAGCACCTTTGGAAATATATTTACTGAGAAAAATGATGACGTGTTCAATACTTATTTCCCCCATACGAGTGATAAAAAGGTGGCTAATTCGTATGAATTCGTACGACCTCACTCGTACGAATTCATACGAATTAGCCACCTTTTTATCACTCGTACGAATTCGTATGAATTGGTCATGAGATCATGTTGTCTTTAACCAAAAACGCTAACCTCCACTCCCCCTCGCAACAACGTCTGTTCTCTCCATATGTCTCGATGGACGGTGGTGCTAAATGGCCAAATGGATCCACCTCCATTTATCCATCGATCCAATCAATTCCCGAAGGATGAAATCAAATCCCGCTCTACATTTTTCTCATTCCAGAAGCCATTTCACTTGGATATACTGTACGTCATAGGGAAGAAAAGATTGCAAATTCCATTTCATGCTGACTTTAAGGTTTACCATTGTTCTTATAAAAGTATTTTTAATGCATTAATTATTCCTTTAATGCATTGTATGATCTCATGAATAATTGTATTTACAGTTATAATACTTTATAATACACACCAATAATATGTCACACCTTTAGAAAGGTGCAATTATTATGCATTTTAACGTTTTAAATATAATTTATGGAAAGATATAATGCATTGTAACATACATTATGAATACCTTTACAATGCATTATACATAAAGGCTTTAAGTAAAGTGTTATCAAATTTGCTAATATAACCACACCTTTAGAGTTTATATTTTAAACTTGGTTAAAGTTATTGTTCATGGTGTGAACAGGCCTTAATTCACAGCACCCTTGTTCCCCCTCAAAATAAAAACGGAAAGCTTGATCCCACAAACATTCACCCATAGTAGTGACCTCCCTAGGCCCATTCATCTATCCAGCTCTTTTCTCACTGTCACATAAAAGCATTAAACACGAGGTTGTACACTGTGATTCTCTCTTTCAGTCCTCTTCTGTTATCTGATGTCCTCCAAAGTGGCTAGTTCATCACAGGCTGAGCGTCTGATGCCAGAGACGCAGGGACAGGACCCCGGCCCTCCTCTGTCGACGTCACAGGCCGTAATAGAGTCATAAACCTTGAGGATCTGCTTGATTGAGTTGCATCAAACACAAAGAGGATGCTAATCTCATTATGCAGCTCCTTCATGTCACTCCTGTCCCAAACCCCTCCATTTTATGGGCTTGTGTAAGTTTTACGAGACATCATTTAACAATTACAGGAGCCTGTCTGTTTGACCTTAAAGGTTCACAACAAGTTGAGCTCCGTCAGCTGAATTTGCAACATACATTATTGCTGATTGGAACAGAACATCATTTTCACTTGTGCCTTTTTAAAAAGAATTGTGGTTACAATAAGGCACTTACAATGGACGTTAATTTGAAAGTATGTAGCCTACCATTTAAACACAAGACTAATTCAGTATATGCATTAATATGAGACTTGTATGATAAAATTGCTTAATGACCCTGTCTGTATAAAGTTAGATGCACTCTTTCCACTTTGTTGTCATGACAACGCTAGCCAGTACCAGAAATGAATGTTTTGCATTTATCTAAAGCACTGTTTACTACAGGAATTACTGCAAAATTTTGGATATCTAATATATAATTGTTATGTATGATTAATAGAAATGATTAATGGAAACACCAAGATGTGAAAATAATTTCAAAAAAGAAAAAAAAAAGAAAAAAAAATGCTTTTTTTCTATGATTTGGTAAATGAAGGATTTTTTCTAAAAAAAATAAAAAAATAAAAAATAAAAAATAAAAAATCTTGATGCTCATCAAAAAAGTAAATCCTTTGTTAAATGATTAACAAATAACAAATATTAAATCACCATATCAGTGTTATCTAAAACTAAAGCTATTAATATATATATATATATATATATATATATATATATATATATATATATATATATATTTATTATTTTTTGTAAATTAAATAAAGCTGAAATACAATTAAATAAAATATACATATTATGAAAAAGTAATAAAACTTTAAAAACAAACAAATATTACCAACCAGCAATGCAAGTTTGAGAGGTGGCGCCCTGACAAATCTCGCGAGAATCACGACTTGCTTTACGGCACGACGTCACATACATCAACAACATATGAAGCAGCCTCTATGGAAGACACTAGCACGCATTTCAGACGTGAATCATGGCAGAGTTGACAAAGACATTAATCCGGATACATTTGAAAACGGTGTTTTTGTTTATAAACGCTCTCCGTCCACACTAGCGTTTTCAGGCGTTTTCAGACGTTTCAGTGTGGATGAGAAACTTTTGAAAAATGCCTGGAAACGCTAAATTCACCTTACTGTGCATGCGTAAAACCCCACCAAAGATCACTGATATGATTCAGATGGAAAAATAAATAATGAAGTTTTCGCGCAATTCTTCTGATAGGATCATTTTATTTAGTAAAATATCTCACCATTCACTGATGCGGTCCAGGTCGCACGCAGTCACCATATGTTTGGTCTAAAATACAACTGGTCTCATGTTTTGCCGCAGGACAGCAAATGTGAGTAAATTCTGTCATCTTTGCAGGACTGTGATATGTAGAATATTTTTAGCAACAATGTGAAAGTGAATAGCACATAACAGTACTGGTATAAACATGAATATCTATTGGTACAATATGCATCACATGACTACATTTACGTCATCGTTTTTAAATACCACCGGTTTCACAGTCCACACTACAACGTGAAAACGGCGTTTTCAAATGTATCCACTTTGGAGTGCGTTTTCAAAAAAGCTTCGTTTTCATTAATAAAAATGCCGTCTCAGTGTGGACGGAAGGCCAAAACGGAGAGAAAAATTTACGTTTTCAAACGGAAACGTATTAGTGTGGACATGGCCAAAGAAAACGAAGAAAGCGCAGTTGGAAGAGTGCAGAGTGGTATTTCCGACAGTAACGTTAAATACAAGTACTCTAGGGGTCGCTGTTTGAGAAAAACGGAAACTGCATAGTGTGCTCTAGACCCATCTGACATTACATTTGTATTTTGCACCAATTTCCCTAGAAGCGATGATTTTGAAACAAAAAGTATTTTTTCAACTTAAATGGAAACAATTATTTTAGTGCATTAACATAAACACATTTTTTTAATATATATATATGAAGAGTTCAGATGCAAAAGCCTCTAAGTGCCATCTGAAATTTTCCTCTAGAATGATCATTTTTATCAAGCTTGTATAAGTTCAATAATTTCACTTAAATGTCAATGCAAATGACCTATTAATTGTCATTTAAGTGAAATTACTTAACTTAAATATAAAAGCTTTATAAAAATTATAATTCTAGAAGAAAATTTCAGATGCCACTTAGAGGCTTTTGTATCTGAATTCTAATGGACTGAGTATGTGGAAATCAACATTATACCACAAATGTTGCCGATAGAGCTTAACTTATCGAACTCAGAACATTCCTTTAAGATTCCATTAGAAAATCCTGGCTGTGGGTTTATGGACTGAAAGGAGAGTTGTGGGAATTTAGCAGTACCTGGCTATGTTGATGATGCATGTGTCTGGAAGGTATTTTATCTTGCATTTTAGCATAGTCTCATTTCTTATAGCATAATTGTAAATGATGGCCGACACGTCACATATTTGTAGCACACATTTTATTTTAGAGTCAACACAAATCAATGAGCTGCCCTCCTTGTGATAACCACAGACCAAGTGGCTTCTTTTGAGATCAATAATAGTGATTTATTGACTTTGTTGGTCTAACTGGATTTCTCAAGTTGCACTCAACATTTCCACCCAGCTCTGTGTCATACAAAGAAACATGAACAGAAATGTGAATTTATATTACATGGAAATATTCCTCAACTGAAATATTCTCATCTATCTCTCTTAACCAGTTCAGTGTTGACCTTTCACTTTGTGTTGTAGCAATCATAAGTTGTCAGCGTTCAAGAATTGCATTCACAGAGGAAATGAAAAGATGATAATCTTCTACAGTGATAAAATGAATCCCAGTGCAACAAGGACATTTTGGGATGCCGCTCGTCTGGATTCATATTGGGGGAAGGGAGTTGTAGTGTAAAATACCTTTACTTCTCACATGTGAATGTGAGAAAATGCCTCAGCGCAAACACTTTCTCTGCTCACCGTATACAGAAGCCTCTAGAGACCTGATAAACCAGCTCCCTTTGAAAATGCACTTAACATGTTCAGAAATGCAATTTTTTCCAAAACATGCAGCATTTTTCAAATCTAAGTAAAGCTTAAAGATGGTTTACCATGTCTATTTCACTTTATCAAAATTGTAACCACTTCTGTTAGGCCATACTGACCGACTTTTGCATTGCAATTTTTTAGGTAGGCACAATATTTATAGATGCATAGACACTACATGGCCAAAAATATGTGGAAATGAACAGGTTAACCTCCATCCATAACTATCAGGTGCATAAAATCAAGGATACAGTAATGTAACCTCTTCACACAAATATTTGTATACACCAGCAGCCATATCACCCTGTAGCCCAAGACTGGTTGCCCACTGAAGCTAAGCAGGGCTGAGCCTGGTTAGTATCTGGATGGGAGACCTCCTGGGAAAACCAGGTTGCTGCTGGAAGAGATGTTAGAGAGGGGGGTGCTCACCCTGTGGTCTGTGTGGGTCCTAACGCCCCAGTATAGTGACGGGGACACTATACTGTCAAAGAGCACCGTCCTTTGGATGAGACGTTAAACCGAGGTCCTGACTCTGTGGTCATTAAAGGTCCCATGACATGAAATTTCCACTTTCTGAGGTTTTTTAACATTAATATGAGTTCCCCTAGCCTGTATATGGTCCCCAAGTTTCAAAAAATTTTAATCGGTGTAAATCGAGCTTTTGCTATCTTTCTCTGCCTTTGAGAAAATGGAAGCTCAACCGGGCTGATCTTGAATCTCCTCCTTATGACGTCATAAGGAGAAATGTTACCTCCCCTTTCTCTGCTTTGCCCGCCCAGAGAATATTTCTCGCCCATGAGAAAATGAGCTAGGAAGTAGAACGCGCGCGCGCGATTTTAGTTTGTCCACGAGAGATATCATGGCTTTTGAGCGAGCGAAGCATAATTGCTCAATAATTGGATGTACAAATGAACATCGAATGGTCAATACAGAGCTGGGCTTGCTGAACGTCGGACAAGTAAGTCAACAAATTATATATAAGTGTGTTGCTTTACTGTTTATGGTTACCTAGCTTCTTACACGTAGAATGTGGCTGTCACATTAGCTATGCAGCTATGTAGTTACTTGCGCTAATGTAAAGGTAGACAGCATCAAGTTACACATACTGTAACGCGAGTGTTGTACATTTCTTTGTTATTTTGAATAACCGTTTTCCTGTTGGTTATATGGCGCGCACGTGATATCCGCATTTCAAGATCGCAGAGCTTGATGTAATTGTAATAAGATAAATTACAGACGTTACAGATCTCTCATGAAAAGGCAACAGTAGGTTCGCGTTAGCTACATGATGATAACTGTAAACCATCCGAATAAAGTACCGTATCCAGACATAATATTTTAAACTAACCATTCGGAAACGTCCTGCTGGAGCCGCTGAGTTGCAACTTCTTCATCCGTTGCTTCTCCATCTGGATCAGATTCTGGGTCAAACTGAAATGCTTGAACGACTGCGTGTCTTCGTGCCATTGCAATATATCCAACATAAACAAACATGCATGGTACCGTTGCGCAAGATGGTCAAGGCCACACCCACCCTCCACCTTGCGCCGCCTTTCTCCTCCTCATTAGTATTTAAAGCTACAGACACCGAAACGGCCCGTCTGAAGGAAGCTCATTCTGGGACTGGCTTGTAGTGGCTATAATTCTGCACCGAGGCTGAATTTTTGGAAAGAGATTTCAGATACAGTACTAAGGACCACTAAGGACTATATTAAAGCCTACAAAAAGTAGCATGTCATGGGACCTTTAAAAAATCCCAGGATGTCTTTCGAAAGAGTAGGGGTGTAACCCCGGAATTTTTTGTCCCAAACCCCAAATTTACCCCTTGGCCTCCGTCTATCATGGCCTCCTAATCATCCCCATATACTGATTGGCTTCATCACTCTGTCTCCTCTCCACCAGTAAGCTGGTGTGTGGTGGGCTTTCTGCCACAATATGGCTGCCGTCGCATCATTAAGGTGGATGCTGCACATTGGTGGTGGTTGAGGAGATTCCCCCTTCCATGTAAAGCGCTTTGAGTGCCCAGAAAAGTGCTATATAAATGTAACAAATTGTTATAATTATAAATTTTAGTAGAATGGGGCATACCGAAATTGTGTGAATGTACCGTTTTGCTCAAGCATGGCAGTTAGGTGTAGCCTGGTTAAAACCAGACCATTCTCAGAAGTAACTGAGTTATGGTCTGGCAAAGCTTCATTAATAACTCATTTCCAAAGGGGCGTCACCAACGGACGTCGCTCAAATGCCTCTGGGCTCAATTGGATAGACCTAAAACCAATCAGAGCGATCATCATCGTGTAAAGCCATATGCTGCGTCCCAATTCGCCTAAGTTACACTATGCCATAAAAGTATGTACTCTTTTTGTGAAGAAAAGGTATTTACTTTTGAATGTGTAGCAAAAAAGTAGGCAAGCTTTGGGACATACTACTTCGTCAATCGTCATCTTTATCGGACGGATCTGTCGTGTGCATCCTGTCACTTAAACTGCCCTGTCAATCATCTTGTCACAGTTAAAATCCTCTATTAAATCTCATTTAATTTCCTACCGTTTCGGAGAGAAATGTAGTAGCACGTTCATCTGCCAGTGGGTCTTTCATGGAGACTGTCCTCATGTGTTTGCAATTTGAATATAATAATGCATTTAAAAGTTGGTGCGCTTCACCAACGGACGTCGCTCAAATGCCTCTGGGTGCAATTGGATAGACCTAAAACCAATCAGAACGATCGTCATTGTGTAAAGCCCGCCCCAACGTTTCTGATTGGTGCCACGATTTCGACGGATTAGAAATCTGCTTGAATGGGCTCTTTGCCAGACTACTTGCAGAGCAAATCTAAATTTGCCGGAAGTTGTCTGGGTTTTCCCAGGCTAAGTTAGGTGTGTAAAAGCTGTGTCACAATGACAAAATGATCTGTTTCTGTATCTGCATTCAGATAGAACTGGATGTGGGTGGGGCTTAAAATGCTAGTGTGTCAAAATGAAAAGAAAGCCATTTTTTAGATGCAACTACTTCATTTATAATTTTCATTCCATTTATTCACTTTATAGTTTCCATATGCCTTTATAATTTGAATAAAAAATGCAACAGTGTTCTGTTTTCTCTCTGCAGGTGACTGCATTGTTACCTGCACTCTTATTGGTCAATATTGGCCCCTCCTTTCCCCTTTTAGACAGTATGATGTTTGAGAAAGGAGTGAGACAAAAGCATGTTATCTATCTTGTTTAGTCATATGTATTGGCTTCACCCACTTAACTGCACTGTAATTTTAGATTTTTTCATTAAGAATATTTATTTATTCTTGTACTTGTTGGATAATCAGTGGATTTTATCAATACATTTATTATTATTATAAGGTGAAGTCCATATAGATGGTTTACAGAGTGTGGTGTGGAAGAACTTGACTGGCTTGCACAAACCCAGACCCGAACCCCACTGAACGCCTTTAAAAAGCTAGATTATTTTCTCAACGTCCTCGTATAGTTTTGAAATTTGGGTGTTGACACAAATTACACATTTGTATAGCCATGTACTATATTACATTGGTTCTAAACTTTTTTGACTTCAAGGCCCCCCGCATTGTCCTTGACAATATTTGAAGGCCTGATACTCCCACACCCTAAAAAAAAAGGTTCCTTATTGGCATTGATGGTTTCATGAATAACCTGTGGTCTCTGTCAGGAGTTAGTAAGCAGCAATAAAGCACACAAGACAAGAATAGTGAACTTCATCTATTTTTTCACTCTTTCACTACCATTCTCCACACATTATGTCATTACACAACACTTCCTTACAACACTTTCAAAATAGTAGTCCCGACACAATTCAACCCACAAACACAACTCTCTCTCTCTCTCTCTCTCTCTCTCTCTCTCTCTCTCTCTTTTTTTCTCTCTTTCTCTCTCTTTCTTAGCGTTATTACCACTCATTTGCTGGGTCCGCTTCACACACTGAGCTCAACTCAACTTTATTTATAGAGCACTTTCAAAACCACAAGTGGAACCAAAGTGCTGTACAGAAAAATATAAAAGAGAAAATAAAAAAAAAACATAAAAACAATGCAAACATATGACATACACAGCTTACAAAGCACTCTGAAAAACACCCAATGAAGGAGAAGATTTTACAGACAGCGCAAGGTCATTCCAGAGCCTAGGAGCTGCAACAGAGAATGCCTGATCACCTTTACATTTTAAACGAGATCGCGGAACCATGAGGAGCAATTGATCATTTGAGCGCAGAGATCTACTGGATTGACAGCGACTGATTAAATCAGTAACATACTCTGGTGCTAGGCCATGCAGAGCCTTAAAAACATACAACAACACTTTGTAATGAATTCTGTATCGTATGGGTAACCAATGTAGTTTGATTAACACAGGAGTAATATGCTGTCTCTTCTTAGTATGCGTTAAAAGTCTGGCAGCTGAGTTCTGAACAAGCTGCAAACGAGAGAGAGGCCTGACTCACACACAGATACAACACATCACAGTAGTCCAAACGGGATGACACAAAGGCATGAACAACCTTCTCCATATCTTCAAAAGAGAGGATGGACTTCAATTTAGATATTGATCTAACATGGAAAAAACTATTCTTAACAACAGCATTGATTTGCCGGTCAAATTTAAGCTGAGAGTCAAAAATGACACCAAGGTTCCCTTTCGTTCAGTCACTACGAACTACGTCAGTGAATGATGAAATGGAGGTTTCGCTTAGAAGCCTATCACCTTCGAGTTCTTACAAAACGAGCCAATGGCAAAACAATGCCGTGGGTCTGCAGAATTTGCATAGTGCAACTCCGCCCCACCGCGTGGGTATACAAGGATTTTAAAATCTCGTATTATGTTTTTGCTTCGGAGCCGAGTGTTTCTTCACTTCTCTCCACTGCAAGCTGTCTACGAGTTCTAGATACGAGACGAGCGACTCTTCAGCGGGGTTGGTGTGACGTCGTGTTCCAGCGAGATCTCATTTCTGCTGTGTTTCACAGTGTGTGTTTTCTCCCTAGGCGCTTGAGCACTGCTGTTGAGTTTTATCCTCTCTAAAAGAGCTGCATGCGGCGCGTCTTTTTAAAGATGTCTCGCCCGTGTATTTCTGGGTGCGGTAGACAGATTAATTCTGCTGATGGCCACGAACGCTGCCTGGCATGTTTGGGCTTAAATCACGCTCAGGCAGCATTCGTGGATGCGTCATGTTCTCATTGGGGGAACATGACCATCGCAATGTTGCGATCGAGACTCAATGACCTCCGTAGAGGTAGAGTCCCCTCTGCCATACCCCAATCTATTCTCTCCACGAGAGGGGATACTTTGGCTGGTGGCCAGGGTGATCTGAGGCTGTTGGTGTGGAACAACCCGACGAATTCTCCTCGGGCCACACCCCCCTCTTGCACATTGCAACCCTTGAGGTTTCCGGATGATGACGCTGCCAGTCTTGTGGCGGGCCCAGCGTTTAATTCGGCGCCCCGGCAGATGACGTCATGTCTATCGTTGCATAACAAGGTAGGCTTGAGTCATCTGGAGATGAAGACTCGGCTGTGCTGCCTCCTTCGGGGGTGCCAGCATTGCCCAAGTCTGATCCAGAACTGACTGCCATACTTTCCTGGGCAGCCGCGAGCATCGGGATTGTGTGGAACCCTCCGCCATTTCCCGAGCGCTCAAGGTTTGATTATTGGTTTTTAGGTCAATTGGTCAATTCCTTTCTTCCCGGAAGTGCATGAAGAGGTCATGAGATCGTGGAAGCCTCCTTTGACTCGCGACTGCTCAGCGGCCTCTTCCGCCTTCTCTGCCCTCGATGAGGTCGCGGCCAAAGGGTACACTGGGGTCCCCTCAGTGGAGCGTTATCTGGCGATGCAACTGTGTCCCCAGAGCGCCTCCACCTGGCGTGGCGACCCTAAGCACCCCTCCAAAGCCTGTAGGTTGTAAGATAAATGTAATTTCTGACAGGTCAATTTAGCTCAAAAGGAATTATTAATTAATTTATAGGGACTTATTACGACTGCAACTATCAGCTCTGCAGCGGATATAAATATCCAAACTATAGTGAAACACTATGTATTAGCAATGTAACTTATATCAGCAGGTTAAGACATTAAATTCGTAAGCACATAACACAAGTAACACTTCTCTTTAAAATACAAACAAGACTTTATTGATTATTCTAACACATAAAACTAATATCTAACACAAACACACGCACACACATTCATACAAGTTGCAAAAAGAAAGAGAGTGAGGAAAGAATGAGTTTTAAGAGTGAGATGATGAAATCCCAAGTTTCTATATGCACTTATAAGACCTGACCTGAACAAACCATCAATCATTATGACCGCCGCTAGCATAGCTAGCGAAAGCGGTCATATAGGGATTGTCAAAGTTTTTTTTTTTTTTTTTTTTTTTCATCTACTGAATTTTTCGTCAACGATACCAGGGACACCGAAACACCGGGGAACATGAAATTTGGTGGGCATGTAGCCCCACTAGACTTTTACGGAAAAATTTCGTTTGGTCCCCGGGGGCCACTCCCCCCCTGCGCTGGGCCCCCCCAAACCCAAAAAATGCAGTTTTCCTAAATAACTACCTGAACCGTGGCACCGAGGATGAATACATTTTTATGGTATGTTGGTCTTAAGGGCCCACATCAACCTAGCCCATAATCACTCATTTGTGATTTGCGCCCCTCCCATAAAAAATTAAAATGCAATATTATTCTGCTTTAATCGCCCCTATCTTCAGTTGAGATGTTCAGAACTGCACCATATTTCATGTGTATGATTAACTTGACATCCTCTGGGGGTATGCTAAGTTTCGTAGAATTTCATCCATGGGGGGGGGGGTATAAAATAAATTCATTTATGTGCACATTTAGTGACTGTACACTCATCGGCCTGTAGATGGTGGTGTTGAGCGAAGGGTTGCTGGTTTAGGATGATACTGTCACACACACACATGCAGGAATACAAACAAACGCAAGCATGCACACACACACCCATACACACACATACAAATCCACATGCACAGACACACACACACACAAACAAACACACACGCGCACACACATGTACGCACGCATACATACACGCACAGACACACACACACACACACACACACACACACACACACACACACACACACACACACACACACACACACACACACACACACACACACACACACACACACACACACACACACACACACACACAGACACACACATACACAAACACACACACACATACACACACACACACACACACAGACAGACATGCACATACTACTACTTTTTTCAGGTATATACATAAACACGCAATACAGCCAAATTGCTCCACGTCATTTATTTTTGTGGAAAGCCAGTGCAGGCCTGAGCGGCGGTCATATTTTGTACCGCCATGCGGTACATCTAGTTAATTTAACCCTTCTATCGTTTCTTAGGCGGGTTATTAAATCTATATCAATGCACCAGTTCAGCTTAAAAGTCTGGAGGCTACTTGCTTGTTTTTGCGTTCCTTTTGGGGATTCCCTTTAAAAAGGGGTTTCCCAGGTTCATTGGCTGGCGTTTCTGGATAGAGGTCCAATCACGTGGTGTGCTGGCGGATGGATGTAAAGTCTTTGAAGTGGGAAGCAGGCTTTGCAGTCGAATCGTGGACCGAAACTTTGTCGCAAAACAACTTAGAACCGAGACTCACAACGGAAAAGAAAAGAAAACTAAGAAAAGAAAGAAAATTGAGACGAGAGTAGTTAGATGGCTTGAATGAAGCTGTTTAACCCATGTTCTTCTGATCTTGATTTGGGTTCTTTCATCTGCTCGTCTACATAGTCTGCCTGGTTACTCTGTCATGGCTTCTCCATGATCGTTTTTGAATCTACTCTTCTCTTCTTCTTCTGCCCAAAGCTTTGTTCGGTTCCTAAGATTTTAAACTCAAATGTTTGTCCAGCCTCCTGGATGAGTTCTGACCAATTAGACACTGTCTTTATTTGAGAGGTGGCATTTTCTTCACTTCTCATCGTAAATCATGCGTTATCTGTGATCCCCTTACTCTCCAAGCTCTAGCAGAGAGTACAGAGGCCACAGTTTAGACATCATTGCTATTATAAGAATACGAAACATTTTACACAGATTTCAATCAAGCCATCTTTTGAATCAAGAACAAACGATCATACTGATAGGAAACAAGACACACTTTCATTCAAACATCTAACAGTTATAACAATTACTGACTTATATGGGATCTAAGCATATTAGACACACATATAGGTTGTAGACACAATATAGAATTATGTAGTTGAACAATGTTTGATTATAAGTCCATCAAGAATTGTTTTGGGATGATTTTATGTATTTTTATAGTTAAAGTCTCAGTCTCTTTGGTTTTAAGAGATTTCAACCTTGGGGTCATTGAGAGTTCCTTAAGACGAAGGAGGTCTGTTTTGTATATCTGTCGTAGGATCGAGCAACTTCTGCTGTTATCTTGATCGAGCTCTAAACGGTGCCATCTCTGAACCAATCAGTCTTTTCAAAACCATCTAACATTGACAACGTTCTTCCTTTAGTTGCTTTAGTTGCCCATAAAGTTCTTAGCGTAGACTGGCTGGAGCCTGGATTTTATGGCTCTGGATTGGTGATTTGGGGTCTGGAATGTTGAGTACTGTGTGGAATTATGTTTGAGCAAATCACCTGGAAGATTCATTTGTGTTTGGTTCGCCCTCAAACCCTACAAGGTTTTCGTCTATTCTGGTGGCGAAGACCTATAGAGCTGCGGGGCAGGCTGGCTGCCTCCTCACTGCATGCTATGGCCATCCTCTTGGTCTACCAGGCCAGGGTGCTCAGAGACATGCACAAGGGTAGGGCTGATCCAGGGCTCATGGAAGAGCTGCGTTCCGCCACTGACCTCACTCTACGGGCGACGAAGGTGACCGCACACTCCCTGGGTCAGGTGATGTCCACATGCGTGGTCCAGGAAAGACACCTCTGGCTTAACCTGGCTGATATGCAAGAGGCTGAGCGAACCCTGTTCCTCAACTCCCCCATATCCCAGGCTGGCCTCTTTGGCGGCGTGGTCGAGGACTTTGCCCAACAGTTCTCGGCTGCCCAGGAGCAGACCAGCTGCTGCCTCCACCCAGCCGCCGGCTCAGACGCCTCAGTCCGCTCGCCGCCGAGGGCGCCCAGCAGTGGGAGTCACAGGAGGGCGCCCTAGCCCGTACCAGCCCCGCAGCCTGCCAAACGCCAGGTGAAGCACTGCTTTACAACTACTGTACCGCACAACTTAAAATTGGTTTGACTCTCTTTCTACAATTTCTGCTTCCAAACATCTCATGCAGCTCCAGTAAAAGAGACTATGTAAAGACAGTCAAATTTAAAGAACAGAGTGAACACTTTCCTGAAATAAGCCTGATAAGTAATGTTAATTGAAAGACACTGATGAAACCCAAGGAATAGCAAATCTAATAAATCAAGACATTGTCAGACAATACAATGACTTCAGACAACATAGTCCTAACAAGACATGGAGAGGGAATGAGAGAGTCTGTTGGGATACCAGTGCTGCTGAACAACACACAGAGCTCATCATGTCCAAGCTGAAGGCTCTGCAACCAAAACAAGGTGAAGGGGAAAGGATCAGCAAGGAAACAAATCAAGAAAACAAGCCTTGGCACTGGCTTTCTTACAGAAAAGTGAGTGAGATGTTTGACAGAGGAGAATCCAATAAGAGTGCTGTTGGCTGAGCATTTCAATTACCCAGTGGGGAAGCAAGCAGACATGGGGAGGTATCAGATGATGGTTTGACATGCTGTTGGTGGACAGGTCTCAGCAGCTGCCCACTCCTCCAGCCCTCAGGGCAGCTATCACTGTAAACACACTGCCATAACAATGGACACCACCAATGCAGGCATGGCAAGAGCAGCTTACTAAAAAGTTATTTGCAGCCCGTTCTGCCTGCGCTCCTACACACCCACATCCGCTAGCTAAAGCTGAGGGATGCCGACATTTTTTGTATTTTGATGGGAGTTTTTTTTAAAGACGATATTACTTCTTGGCGTCCATGTGTAATGGTTTTCAAACATTAGCATAAGCTGATGTTACACATTATTGTCAGGGGGCTGTGAGCAAGTCTGTTCAGCATTAATACTTAATGTACCCCACAGCACCTAATGCAAAAAACAAACAATCAATTTGATTATGCTGTGTTTACTTTTAAA
Source organism: Leuciscus leuciscus (assembly GCF_965113295.1). Classification (NCBI taxonomy): domain Eukaryota; kingdom Metazoa; phylum Chordata; class Actinopteri; order Cypriniformes; family Leuciscidae; genus Leuciscus; species Leuciscus leuciscus. Next base: position 22,399,014 of record NC_138731.1, read on the forward strand.
TAACATGCTGAGCGCTTCCATGGAGGACTGCCATAAGCCACCTGCACTGCTAAAGGTCACAGATGGGAATTGGCTCTACACCCTGACAATAAGATGATGAGCAATGGTGATGTCAAGAGCTTTTTTCCTTGCACTCTTTTCTTCATTTTCGAATAACCAGATTGCGCGCTGCAAAATGCACTTTGACCAAGGCCAGACAAAGGGTACGAACCAGATTGTTAAATGTTAACCCCGCACTGATATGATTTTTCATTATTTTGTGATTTTCTTGGAGTAGGTCAAAAGAACGTTTGTTATGGAGGTGTGGTGACTGGAAATCTTCACAAGCCACAGAAGGAATGGTGCTTTAGAAACATTCATTAAATAGCAACGGTTGGTTGCTGTAATTTTTTGTATCAAGCTTGTGATTGGATGTTTATTTTAGTTAAATGCCTTGGTATATATGACCTAAATCTTATATGATAACTTATTTTTATATTCTAAGTAGTGCTGTGCAATGATTAATCATGATTAATCGCATCCAAAATAAAAGTTTGTGTTTACATAATATATGTGTGTGTACTGTGTATAATTATTTTGTATATATAAATACACACACACACATGCATGTATATATTCAAGTTTTTTTTTTTAGATATATATATTTTTATATATAATATAAATTATGTATAAATATATAAACAGTATATACTATTTCTTAAATATATACATGCATATGTGTGTATTTAAAGTATACAAAATAATGATACACAGTACACACACATATTATGTAAACACAAACTTTTATTTTGGATGCTAATCGGGTTTAATTGTTTCCCAGCACTAATTCTAAGATATTAATTTTATCATAGTTAACTCATCTTGACTTGTTTGGGATATGTGATTTAGACTGAATTTCAACTGCTTCTTCATAAGTCAGACTCTCAATATTGTCATCAGATTGCAAGTGCTGCCTGAAAGAGACTTTGTTGCTGCTCACAGTTGATCACAGTTCAAGGTGACCGGTTGAACTCATATAGCAGTAATGTGAAAGTCCCTTTTCAGGAATGTCAGGGGTGATGTTTTATCTCCATATAAATGTGCTCTCTGAGTGCTTTTCAGAGGCTTGCCTTGCCTCCTTTTCTCAATAATTATGGTTCTGATGATGCATTCTCCACTGCAAAATAATTGTGACTAAAGGCTGTTACCGTCTAAAATCACATCTTCATAATCACACATTGGAGATATACAAACAGTGCATCTGGAGAATAAATGCTTCTTTTTTTTTTTTTTTTTTTAAGTAGCCAAGAGACTTATTGACACTGATGGTGTGTGTTGATGAAGATGAAGGGGGGAGGAAATTACTGGACAGCAAACAGATGTAGATGATCTGGCTGCTTTTGGGTCAGTTGTGGAATTACATTTTTACTAAGATCATCTGAGGCTAAAATCCATTAAGGTTCAGGAGATTTTCTGTGAAGTCATGCATGTACTTACCATCTGCTGTGTAGCAAGGGCATCCTTCACAAGTGCTGCTCGGAATGTCTTGATTAAGTTCTTATCACCTTAAAATGCCTCTGTTGGTTAGTAAGTAATTATGATATAATCTAACATGGCTAACATATTTTTGATTAAATAGCACGCAATTTTTAAAGAATGATGTGCAGAGATAAATCATTTATTTAAAAAAAAAAGCACAGTAAGATTCTATTAAAAAATAAGAATTGTCCATTTTGATATCATGGTGAACCATGAAATCAGCATGTGTTGTTATTTTTTATTTAGGCAATCTTATATTATTTTAAATCATTCTATTTTTAAAATCCATGTGCCCTCATGATCTTTAATAAAAAAAAAATCCCCTCCCTCTTGCAGCGAAATCTCATCTCTTCTCTGATGTTTTTAGGGCGGGACAACCTGTCACTCACATGACATCACAGCAATAGTGAACCACAACCATCCAATCAATTTCCAATGGACAAAATCAAGTCCCACCCTACATTTTTTTTCTTGTACGAGAAACCGTTTCACTCGGATATGGGTGCAAAAGGGAAGGAAAAAAGTAGTGCAACTTTCATTTCTTAACAATGGGCACTTTTGGCCTTGCCATTTTTTAAATTAAACTATTTTCATACTCTTCGAAGTTGTTTTTTAATGTGTAGACTACACTAAGACTAATTTCATAACTAGCATTTTAGCATTTTTCTTGGCTGGAAATGATGCTCAATAAATCTGCTGACATCAATAATATATAAACCTCATTGGTGCTCGTGCCATGGCGCCATGACTTTGTCACTTGACACGCAGAAACTAAGGTTTGACGTTAGAAGACTTATGAAATAGATGTATGTAGCCTACCTTTGTTTCCCTTAAAAAATTATAATTATAATCTAGCTTCGAATGTCTCATTTTGTGTTCTGCAGAAAAAGGAATATCATACGACATGAGGGTGAGTGAATGATGACAGAATTTCTTTATAACACAGGTGTTAACTCTTGAGCCTAGGAGACTCAAACAAGCCTGCGTGCTCGCATTCGTGCAGCTCGCGCCGTTTCCATTATAATCAACAGCACTGTCTACATTGGAAGCACAGATTGCGATGGACTGTGCATTCAGCTGGCAGACGCCTAATTTGAAGTTTTGACGTCCTCTTCAGGTACTCTAACCACTACATTTTGCCATCTCTCATAAATAAAATGATTTTTAATTACATATAACACTAAACCTTTATGAATATATTTTTATGTAGGGGCTTATTAGTCTTGTCATGTTTAAAAAACTTTTGACGTCCTTATTTTATCATCAACGGAAGAAACGCAGTTCTCAAGGACAACACAATCTCATGTAGTCCAGTAAGAAGATCAGTTTATTACAGGTAAGTGTGAGGGAGCAATGAGTCACTCAACTCCTAAAAAGTCTGTCTATGCATCAGTACCTGTATTTATGTGCCAATAAGTGTTTAGATTTAACATTCATGCTTGTAAACATTTGCTTTTGGCTCCAGATGGAGAACAGTACATTGTCCAGGTCTGTACTTACTAACTTTTCCACATAAAAAAAACAAAAACAAAAACAATGAGAAAAAAATTAATAAATGCTTTGGTCTCACCATGACATCAAAAAGTCTAAATTATGAGATACATTTTATAGTTATCACATAAAAAAAAAAAAAAAAAAATGGGATCTTGATTCCCAATGCTTGCACTAGTGATGTCTCTAATTGGATTTTGAACCCATTACAGTGTGGGATAATGTTAATGACATTCCTTTTTGAGAGCTCTCAAATCAAGATGGCTCAATCTTAATGAATTGACCTTTTGCTGACCTTTTGTATTGTGTGATTACTAAAGAATATCTAAGTGCTTTTGTTGTTTTGAGTTGACCTTTTGTCACTTTAACATACTAAACAAAAAGTTAATCTTTTATTAAATGAATGCATACTGTAGCTAATATTACCCATGTAAAAGCTTTAAGATGATTATATTTTCACATAAGTGTTAACTCATGCTTTTCAATGATATGACAGATGCCGAATTTGATGTCATGTAAGTTTAATTAATGTAACGTCTCTAGAGAACAATTCTGCAGCTTAATTAGTAGCCTCCTCCTCTTTCTGATTTGGTTCATTAACAGGATGAGCTGCGTTAGGTGTGTGTGTCCACAGATGTGTTTTGTGTTATTTAATGTGCGTGTAGATATTACTGTGAGCCTGAATAACAGTTTCATTTGTGATTCAGTTTGTCACCTTTTACTTCTTTTGAGAAATGTGTTAGAAGAAATGCATCTACAAACCCTTGGCAAGTTTTAATTTCATTTTTGGAACTATTGTATGTGCCCAAACGTTTTGATTTAGCCAGTTGAGGGATATTATTGCTGCTATTGGGGTGGTTATCTGGAAAAAGACAGCTGCTGGGGAAATCACAAAGGATATTAATGCCATGAATGAAATAATAATAATGTCATACATATAAATACTTCATAATGAGTCTCTCCTTGGATTTTTTTTTGCTGACACAGCAATAATGGGAAGAGGTTTATTGCTCTCAGTTAAGAGATGAGGGCTATTGATATTGCATATCTCATGCTTGAAATGTCCCTGAAGGATTTCAGGAATGAGTTTTCCCTCAGCCTCAGGAAAGAATAGAGAAAATCCACTTTCTCAACCCAGTTTATGTTTCTTCCTCCCTATCATTTATTGAGAGAACCATCTTGATTGGTTGCCACCCACCATTCATTTATATGGTAGTTAAACAGGGCAATATTCTTTCCAGATACTTTCCATACACTCCAAAACCCAGTGAACCTCTTACAGATGCAGCAACATAGTGTATTAAAGTTGCTTTAGAGCTTTAGACTCACATTTATGCCTCGGTTCCACCGAGCGGTACAAGACAGTACAGTACAGTTAAGTACGATTCGGGGCGGTAAACTCTGATCCGGATTGCGTTTCCACCGCCAACAGTACCCTTACTTGATGCAACAGTACCCTTACTTGATGTAACAGTACCTTTACTTGACACCTTCCGGTGTATGCCGGAAAGTAGTGATCAATCATTCTCATGCGAAGAAGAAAGAAACACAGTAAACAACAATGGAGGACATACAGCAGCTCTTTTTCTTGCTTCTCGGCATGTGGCTGTTTGTCACAAGAAGAAACGATATGGTGTTACTGTAAACTGTATTAAAAAAATGGCCCCTCTTGTGTTGTCATTCCCCTTGTAGCACGCACAAGTGACGATTCTCTGTCAACCAATCAACGTTCTGCAGTGAGTCTAGCTCCACCCTTTAGTACCGGACTACTGTGCTAGGTACTCCAACGGAAGGGTCCCAAAAAAGTGGTACGGTACGGTTCGGAATTAGGGTACCATTCACAAATTCTGACATGGAAACGGCAAAAATTGCGTAGTGTACTGAACTGTACTGTACCATACAGCTCGGTGGAAACGAGGCATATACATCATGTGTGCCTTACTGTTTATGTAAATGTTGTATTGGACGTTTTATGGCAGTATATTGTGTTCCACTTGCCTGGTCAGAATCCTTAAAGTCACTTCCACTACTCATGCTGAAATAGTTTCACTCTCAGAAGTTATTACAGTAAGTGGCCGATACTTTTGTGTACTAAAAATCCAAGCCAACCTTTCCATATTTCACTTGAACTAAAGGACCAGTGGAGCATATGTTTGAAGTCCTGATAAAGTCCTCAGCGTATTGTTTTGGAGGGTTATAAACACTGAATAACCAAGCAACTTCCATATGCTAATTGAAACTGACCTCAGAACCTTTTTCTGTCCGCCAAATCAATGACCCTTTGAGACTCAAAATGCTAATATAAACAAATCAATATCCATCTAATTTATTCAGGTGATTAGACTTAGAAAGGATTTTGTTACAGCCACTGCTGCCAAAAACCAGCCTCGGCTGCGTCTTCCTCTAGTATCCCCCATAACATTATTTGAACAACGTCCAAGTAAGCCATTTTTGCCTATTTGTTCCCCTCACCCCCACCACCAACTTTTAATTTTCTCATTCAAGCTGTACAAATGGCAGTGACTGATCTGCTACAAATACATATTCATTATTTCAATTGATCCGCGAGCTTAAGTCGTCTCTGAGGAGAGGTTGTATGAGTGAGGTGATGTCATAGAGAGATTGTTAGCTCCGTTTTCCCAGTGCTCCTCAAATGGAAAACGTAGACCGTTTGCTTAAGGATGAGTTAATGGGAGTGTTTTGTCTCTCCACTGCCTGAAAGATAGACAATATTTCAATGTAAACAGGTTTGCCAACTCCTAATCATGACAGAGTAGAATTTGTTTTCAAAAGCTTTTACCCTTTAATTACATTAGAAGCTTTGCTGCAGGGGTTGATCCTGGAACAGTTGAGGAATTCTGCCCGTGGCTTAGTCAGCACTTTGAATGGGAATAATACCAAGCCACTTAAAGCTATTAATTCTGCCAGCGAAACCACATCTGCAGTGTGGATAAACCTTGGCTTCTTGGCTGCGAAATCAAGCGTTGCATTAAGTGTGGGACTTATCAAGCCTTTTAAAATATTACAGTGGGTGTATTAGCCTCATCTGCTATTGATAGGGTGCCTATACCCACTGACTGAATGAAAGTGTGGAGTCATCGCATTTCTGGGCTTCTCTAGGATAAGGGCCTTGCCCTTCACATCACCCTGACCTAGCTAACCGCTGTGCTTCAGTTAATGACTCTAGCCTGAGTTGTGCTATTCCAGCCCCTGCTGTTTAGAGGACAGCTGCTAGCATACATGCTAGCGCTCTTCAGATGTGGAAAGGAGGATGTGGGTCCCTCTGTGGGCAATTTGACGGTGTGCTGAAGAAGAATTTTCATCTTAATGTACTATAAACAAAAGGGAGTTGACATTTAAGAGCACAATTTATTATACAGTCAGTATTATGGTTTGACCTACTTCTGTGTGAATCAGTTGTGTTTATGAAATGAGAGCTGCTTAATTTTACAGTGCCTCCACAATGATGAATTTCTTACTGATGTAGATTTATGTTTTGAGTAGTTGTGGGTTGAGATTTAATTCAGATGTATAGGGAATAGGGTGATGTATAGTGCGGCTGGAAGAATGGTGTGTTTATTTCTGTGATTCTTACTGTGGTGACTTGCTTGACTTCTAGTTAATCTCTGACCAATGCTCGTCACCCACTGCTGCTCTTAACTGTGACCACTGTGCTGCAAAGAGCCTCTAAAATGTCTCTCTTGTCCTGGTTGAGACAAGCAGCTGGATTATAGAGTACTGGTGAAGTAAGTGGAGGGCCTAAATAAAAAAAAACTAAAAACTAAAATAAAAAAAAACAGAAGGCTATATAATAAAATATTTGTTATTTGTGATACACTTCTTTTTTTTTCTTTTTTTTTTTGTCTAGAAAGGGTCTAATATCAGTCAGTTAAAATCTAATCTGGGAATTGCAAAACAAAAATGGGATTCTGGGCATTGTGGTTACCTAGATAAGGCTGGTACTGTAGACAAGTTACACTGATCATTTGATCTCAACATGGCTGACCCCATGAGGCAACCCGCTTCATGTAAAATAAATCAGCTTTTATTAGACTGCTGGAATGACTGTACAGTAAAATTGTACAGACGACTGCAGCTCGTCTTGTCTTCAACGAGCCCAAGAGGGCCCACGTCACTCCTCTGTTCATCTCTCTGCACTGGCTACCTCTCGCTGCTCGCATCAAGTTCAAGGCACTGACGCTTGCTTACAGAACTATCACAGGCTCAGCTCCCTCCTACTTTCACTCACTCCTACGAGTCTACATCCCTACCAGACACCTACGATCGGTCAACGAGCGACGTCTCGTGGTTCCATCACAGAAAGCCACAAAATCACTTTCCAGAACATTCTCATTCACAGTTCCATGCTGGTGGAACGCTCTCCCCACCCTCATCCGGAATGCAGAATCCCTGACAACATTCAAAAGACAGCTGAAAACCAATCTCTTCCGTGAGCACTTAACCTTATAGAAAAAAAAAAAAAAAAAGAAAAAAAATTGTCCTTTCCCTTTGAAACATCACTTATCAGGCTTATGCTACTCTGAATAATACCTGAACTTCGTATTTTGAGCACTTCTTGCGTTGTTGTTGCTTTTGCCTCTTTATGATGACTCGCTGAACTTTGTCCTAATTTGTAAGTCGCTTTGGACAAAGGCGTCTGCTAAATGACTAAATGTAAATGTAAAATGAATATCATTTTAAACATTTATGAAGTAGTAAAAACTATTTTATGAAACTTTTATGAAAATCATTTTAAAATTGTGATTTTCAGACCTAAAAAATCATGGAAATGAATCCAAACAAATAGTGAAAAATGATATTTGTCAATATAAAAATATAAAAAAATATTTTATATATTTAATTTTAAGTGCTACATACAATGCAACAAATAAAAAATTGTTGTCTAAAAAATTACAATTAAAATTAAAATTATAGAACAGAAACACATAGCTTAAATGTTGAATGAAGAATGTGGGAATGTTCTTTTATAATGTGGGAATTTGTCTTCCAATTGACTTCCATTTATACGAATGTGAGTGACTGGAAATGCAAGTTAATGCAAAGAAGTTTCACATTTTGCTTCGCTCCAAAGTTTAAGTTTCGTGAACTCTGACCTGCAAATTTGTATTATTTGAAGACATGTGGCCAAAACTATCACGGCATGACCTCTTAGTTTTTATCTTCCGTCGTACTATGACATAATAATGTGACAAAATCCAAAACAAGTTGTTTTCTGAGCTTGGTTTTAAAGCTCGAACAGTGCCTTTGGCAAGAGATGACAGAAACTGTAATTATTCTCACTAGAATTAGCATAAATGTATTAGTCTATGTTGATGTGCCCATTAGCTATTTTTTTGCTACAATGTATGGCCTTCAAAGCAAATCAATAAAATATGGTCAAGGATTTGTGTTTTGGTACGCAAACACAGGGAATTAAATAAAGTCTCACTAAAGGACTACCGCGAGCAAATACTCCAAAATGGCAGAACATAAAGGCGGAGGGAGAGATTATGACATAAATGTCTTCATTCAACTAATTACAGTCTGTTTAAAATTGTGTAATTGAATTAATTCAGTCTCTATTTTCAAGCAGTCTTTTGTGTGTATTTGGTAAAGAACTAGTGGAATGGAAATAGTCTCTCTTTGCCCACTAAGGTATGAGGGTGGCCCATGGTGACAATATATCAATATTAAATCAACCAAATTAACCAGAATCCTTGAAAAACTGGATCGTTTCTCATCATTAAATGAACAGAGAGGGTATATTCAGGGGCTTAAATGAAAATTAATGACTGCACTTGCAGTTACATGCCTGTCAGGTCCTAATAGATCTTCTAAATCAGCACTGACTACAATGTCGGGAGGTCTGAACACCTCCTCTCGTCCTAATGTCTCTTAAGTTTCATGTGGATCAGAGGAGCAAGACTGTGCTTCTCTTCTACAGGCAAATATTTGAGCACATGTTACCATGAAGGTGACATTCTTACTCTCTCCTTTTGTCTTTACCAAGGGAAATTTCCATATTATCGTCACGCTTAAGATCCGCTTAAGATAAGGATCAGATTTGGCTTATTTCTCTGCACTATTTAATGGCTCTGATGAACTGATACGGTATCTTCCATCTCACTCAGACAGCGTGGTAATGCTCGATCCTGATGTTGTTTTCATATACACACTTGGCTCTTTAAAATCTGTGCTTAAGACTTTATCTCTTCATACAATAACTTGACAACGGGGTCTGTTCTGAACTTCTAAAGACTAATGGCTTGTTTGTTGCAATTTGTCATTATCTATACTAGGGCAAGGGTGCACCCTCTCATGATCATCTTTGCCCTGTTTTAGTGGTTGTTTCAATGCTGTCAAATAAATGGAGCACCCCCTCACGGCGTTATGAGCCAATTATGTTACGGTAAAATTGGCCTGTCTAGAGCAATTTCTACGGTACTGTGCATAGAAGCTGCTTAACTGTGTGTTTACATAGATTTTTTTTTTTATGTCACACAGAGGTGGATTAAATGTATTTACATAGATTCTCAATCATGTCAAACAATGTAATGCATACTGAAATAATGATTTTATACACATTGGAAAGATTCTGTAGGAGTGATTTTTGTCAGGTAAACAGCTTTCTTGTGGTGCAAAAGAAACATTATAGAAAGGAACTTCATTTTAGAATCTGGGCCCAGTTGTTCAGAAAGTATAATCTGGATCAGAATGAACAAAATTTGGAAATCCCATGTTTTGCAATCCAGGATCAGGTAATCCATCTTAGTTTTGTGCTGGTTTTTAAAAGCAAAATAGGATTGGATCCCCCTGATCCAGATACACACTTTTCCATATTATTAAATCTGGATTCCCATTGCCCCAAATGGGGTTACATTTCACAGTGTAGGCTACTAGTAAAGAACAACAGGTAGAAGAGTCAATGTGGGACACTTTAAGTGTTTTTATTTGAAGAGAAAGAAAACAACATAAACAAACAAACATTTCCATTTTCACTTTTCTTTAAACATAAGGGACATGGTGATGGAAAAATATGAAATTGGAGAAAAATAAAGAAATAATAATATATAATTTATATAATATATTTAGTTCTCTCGCAAAACTTTTGCGTTCTCCATCAATAAACTTTGCGTACATTTGCAAAGATCTTTGAGAGTGAATGCAACGCGTCTTGGGGGAACGCAAAACCATTAAAATTTGTCCTCCCATCACCATGTCCCAGTTTAAGGGTTTCTCAAGTGACCCACAACAAAAACAAACAAATATACATGCAAAAAGGGATGCAATTGTAATAAACTACTTTTGACTGGTTCATCTCTGATGATTGTGCCAATGCATTTTATATACAGTGATTAAAAAAACGGTTAAAATTAAATATATTATTTTTGTTTGATATTTACAGCTGTTTGTGGGATTATTTCATTGCATTAAAATCTCTCTCTTTTTTTTTTTACTTTACTGTACTGAAAGGCCTAATGTCTACTTGACTTTATTACTTTAACGGTTAAACTAACCAAGAGAAAAACAAAAATAGAAAAAATGTGTGTATATTACATGATACAAATGCTGTATTTTGTTATTATTATTTTTATTTTTTACCATTTTAAAGTTTTTTTATATTTTTGTTACTGAAATTCACCCTTATGCTGGGATCGGGATAATCTGATCTCAGAATCCTTTTTTTCCTTTCGAACAGCTGGGCCCTGCTTTTTTTCTATATACATCACAGTTCAATGGTCTGATTAGTATTGATCGTTTAACCTGTTAAATCCCACCAGATTTATACTTACTACATTACGGTAATCTAAAAAGATGAACGGTAAATATTACACATCAGAAAAGGTTAAATAAAGAGAAAAGTATTTAAAAGGGGATTTAATTGCCACAAATGTCATTACTGTCTGACTCCATTAGCAATAGCCTACTTTTTCATCCCCAGTTCAAAATTGTGCATGATGTCACCACTTGCGGGCCTATCTCATGGTTCTCAGCAGGGTTGTGTGCCTTTCATTCACAACTGCATTGAAAATGCCTTTTAAATTCCAATTTAGTTCCAGGTTGAACGTTTTGAAAGAAGTTTAAAAGAACTGTGAAATCTGTAGGTTTATTCTGTAGGCCTTATGGACGGATGGATACGGTATAGAGATGGAAATGGATGGATGGATACAGTATATAGATGGAAATGGATGGATGGATGGATACAGTATATAGATGGAAATGGATGGATGGATACAGTATATAGATGGAAATGGATGGATGGATGGATACAGTATATAGATGGAAATGGATGGATGGATGGATGGATGGATGGATGGATACAGTATATAGATGGAAATGGATGGATGGATGGATACAGTATATAGATGGAAATGGATGGATGGATGGATATAGATGGATGGATGGATGGATGGATGGATACAGTATATAGATGGAAATGGATGGATGGATACAGTATATAGATGGAAATGGATGGATGGATGGATGGATACAGTATATAGATGGAAATGGATGGATGGATACAGTATATAGATGGAAATGGATGGATGGATGGATACAGTATATAGATGGAAATGGATGGATGGATGGATGGATGGATACAGTATATAGATGGAAATGGATGAATGGATACAGTATATAGATGGAAATGGATGGATGGATGGATACAGTATATAGATGGAAATGGATGGATGGATACAGTATATAGATGGAAATGGATGGACATATACAGTATATAGATGGAAATGGATGGATGGATGGATACAGTATATAGATGGAAATGGATGGATGGATACAGTATATAGATGTAAATGGATGGATGGATGGATACAGTATATAGATGGATGGATGGATATATACAGTATATGGATATAGGTGGAGATGGATGGATGGATGGATGGATGGATACAGTATATAGATGGATGGATGGATGGATGTATACAGTATATAGATGGATATAGGTGGAGATGGATGGATGGATGGATGGATGGATACAGTATATAGATGGATGGATGGATGGATGGATGGATACAGTATGGATGGATACAGTATAGAGATGGATATAGATGGAGATGGATACAGTATATAGATGGATGGATGGATACAGTATATAGATGGATATGGATGGATGGATTAATACAGTATATAGATGGATATGGATTGATACAGTTTATAGATGGGGATGGATGGATGGATGGATGGATACAGTATATAGATAGGGATGGTTGGATGGATGTATATATGGATATAGAGGGATATAGAGGGATGGATGGATATATAGATACACACACACACACACACACACACACACACACACACACACACACACACACATATATATATATATATATATATAGTAGATAAATATAGTAGATATATATAGATAATGATGGATAGATGGATAGAGACGGACATATAGTTCGAGCTAGATTCCAATTCAGTTTCCTGTGAGGTAGAACAAATATAATTCAAATTCACACTCATGAATCGAAAGGGAGCTAATTCTTCCATTCTTAATTTTGCCTAACCCTGGTTCACAGGAGGCCCTTAAGATTAGGTGGTACACCACTGACACTGCTATCAAACGCTCCAATGAATGAATTAGATATTCTTTTATACCTGCTGCAAGTCTTAATTAACAAAGGCAAAACCTGCTGATTTATATCAGTTATCATACTGATGATCTGCTTTAATGATGGGTAATGTCTATTTCAATCACAGCACTTTCCGTCCTTGTGTTTCTCTTTTTATGTTTTTAATTGAAATCATGCCCTGCCCTTGAAGATTATTACATTTTTGTCAGTAACACTGGTGCGTATCTGTTCATCACAGAAGTACTCCCTAACGCCAGGTGACTTTGAAAGGCTTGTGAAGTTCAAGAGCCATACATTGGTAAAAGAGATGCAATATCATCAAAACCACAGGTTTGACAGATGAAAGAAATCCAATATGACAACTCCTCTTGCATCATTAAACCAAATTACTTTTAATACACAGCAGCTCCTCAGGGTCAAGTGGGGCTCAGAGAGGGTCTGATGAGCCATTAAAGTAACTCCCGTCTTATAGCCGCCTCTGATATGCATGCAGAATAGGCATGTAAAAACTCCATTAAAAGGCATTACGGAGTGGAACGATGCCTAATCAAGCAGGGCTCGAAGGCTTTTGCTTAGTGACTTTCTCACCACAGCTTGCAAGCTATACCTGAAACTGCTTATAGGACATTATTATGGCAGCAGGCTATAATTATGGATTCTTCATTGGGCCGTTTTGTCATGTTAGAAAAGCACATTTTCTTGATGGGAAGCTGAGTGCCTTCAGAAACGAAAACAATCTCCTGTAAATGTTTCTGTGTTCTTTGGATTTTCTGTCAAGGTTTGGTGCCTTAAAGGAATATTCCGGGTTCATTACAAGTTAAGATCAATCTACAGCATTTGTGTTGATTACTTTAAAAAGAAACAGAAAAAGTAAAAATTGCGAGGCCCCAAAAACTGGGCCCTTAAACTGAGTAAGGGGAGGCTGCAGACCTGGAGCCGGTAGATATACGCCCCAAGCAGTTTTACGCCCCTGGCAGTTTTACGCCCCTGCTGTTCCTGATGCGTCCAGTAGGGGGAGGCTGTACATTGACACGAATTGATTGAGGTATAATAAATAATCCGCTAAAGTTATTGTTGTTTAGCAATGATGCAACATTTATTATTTATAAACGAATAGCTTGATAGAGCTAGGTAGATATCAATTCATTTCTTTATATCAATGGATAGGTCTATCATTTATTTCGAGAGACAAAAAGTTCTGGACGGTCAGGTTGATGTTCTGTCTGGCTTAAATTGATAAGTTATAGCTTACCACGTGTAAGTTTAGCTGCCCCTAGTCTTCTCTACTCACTTTCAAAATTAATTTTCTTTTGAATTTTCTTTTGTTGCCCGTCTTTATCTTGCCTCTTCTGGTAAGACTCCTTTACTCCTTTCTGGTTTGAGTTGTTTCTTATAAAATGAGATCTAACTATCTCATTTATATCTAAATATACATTTTTCTTAAAATAGCGTACTGATCTGGATTAAAATGTAGGCTGTGTGCACTTAAAGTGGGATTTTTCTTTGCCAAGTAACTTGCATGATGCATCCCAGTGTGTTTGCTTTAGCTATGGAAATCTCTCTCTCTCTCTCTCTCTCTCTCTCTCTCTCGAAACTTTTATAAACTATAAACACCCATCTCTTTTTTAACTGCATTCCAAACCAATAGCTTCTCTAGTAAATAAATGACTTACAGAGACATACAAGGACATGTTTTTAATGTCATTTTTTAAATTTTCTCTGCACAGTCCATCATCAGTGGCCAAAAGAAATCAAAGTGTCTTGACACTTTTTCCAAAAGTGTTCCACCAACAAGTACCTGTGCCATTGTACTTTGAAGATCAGGAGCAAATTGATGCAATCCACACTCATCTGACATAAATTCTGGGCAACACACACACACACACACACACACACACACACACACACACACACACACACACACACACACACACACACACACACACACACACACACACACACACACACACACACACACACACACACACTGTGACTAGATCAAATTCACCATGGATGTCCTTTTTATATTTTTTTAAAGTTTAGCTTTTTTTAATGAAATACACACATGAAATGCAAATTAAAAAGGCAGTTTGTGTTCTCGTAACACTTTCTTTTATGTGGTCTGTGACTCATGGGGTCAGTGATTCTGCAGGGTCTCCAATAAGTATTATAGTTTATCTCAGTTGCTTTGGTGCATTTCTCAGATCACACCTGAAATCACATCATCTTTCACTTGTGCACATCATAAAAGCAATTTCTCATTTTATACAAATTGCAAATGCTTTGGTACATTCATGCAATTCATAATGTACAACTGTCTGCTGTTTCCTACATTATCAACTCTTTATGTCATGTTGATCAAAATATAGGCCTATTATACTATTTCTCTGTTGAATTGTCATACTCCTCAAAACATCTAGGCATTAGTTCCTTGCATAAGTCATTAAATGCGAAATGGCTGACTAGTTGTCATAAACTGTTAAGCATGTTTTCAATACATTTCTATTACACTTTATTTTGTAAATGTGTCCTGAATTGATGAATTGCGGAGGTGTATTTAGAATTTCACTAATGAAGGAAAAAATGAATTGATATAATGAATAATGATGAAATGTACAAAAGCAACTATGATAAAAAATTAAGGATTCAGGAATTTTATACAAAATTTAACAGTGAGTCCTGCTGCTTTTGAATTTGACAACATAAAATTCACCATGGATGTCCTTTTTACATTTGTTTGTTTAATTTTATTTTAATTTTTTATCAGTGAGCAGAAGCACTTTGACAGGAGGATAGAAAAACAGTTAAAGCAGAGTGGCAAGCCATAGGGGAGTCATCATAATTCATAAATGGTGTTGATAAATAATGTTTTTGTGAACAAAAATATTGTCTCTTTCTTATAAATGGCCCTTGTAATTTTAGAAAAGGGATAAATTGTGTTTGTCTTCATAAAATGCTATGAAGGACACTGTTTTGTAGCTGTATGATGACTAAGTGAATAGTACAGCAGATATTTAATCCAGGATCCATATGATTACACGGTGCTGTATGTCTAATGGGCTAAATATGTTTAATATCTAATTGTAACTTTATATAAATTCACAACAACATATTTCACTCAGTCTCCTGTATAAAAACATACAGTGAATATTCTATTATTATTAATTAGTATTATTATTATTACTATTTATTCAATATTAATGTATTCAATATTCAATTAACTATTCTATAGTAGGTCATATATCATTACTTGTCATCTGATCCAACTGTGTTATTTTTTAATTCATGAAAACAAATAGTCTTCTGTATAGGCTGAGTGAAGCCCAACCTAATATCTAGAGATATTTTAATCCATAGTGCAGTGCAGATTTATACTAAAACGTTTAATATTTAAATTAACAAAAACCACAAATTCGGGCAAAATCTATGAACTGGACGGTTATTATTGTGTAAGTTTTGAGCATCGATTTAATGGTGTTATTTCGCAGCATATCCCCCTACTGGACGCATCAGGAACAGCAGGGGCGTAAAACTGCTAGGGGCGTAAAACTGCTAGGGGCGTAGATCTACCGGCTCCAGGTCTGCAGCCTCCCCATATAGCTTAAACTTCTAAGGGCCCAGGGCCAAATTATTTGCTGACAGGTCCCCTTTCCCCTGAGCCCGGTGCATGGGCTACAGGACCTTAGTGAAGGCATAAACAAAATGAAGGACTCCTAATGCCAAATAATATCTCTTGATCAAGTCTCCATCTCTAGTGCCATAGCAACTTAAATCAGTCCTTGTTTAGAAGCCTTTGCACTTGATGTTTTCACAGCATGTAATATCATTTATGTTTATGAATTTTTTAAAGTTTGTTGCAAGCATGAATCATGCTGTTGACTCTTAATCTCTCTGCCTTAAATGTAAGTGAATGATTCTTAAGATCTTTTATTTGCGGACTACCTCATTACTACTGTGCAGAACACCCAAGTTGAACGGCAGCTGTGCACGGGGGAGAGGAGACGTCAAAAGCATTGATATGCAGCTCTTGACAGGGTCAGGTGAGGGCTGCCGCCTCCTTGTGAAGATATTTTAATTATCTCTCTGTGGATTTGTGTACTATATGATAAGCTTTGTGAGACTTGCGAGGCAGAGCTCAGATTCAGAAAGCAATAAATGTTTTCATCAGTCCCGCGTGGTTACGGGGTCATCTGCAAAATAAGCCTTTGGAAAGATTTCATGAGAAATCTCATTTTTGATTGATTTACAATTCATGTACCCTCTGAAAAAGTTTTTTTTTTTAAGTGCAATTGTTCACTTGCTGCATTTCTTTGTCTAAATCATTTAATAATATTTTTTGTATTTTTTCTCTCTAAAAAAAGAGAATATAAGAAACAGTGTTATGTGTGCCAAACTGATTGACATTTGAGAGCAAGCCTATTCCGAATAATATCACAGATTTAATTGACATTTTTTAATGACTTGTTCATCTAAATCAGCCTGAAAGCAGATTGAGAGTTGGCTCTCATTACTGTTCAAAACAACATCACGTTGCATGTGACTTTTCAAAAGATATGCAGATTATTTTTGTGCTTGACATTATGCTGCTATGTTCTTTATTAATATTTTTAAGCATTTCTTTCTCTCTCTGTCTTGGTGAATGTGACTGTTTTCCTTGATGAAATGGGTATTTTTGCATTTGTTTATTATGTTTTTAATGAGTGCCTGAGTTAGGGGATGTACAATTGCAGTACATTTTACTGCTATTTTTCTCAAACTGTATTCGTTCTGCATCAGAAAGAGTATCACTGCACTTTCTGTTTTTATCAGGGTCACAGAACTGAGGTTTTAATGTTTTCATTAATAACCTCACAAACCTTCAGCTTTTATCTTTTTGAGTTCAGTTATTGCTTTGGTGAAGTGTAACAATTAATTTCGCACCCCTAAAAGCCAAATCAAAGACAATGGCCATTTCATGACTTTGAGGTATTTCCATTATCTCCTTTCATGTTTTTCTCTGTGCAAACAAAAGTAGTAAGTAGCTTAAAGTTCTGCACACAGTAAATATGGTCTCAGAAGTGTTCCCTTGATGAGCTAGTTTGAGCTTATGTTTGTTCTTGGGTCCGCTGCAGTTCTGGACTGCACCTTTGCTTGTGCTGTGCTTTGCTACGAAACTCATAATTATAACGTGATGTGCATATTGATGTGATGTGCAAGTGATTTTGGTCAGAATAAACTTGCTGTCGAGTTGGTGCTTTTGTCGGAGCAGGATGGCGGTGTACCATCTATTAACTACACAAAAATACAGCAAGGTTTTAATTGACAATTTAATGAACATTTCCAGAAAATGAAGAACAAAGAATGTGCATCAGGTGAGTTTTGCTTTTTAATGTTTTTAATTAATTTATGAAGCTACTGTAAACTTTATCATTACATATTATATTGTTATATTACTGTGCCATTATATGTTATTTTGTTGTAAAAAAATACCTATAAATATTGTTGCATTTCTCACTGACAAGCCCCCAACCTGTAAAGATCGGGGCTTAAAGAAAATCCCAAGCTTCCCACTTGTATTTACGACTTTGTGGTGGCGTTCATGTGCGTTCAGCTTGAAAAAATAAACATTTTCAACATGACTTGAACGCACCATTAGTTTCTGTTGTAGCAATTTTCGGCATGCCCATTACTCCGACCTGTAGCTATCCCTGTCTTTCCAGAGCAAGACATCAACGAATAGTTTTGATCTGTGCCCATGCCCACTGGCATTCAGTCGCCTATTTGCGTACACTGGATGTCAGTTGCTTCAAAAGCAAATAGAACCCATTATAATTACTGATGCTGGCGATACTGGATATAGTATACAGATGCGCATTCAGTTTATTACATACTCCATGCACTTGAGTTTGTCGATAAATGGAAAAGTGTGAGAACAAAAACTTTCCTTTGACGCGTCAAATTTAAACAGCTCGTCTCTGTACAAATTTCAAAATGATCACAGCACCGGAAACAAGTAGATGGTTTATGTTTATGGCGTCTCGGATCGTGTCTGAGAATTATAATCTGTCTGGATTGGATCTGACAGTAGCCGCATCACAAAACTTAAAGGTGCTATATGTAACTTTTTTACTCTACTAAAGCATAAAAATACCATAATATGTTTGCAGATATTTAGGAAACATACTAAGTTCACATACTCGTTTCTCTGAAAAACACTTCTAGAGCCAGTTATTTTGCTTATTATTTTACACGTTCCGTGTTGTCAGTCGGTTTTTGTTTTGGTCTGTGTGATCTCGGCCACTGCCAGTTCACCCAATAGGCCTATGTCACACTTCCTGCTTCCGGAACGCGGAGTAGATTATCAGATTATTTAGATTATCAGCCATAATGTCTAAACCATCCGAGGTAGACTGACCACGAGCTATGAGGTTGTAAAACGAAGGTTTTTGCTCCTGTAGAAGCTATAAGTTCGTATGAAATCAACCTTGTTTTAAGAAAAACATGTTTTATCCGCGATCTTATGAAAAAAAAACTACACTACCCACAATCCTAAGCGTAGCAGCAACGTCTGCTGATTGGTCCAACTCGCTGTTACCATAGAAACGTTTACTTTACTGGCGAACGGCCCACCGCTGTTGTTGTAGTGCAGCGGGTTGCTCTGTGTCAGGACGTAGACAGCCATTCCTCAGCTTTCACGCTTTTCCACTTGAGAGTTTTCATTTACCATCCGAACCACATCGTCATATGTGACTTTAGGCAGGTTGCGGAGAGATTTGGTCCAGCGGTATCTATCGGACTCCGCCATTGTAAAAAGCTAACCGGAAGAGCCGTATCCCTACTAAAAGACGTACTTCCGGTCTTCAATTTTTTCGTGACATAGGCCTATAGTATTTCGACAACCCGGGATGCCAGTTGGCAGGAAACACAGCGAATTGCAGCCTTGGAAATGAGCAAACAAACTGGGTCAGAGATTGCAGATTCCACACAACCTAAAAAGCCTCGATATCCATCTAAAAGTCTCTATGTACGAGAGCATATTAAAACGCTGATAAATCAACTCATAAACTTACAGTCTGTAAATCTCCTCCTCGGCTTTCGTTGTCAAATCTGATTGTACCTGTTGCGTGTCCTCAAACTGGCAACCCGCGACTGCAAGGTTTTGACTACAGTACCGATTTTGACCACTAGCTGTCATTCTTACAGATAGCACCTTTAAGTAAATGATTTCATAATGATTTGTCTGTAAATAACATTTTATATAGAGAATGTTTTCATAACAAGTACTCACACACAATGACGAGTGAGCGTTGATACTGTTTCCTATGCAATGACGTTAGCCAATCATAACAGTGGCCATTTACTGAGAAGACTTAAAGGAGCCGCCCCTTAATATTTATATACATACATACATGTGGGGCTGTGTTGTTTGACTGACCAATGACAGATGGTGGGGGTTTGCAGAAAACCTGTTAGAAGACCTGCAGAAAACCTATTGTTCATTATTTTTCCAGTTCTGTTTGCTGCCGCTCAATGCTCATACAACTATTTAGGAAAAATTAGTCACACATAAATTGCAGATCAACCTGTTTTTCCTTTCTTTTCTCTGTTTTCTGCAGATTTTCTCAATTTTGTGACCTGTTTTGGGACATTTTGCTCAAAAGATTTAGCAGATCTTAATGATGGAGGCTTTCTTGCGTGAGCTGGTGCTGACTGCACCATGAATCATCGCTCTTCCACTTTACTCATCCAGGTTACATTTACATTTTATTAATCTCTCTGTACCTTTCAGGTTTTTTTTTTTTTTTTTTTTTTTTTTACAATAGCCATATTTTGAAGACAAGCCATGTATTTTATTGGCGAATATTGTTGATAAATGTAAGGTAATAATTTAACAAGATATATATTTTTTCTCTCCTTTGAATTGCACACTTTTTCAGCCTTTTCTCTGTAGCAAATATTACTAAGGCTGGTAGAGGTTAGATTGATACTGTAGATAAAGTACTTTTGAACACTGAGATTATTAGCTACATTACATTTACATTTATGCATTTTGAAGACACTTTTATCCAAAGCATCTGACCTTGTATTCAAAGTATACGGGCCCATGACCTTGGCATTGCTAGTGCCATGCAAGACTTCTTGAGCTACAAGAAGTTTTTGAAGTTACTGCTTCCATATTTGCTGAGTATTCCTCCCTAGAGTGTAAGTAAACAGTAGAGCATGGTGCTTGCAACACCAAGGTCATGGGTTTGATTTCCAGGGATTGCATGAACTGTGTAAAGCATGGCTTCAATGCAATGTAAGTCACTTTGGATAAAAATGTCTGCCAAATGCATTTTATATGCATATGATATATACAAATATAAGTAAAGTCTAGCTTTGCCATATTGTCTGAGGTCAGTGTTGCCCTTATGAGTGCTGTTCTGAAAAGTGCTGTTTACAGCATTCTCTGAAATACAATGCCATCTCAGCAGTGGCCGCAACATCCCTGGCCCTGTGTGTGTGTGTATGTGTGTGTGTGTGTTAACTGATACCCTCCTAGATTCAGCTTTTACACCCCAAACAACAAGGCTTCAACATAACCAACAAAGGGCTAGACAGAGAATGTAAAAGATCCTCAGCTCGTTTTTTTCTTTTTTCTTTTCGGAAGACGCTAAAAGTATATGAGAGCCCCACTGCAGCAGTCTCAGACAGACTGATGTCCTTACACAAGGAGAAAGACATTAGCAGCTGAGGCATTTAACATCTGCTGATAGCGAGAGGTAGTCTGATATGTCTGACATGCTGATCCATTACCACAGGTCATGACATCCTTTGACCAATTTCCTCCCATCTTTCTGCATTTTCTCTGGTATTTTAGCAATCCGACAGAGATGGTTTGAGCCCCTGACATTCGTAAACTAAAGAAAAAAGAAATCATTTTTTTTACCTCAAGTTAAGGAGCACAACATTTTGATTCTTGGAGCAAAGGGCTGTCTAATATGTGTTGCCGTGAGGCAGACTGATAGATGAACAGATGGGAGCAGTTATTTATAGACCCCATTATCACAGTCCATCAAACACTCATTTATGCCACATGCAATAAGATAACGCAAAAATGCCCCCGTCTCTGACTTTAAGCCCATAGCTAAACCTTATGTGTTTGACGGGCTTCCTTACCCTTTAAATTCGATGGCTATGACTACACAACTAAATCTGTTTACAGTGGTTGGCGCTGGTCGTGCCCGTGTTGTTGCTGTGTATTGTATGCTGTGTCTCTAGGGAAAGTGAGAGATGCTGAAATGCCTCCCTGACATTTACTGAAGGATCATACTCTGGGAGGATATGCTCTGCTTTTGTCAAATGAGGTTAAAACCCATTGACATTTTGTAGGCTGCAGGATACCATCTGTGGCGACGGTCTCTCGCTGGTCTCTCTCTTTCTTTCCACTCCGGGTTAAAAACATGGTGACATTTGCCCGGCATGTCAAGCACTTGCCTTTTGCCCCTTACCTTGTGTCCATTTCAAACATATCTGGTATATCAAGTAAGAATTAGTCTAATATTCCTTTTTTTTCTTTCTGTTTCCGTAAGCGCTTTCGTATTTTCACTGCCACAAGCATGAAGATGTAATTGGAAGCAAGTTGGATGGAGATCTCTCTTCCCAGGAGTATCTGGCTCAAACAAAGCTGAGAGCGCAATATTTCATCTTTTCCTGTCAGGTCAGCTGTTTCTGAACACCTAAATCTTTTCACAGACTTGTAAAACAGGCTTTCTGTCTTGGTTTAATCTAAATGCCTCAAACTGTGTGAATCACTCAAGTCAGAATGAAGCATCCTCATGTGAATATAATCAGCAAACATTAATCTAACGTGATCGTTCCCAGCCAAGGGGTATGTGTATCTAGCTATTTTAAACTCTTTTATTACATATTTTTTTATTTTACTTTAATGTTCAGATACTTAATAATGGTACTTAAAAATGGACAATGTTCCATATGGTGTTCCAAGCCAGAGGAAGATTTTAAAATCATGTTATTCAGATGCATTGTGTAGTAGACAGTTAATCTAATGATTTCTACAATTTTATTAAAGAAATAAAACTAAATAATTTGCTTAGATGAAACCTACAGGAGAATGTTGGGTTGCAACATACACTACCGTTCTAAAGTTTGGGGTCAGTAAGATGTTTTTGAAAGAAGTCTCTTATGCTTTCCAAGGCTGAAGTTATTTGATCAAATATACAGTAAAACAGTAATATTATTGCAATTATTTAAATTTAAAATAACTGTTTTCTGTTTGATTATATTTTAAAATGTAATTTATTCCTGTGATATCAAAGCTGAATTTTCAGCAGCCATTATGCTGTGTTCACGGCATGTCGTAATTACCGTAGTCTCAAAATGACAACATGCAACATTCTAGTCTGAGCTGAGCCTCGGACAGGGAATTATGCCTTTCTATGGCACCACTATCAAGGCCTGAATAAATCTGCAGCGGTCAGGTGGTACAAGTAAGAGCTCTCAGAAAATTCCATTCTTACAAACTGTAATTACGAGCTCTACGAGAACATGAACACTTTTTACTACTTGAAATCTCGTAATTAAAGCAACACTAAGGAACTTTTCCTCTTCAGTCGCCGTACAGGTTGGAAGCGGAATTGTCCATTACCGCTGTCGTAAATAATTTCGCCGCCCGCAGCCTACTGTCGCACGCACGTTCACTGTTTATCTAGCACTGGCTTTGGAATGAACGATGTTCACAGACAAGGTAGAGTAGGTTGCATGATTTCATGAAAGTATGATGTATTGCGACATCAGAAACGAAGAAAAACGAAATAATGACTATTGTAACGCTCAGTGTTGGGCAGTAGCGTCGCTACAAGTAGTGACGTTACTAGCTTAACTACATTTCTCAATAGCGTGGTGGTAGCGTCGCTGTTTTCTGAATCAAATAGCTTTTCAGTAGCGAAGTTCTTTTGTTGATCAAGTAGTGCGGTAGCGTCCACACAAGCTACATTTTCTAAAGCACAAGCTCAACTCGGGCGCCGCATGATTAACATCGCGCAACATCAGCATCACACGTGCACACGGAACGCACATGTAGGAAACCTTGTGAATTACAGCCGTTTCAGACCGTAAGCGCGAGCAGCGCGAATTGTTTTCGGCGTGCATGTTCAATGAGTGCATTCACACCGCGAGAAGGAGCAGCGCGTGAGCGTTAAGCTGGAGCGTCGCGTGAGCAGTAGTGAAGCTGAGGGTTTCGGCGCCGAGTCTATTTTTGCTGCGCTGCTCACGCTCAATTAAAGTGAAAGCACACTTTTGATGGACAAAATAAATATGAAGTACCTAAAATGCACATAACTTGCATGTATAGTGTGTTTTAACAAGAACTATGGCTATGTCAGAAATCAGAAAGACTCAAAAATATTTATAGAAAATGTACCCATTTAAACTTGTTTTTATTAATCAGTTTGGGTAAAAGTGGTGTTTTATAATATATATATATATATATATAGAAAATAAATATTTGTGTGTGCTGTAAAGTGGTTAAAAAAATTCAATCGGAATCGGCAGGTCAAACTCAATGAAAAATCGGAATCGGCCTAGAAAATTGTAATCTGTGCATCTCTATAATCTTTCTGATTGGCTGGTATCAAACATCACATACTCTGATGTTCACCTAGATGTTGTATTTATTTATTTATTTATTTATTTCTACATTTGCTGTAGTATTGTCGATGGGTTCAATAACACATCCTGCAAAAGGGGGGCCTTGGCCAGAACCTAGTGGTAATTGGGGGGCCTTGTCATGGAAAAGTTTGGGAACCCCTGATTTAGAGGACTTTTTTCCCCTTTTTTTTTGCCATGTTGGTACTGTTTGGAGCAGGTCTTAATTCTGTTGCTACTGTGGTTTCAGCTGAGTTGAGTTTTAAATTAACTTACAGTTAGTCCTGCAAAT
Organism: Leuciscus leuciscus; assembly: GCF_965113295.1. NCBI lineage: Eukaryota > Metazoa > Chordata > Actinopteri > Cypriniformes > Leuciscidae > Leuciscus > Leuciscus leuciscus. The sequence goes on from NC_138731.1 coordinate 22,423,533, forward strand.
GTGCCCAAGTCTAAATTGTGCATACCCAGGCAAACACATGTGCATATGCATACGTACACATACAGATGAATACACACACACTCTCGACACCTGGTTTTGTTATTATGTGGATCACGTTTTTTGTTTGTTTGTTTTTGTTGCCAAATTGGTTTGGAACAGTTGCTGAATAAACAATTGAACTGAACAATTATGCTTACCTTTCTGTTTGACTTACAGTTTTATTGATCACTGAGATAGCATTGATTTGGAATGAAGTTGGTTACTTTTGCCATATTCCTGTAGCTTAGCTTGCTACATTTTCCAGGGTGGTAGCTTCAGTGTAGTGAAGCTTCATTTAATGTAGAGTAACTGCTAGCGTAGCTCACTACATTTTCCAAGTAGCTTGCCCAACACTGGTAACGCTTGACGTAAAGCAAGTCAAATTTGTAGTTTTCTTATGTCTCATTCAAACTACAGAAACGCGACCCGGTTTGGTAAACTTGCATAGTGTGGTTATAGCAGATATAGGGCTGCAAAGCGAATCCAGAAGTGCCTTTCACCCTGTTACGACTTGATGAACCACTGATACGATTTTGGAAACATTATTTTAAGGTAATTTTTCCTTAGTGTTGCTTTAAGGTAATTTCAACATGGCGTGAATGCACCTATACTCCAGTCTTCAATGCCACATGATCCTTCAGAAATCATTCTAATATGCTGATTTGCTCCACAAGAAACATTTATTGTTATCATTTTTTTTGTTGTTGTTGGGGAAACCGTGATACACTTTTTTACACAAAAAGCAACATTTATTTGAAGCTTTTTTCGTAACAATATGAACGTTTTTACTGTCACTTATGATCAATTTAATGTATTCTTGCTGTATAAAATATTTAATAAAAAAAAAAAAAAAGTCTTACTGACCCCAAACCTTTGAACGGTAGCATATTACTTGGTGACACTGGTTTAGTTTTTGTTTAAAAGTTACTTTAATAATATTGGCTGTAATAAACACAAGACGAATGGAGTACAACAAACTTGCCGTTTTAATAATAATTGCAAAGCTTAACACGCAGGAGACTCACAAAGAGTAATAATAATATCACAACCACGTAAACTGAAATGAGACCGGACAACGGAACACAGGAAACTGAAAGCTTATATACACAGAGGATGATATACTGAAACAGAACAGGTGTAAACTAATTAAGAACCATGGAAACTAACTAAAACCAGGCAGGCAAAATGGAAAAAAAAACAAAAAAAAACTGGTCTAACACATTCAGCTATTCTACACATGCTGTATTTGTTTGGAATATTTTGGCCAAAAACAAAAAACAAAAAACAAAAACCTTGTCTAATATTGTCACCAATTAAAAGCAAACATGACATAAGCATTGCCGGTTATACTTGTTCCCGTCCTAAACGGTTGCATGGGCATATGTGTGTTTGAGTTGATGCAAATGTTTTGCCCTGTGGTGAATTTAGCTGTACGCAGGAGGCCTGGCATCATGCAGATGTGTAAGCAGGATTAAACAGTGTTTGCAGAACTATGGGGCTGCTCCCTGCCCTGAGAATCCTGCTGAGAGAAAGAGAAAGGCCCATAGAAGAGCTTGGTACTGTCACTCTAGTGTGGTGATGAATGGAAGCAGAGCACTGTTTAATTGATCTACAAGCTGTGCGGGGCAGCAGGGAGGCCTGTGCCTTCAGGCAGAGCGACACTGTAAATGTAACGCTTGCATACATGAGCCCTCGTCGCCACTGATCCTATACTCTTGATTCTCTGGTCCCTGATTCTCTCATGTTTTCCTCACTGTATACATAGGTTTTCAGGGAATTTAAAGACATTAAGGCTAAAGCTTGCATGTAAAAAAAAAAAAAAAAAAAAAAATGATTCATTCACTTAAATAAACATCTTGAGTAAACCTTAAGTGTCAAGTTGATATGACAAGTCTACTTTAATTTGCAGCAATTTAGATTACATTTAGATTTCTTTAGTTGAATAAGAATTTTTTATTTTTTTTAAATGTCTCCTTTATTTACATGGTATTATGTGATTCATCTTAAAATGCCACAAATAACCTCAACATTGATATTAACACAAGGTAATCATTTACTAAACGTGATGACAAAATCAACAGCAGTTCTAATAAAATGGTCAAACATGTCAAATAATGCAAAACCATCCATTATTTATGCTCTAGCATGTGCTGAGAAGTAGATTTTTACTCTTAATTAATTATTGTAATGAATGCATGATCAATTATGGTAATGAATAGTTAGTGTGGCTGCAGTTTTATTAAAAGAATTATAATAATATTAAAAAATTCCAACTTTTGCTGCTTGTTGGTTTCATTTTTGTAATAGGAAAGCTAAATTTGATAGAAATTCTAAATAGGCTAGTTAAGTAAACCAAAGAAAGCAACAACAGTAATTAAGTAAATCTTTTCAGCTTTAATTAATTGAGCTAAGAATTATTTTTATAACTAATTATATTATTTTGTCTTATTTTTATTATCGCCGTGCTCTCTACCTCCCGTCTCTCTCCATGCTCCTTCTCCCCAGCTCCCCTCTCATTACAGAATAATTTTAGGAGCCAACCTCTTTTAGAGGAGAAGATCAATACACAGACAGCCCTCACATGTGTTCATTTCTCTGATAGCCTCACCACTGCCATGAGTACTCCTCATGTACAATGGTCACCTCATGAGCTTCTAATGCCCACTGGTGCCCTATTTTAATGATCTACATCCACTACACATAGAGGTGGAAACCACTGAGGAGTGAAAATAGTTGCACCACGTTTTACAACAAAATGTCTTGTTTCCCAGTAAAAAATCGAAACATTGTACACCTCATGTACAATGGTCACCTCATATGAGCTTCTAATGCCCACTGGTGCCCAATTTTAATGATCTACATCCACTACACATAGAGGAGGAAACCACTGAGGAGTGAAAATAGTCAGTAGCACCTCACTGCAGTACACGAGATCCAGGGGGCGGAGATGGATCCAGATCAGGGGGTGGAGATTGGTAGGTTTAGGGGTGGGTTTAGGGATCAGGGAGTGGAGATGGGTAGGTTTAGGTATATGTAAGGTGGGAGGAGTTGGATCTGGATCCAACTCCTCCCCCTGGATTTCATGTTCTGCAGTGAGGACCATCTCAAAATAGTTGCACCACTTTTTACAACAAAATGTCTTGTTTCCCAGTAAAAATATCTAAACATGCTTAAAACAAGATTAATTTACTTGCGAAGCAAGTTAAGACTGGACTCTTGATTTTATTGTTTTTGGTGAATTGTGCTTAAAAGGGTAGCCTTTTACTGTATAGTTTACTAGTTTACTGTATAGAGTATTTACATATTAATGGAAAGTTCAAATAGCGATGGATGCTATCTAAGCTAATGCAAATGGCGAAAGATGCTATCTACACTAAATGTAAATGACAACAAAAGTATTTTCTTTGGAAAGTGGAAACAGCATTAAATGCTGTTTACACTAAAAGTAAATATCAGTATTCTCTGTTTTAAAGTGCAAATAGAGGCAAATACTGTTTGCACCTCATCGCAGACATCCCATCCTGCAAAAACGAATTTCTGTGAGATAGGAAACCCATAACATCCCCCCCCCAACCATAATATTTAAACATTTATCTATACTATTATTCATTCGCATAAGCCACCTAACACAGGTTCGTTCATTCAATAGTATTTGTGTGCCGAAAGGTAAAGTGATGTAGAGTGTGACAAAAAAATAAAAAAAATAAAAATGCAAGGGTCTCCATAAAATTCAGAAGACAGATTTGGAACAAGTGATAATCCCAGGTGAAACAGTAATGCGTCTTGGCTGATCGGTTCACCGAAAACGCATTTTAATATCAGGTTGAAGAACTCTCACTTGCTTAATTTCTGGGATATTGTGTATAATATGTGTGTGTCAGGGAGCTGTATCAATATGCAGGAGACTCCTGGACCTTCCAGGAGAGGTGGGATGTCTGTCATTGTTTTGTTGTATATTATAAAACAACAAATTTGGTGTATATTATTATATATATATTAAAATTATACATGGATACCACCTTCATTTGGGACATTACTTGTCCTTGTCCCTAAAGCCCGACACCTACCCCTAATCCTACTGTACCTGATAAATGCTTTTTCCCCTTTAAATTCTCGTTAGGCACTTTATTCCCACTTTTTGAATATTTTCTTCGAAATGTATTCTTTAATATTTTTATTTAAAATAAACGCCTATCCGAGCTGATATGCTTTGGGAAAAGGGAGAAGAATGACTTAGGAAAAAGGTGGATTCAAACTCGGGTCGGTCAAGCTAACACCACCCACTTTAATCACTCTGTAATTGTGTCTGACTCAATCAGACAATGGTGGGCGGAGTTAATTAAAAAAAATCTAAGGCGGGGTATTTATACTTGGTGTGAATATACATTTTGTCTTATTTAAATTAGACTCATTATATTTTGCACATGCAAATTTGCAAAAAACTATTTAGCACAATTAACTTTGAGATGTTTGGGTATTTTTTAGGGCTTTTCATTGCTCATTTGAAATACTTAACCCTGAGTCATTCTAAACCCCGGATAAACATAATATTGGGTTATTCATGCGGACGTTTCACACTGTACATTTCTAAACCCTGTGCTAACATTCTTTTTTTGCATATTTGTAGTGTCAGTGTCATTTATTGGATGAATGCAGCAACCCACTTCTATAGGCTATTAGGTGTGAAACCTTTCTCCACCCGGAGTTTAAAGTGGGGTTTAGGATGACGTGGGTAAAAGCCCTTCTGCCAATCATGGCATAATAGGGCATTATGCAGATGCATGGTTTAGTCAAGCGCACTTTCTGCATTTTAAAGAGCCATTTCAGTTGTCTGGATCGCTGTGGAACAGTGCAGATACAAAGTACGCCGGATTGTGATAGTCTGCAGCAACTGAATGTTTTGTTAGTTACCTGATTTGCATATTTCCTTAAAGGGATACTCCACTTTAAAATGAAAATTCTGTCATCATATACTCACCCTCATGTTGTTTCAATCCTTTATGAATTTCTTTCTTCTGCTGAAAAGAAAGGAAGATATTTAGAAGAATATAACCAGACAGTTTCTGGTCTCATTGACTTCCATAGTATATTTTTTTCCTACTATGGAAGTCAATAAGACCAGAAACTGTCTGGATACTGACATTCTTCTAAATATCTTCCTTTCTGTTCAGCAGAAGAAATAAATTCATACAGGTTTGAAACAACATGAGGGTGAGTATATGATGACAGAATTTTCATTTTAAAGTGGAGTATCCCTTTAAGTGGATTGGGTGCTAAAACAATGCCGATAGTGAATGGCTATGTCAGTGGCCGATAATCGTGAAATCACCCCTGAAAGTAGCGGCCCTGCAAAATAAATAAAATGTTCAGTTAATAGTGAGATAAAGATTCCCAGGACATCCCTGAGTATGTGGATTTTTATATTAGTTGTGATATTCATGTGGGAATTGCATACAATCGAGGGGTTTTCAGAGGCCTGACGAAAGACTCAGGCTGGGAGCAGATGGCGGGACTGTGCTAAGCTCACGCTGCATTTTGCATTGGGCAGCAGTTTGAGTTCAGTGGTGTGGCAGGAATTCCTCAGAGCCTGGGTCTCATCTGCTCTTATCAGTCGCCTGCAGTTGGGGAACGAGGTTAAAGACAGAGTTACAACATAAGGCATAAGGCGTAAAGCTTCAGGGGCAAGGTTGAGAGAGAGAGAGAATATTCCCCAAGAAAAGTCTGATAAATGCAGTGTGCATTTGAGTAGTCCGTCATGTTGGGGCCATCTGCACACGCCGTGAGTCTTACATTCATCACCCAAGTCATTTTTAAATGGAAATGTTCAGGGCAATAAATGGATTCCTTGCCACTGACATCCCAATTTAAGCACAGTGCAGAGCTGGAAGGTTTACTTTCCTACTAAAAATACAGAATATCCATTTTTTTTAATGGACTTTTAATCCTCTAATGCTAAATTGCTAGCCAACGTTGGATATAGATTTAAAACGAAATGGTGCGGATATGATTATCAAGTGTAACATGTAGATTCAGCTAGACTCCAATGGAAACACTATGTCATTTGCTGATCGAAAAAGAAATTACGCCCTTCCTGGACCTCCAGAAGGGAGACACCGGTCCCCTGAGGAACGTTATCTTAATGGCAGTGGTGACGATATGCTATTAACTTCATGTTCACCTCTTCACTTAATGCCAAAGATACTGTTAAAGTTCATCCTTAAAAGCAAATTCAGTCATCAATTGAGTCATTTCAAACTCGTATGTCTTTTGGGACACTGAAGGAAAAATTCTGAAGATTATCCTAGTCACTATTTTACATGCAATGGCATTGACTTGAATAAGGAGATATGGACCCTGCCACACTAAAACAGCTTCAAAACAAGGGTAGCAAATCAAAACAGTATTGTGAAAATAGTCTTTTGTTTAACAGTACAGAGACTGTTTGGACCCACAGTATTTCACCTGTACTGTTGTATTTTACCTTTGCTTTCGCCCCTAGGATATATTTTTCTGACTTTCCTCTGTAGTGTAGACAGTAACTGAGCACCTTTGTTTTTGTGGAAGCATTATACTTGTTAGTGGGCAGCGAGGCATGGCAAGATATATGCCCTACTAGCTCTCTCACTCTCTTTCTTATCTTTGTTCTATAGTCATCCAGACATAAAGACAAGGCTTGCTGGCTCATTGGTCGGTGTCTCTTTTGCTGTAAATATTTATAAAGCATGAGTTCTAAGATCAACACAAATCAAGGAGAGACGGAGAGACCTGGGAGAGAGTTTTTAGGGTATAAATATTTAAGTTTGTCTTGCTGCCTCTGGCATTAATTTTTATGATCGGAGATGATAGTATATCTATGATAGTAATAGTATACAATAAGAGTATTTGCTTATTTCCATGTCAAACACTTGTAGCTCAGTAGAATTATACTACATTAATATCTGCATTTAGAATTGTTTTCGGTCTACTGGCCGAATTTACTTGACATTTTGACCATGAGTACAAAAAGTTTTAGGAACTAATGCCACCTTATATACAGTATATGTCTTTATAACCACAATTGCAGCTGTACGTCAATGGCTATAGATTAGAGCATGGTTTCCATCACTGATAATATCCACAATGAGCACTTAGAAAAACATTAAATTCACTAGTTTAATCCCCAAATCACTCATTATTAGCACTAGCAGTATTTGGCTGGTTATCGATTCTGTTGCAGCTGAATACCATGAACAAAAATCAGCAATCTAAAGAACAACTAACTGATAAACTAACGCCTCGGTTACGACTGTAACCTCGGTTCCCTGAAGAGGGAACGAGCGTTGCGTCGAAAACTGACGCTATGGGAACGCTTTGCGTGATGACGTCTTGAAGCACATGTAAAATCAGTCCAATGGTGTGGCGGAACGTCAGAGGCGGGTGACGTCACGTACCAGGAAGCTATAAAAGCCGGCCCGAAACAGAAAACGAAAGCTTCGTAAAGTCTGAAGTCGCGCTGACAGGCATGAAGGAGATATGGCAAGGCGACGCAACGCTCGTTCCCTCTTCAGGGAACCGAGGTTACAGTCGTAACCGAGGCGTTCCCTTTCAAGGGAACTCCCGTTGCGTCGAAAACTGACGCTATGGGAACGTCTATACCAACGCCTCCATAGCTACAAATGTCTGTCCTGTGTGTAATCATGTGAGCAGCACTAAGAAGACAAAACATGACCCTGGAGTAGAGTCTAAATCCAGAGAGTAGAACCTGACGAAGGTGTGCGGTGAGGACCAGCCTGCCGCATCACAGACGTCCTGTAACGATACTCCTGATATAAGGGCCTTAGAGGCCGCCATACTCCTAGTAGAGAGCGACCGGACAGCCAAAGGAGAAGGCTGTCCAGCCGCCTCATATGCCAGTGAGATAGTCTCAACCACCCACTTGCTCATCCTTTGCTTAGACACTGGACCTCCCTTGTTAGGGGAGCAAAAGTCACTTTTACGCCACAGGGCAGCTCTGTGGACATACGCGTCTAACGCCCGAACAGGGCAAAGCAAATTATTCGCCTCCTGGTCCGATTCGAAAGGGAGGAGGACCTCCAAGTGCCACGAAGGAAACGAGATACCAAGGGGTCTTTCCCCACAGACATTCCACCCAAAGGACTGTGGTAAGCACCTATGGCCGCCACATAGACCTTTAAAGTGGACGGGGTCAGACCTGCAGTGAACCGTTCCTGCAGGAACTCCAGCACTGTACCAATTGGGCAGTGGACTGGGTCCAACCGACGGTCACTACACCAAGAAGTGAATACTCTCCACTTCAGGGCATAAAGTTTCCTCGTGGAGGGAGCTCTGGACTGTAGAATGGTCTCAACAACCTCGGTTGAGAGACCTGACTCTATGAGCTGGGCCCCCTCAGAGGCCAAGCCCACAGGTTCCACAGTTCTGGCCGAGGGTGAAATATCGAGCCCTCTGCCTGGGACAGAAGGTCCCTCCTGACGGGTAACTCCAGAGGATGCCCGTCGAGGAGGGACACAATATCGGGAAACCATACTCTGCCCGGCCAGCGCGGGGCTATAAGAAGTAGATGGACCCGGTCCCTGCGAACTCTTTCCAGAACTCCCGGGAGCAGAGCAACTGGGGGAAAGGCGTACAGACGTAGCCTCGGCCACGTCTGTACCATAGCATCCAGTCCCAGAGGAGCTGGATGCGTGAAGGAGAACCAAAGTGGACAGTGAGACGTCTCTCGAGACGCAAACAGATCCACTTATAATTTCCATATCAGCTCCACCACCTCGGGGGTGGAGCCACCATTCCCCGGGCCTCGGCCCCTGTCTCGACAGAGTGTCTGCTCCTATATTCTGGACCCCGGGGATGTAGGCTGCCTTGAGTGACAGCAACTTCCCCTGGGACCACAAGAGGATATGGCATGCCAGCGCAAACCCCCTTGATATAGGCGACTACCGACGTGTTGTCCGTATGTACTACACATGGTGTCCCCTGAGACCTGTGATAAAGCTCCTCAGAGCCCGGAAGACAGCTAACATCTCTAGGCTATAGAATGCCAGGAACGATGATGGTCTTCCCACAGACCTTGAGATGAGCGACCCTCAGGATCGCTCCCCAACCCGTGAGGGAAGCATCCGTCGTTAGCAGTTTGCGACGACAAGGAGCTCCCAGCACTGGGCCCTGGGACAGGAACCAAGGTTTCTTCCACATAACCAAGGCACGTAGGCATCACCGCGTGACCTTGATTGTGCGAAATGGGTTGCCCCTCGGGGAAAAACCCTCTGGTCCTGAGCCACCACTGCAGGGGCCTCATGTGCAGCAGTCCAAAAGGTATCCCGTTGGAAGCTGCTGCCATGAGACCCAACAGTCTCTGGAACTGTTTGACAGTGAGTAGCTGGCCTAGCTTTACACTTCTCACAGCTGCCAGGATGGAATCGAAGCGTGGCGATGACAGGCGCGCCTGCATCGACACTGAATCCCAAACCACGCCTAAAAAAGTGGTCCTCTAAAATGGAGAAAGCACACTCTTCTTGGCGTTCAGCCGTAACCCCAACTCTTTCATATGGGCGAGAACAACATCTCGATGTTGAACCGCCATCTAATGCGACTGAGCTAAAATCAACCAATCGTCGATGTAGTTCGTGATGCGAATACCCCGGAGGCGCAGAGGCGCCAGAGCTGCATCCACGCATTTGGTGAAAGTGCGGGGTGATAAAGCCAGGCCGAATGGAAGAACTCGATATTGGTATGCTTTGCCCCCGAAAGCAAACCTCAGGAACTTCCAATGACACGGACGGATGGAAATATACGTCCTTGAGGTCTATCGTGACAAACCAGTCCTCGGACCTGATCTGTGGCACGATTTGTCTCAAGGTTAACATTTTGAACTTGAGCTGCATGTACTCGTACAGAACTCGAAGATCTAAAATGGGACGCAATCCCACGTCCTTTTTTGGAACTATGAAGTACCGGTTGTAAAACCCGGTTTCCCTGTTGGAGGGGGGTACATATTCTATGGCCCCTTTCTCTAACAGAGTGTTTACTTCCTGTTCCATAACCAGAACCTGCTCGGGGCCCACCACTGTGGGCAGGACCCCCATAAACCGCGGTGGGCGTTAATAGAATTGTATCTAATACCCTTTTTCCACGGTCTGCAGGACCCAACGAGAAACATTTGACAGTAGCTTCCACGCTGTCAAAGATTCTACTAGAGGTACCAGTCTCTCGAGACTGGTTTCTGGATTTTGTTGCTGTTGAGTAGTCGGTTCGTCGCCCTGTAACGGCGCACCGGCAGGGAACGACCAAACAGACTGCTCCAGCACCCTCCTCAGAGGGGGCGGGCATCCCGAGGCCACTACGTTTCCGGGTGGACCTTGAGATATGTGCTCGCCGGAGACCGCTGCGCCCTGTAACACCGGAGGCGGCAGGGTTGGCAGAACGGTCCCCTGAGGGCACCGAAGAGAGACGGCACCGTATTTTTCTCCTGCTGTTGAGTAGTCGGTTCGTCGCCCTGTAACGGCGCACCGGCAGGGAACGACCAAACAGACTGCTCTAGCACCCTCCTCAGAGGGGGCGGGCATCCCGAGGCCACTACGTTTCCGGGTGGACCTTGAGATATGTGCTCGCCGGAGACCGCTGCGCCCTGTAACACCAGAGGTGGCAGGGTTGGCAGAACGGTCCCCTGAGGGCACCGAAGAGAGACGGGCACCGTGAAAAGAGGTATTAACCGCTCTGCTTCGGGGGGACTACCCTCATTTGTCCTGAGCCCTCAGACATCAGGACTTTTTCCCAGCAGCCTTCTTGGCGGTAATAACGGTCCGCAGATCCGTTTTACCCCTCGAAGACTGCTGGGTTTGAGAGCGCCCTCCGTGTCCCCGAGATTTTTGTGGGGGAGCACGAGAGGACACACTCTGTTTTTGAGTGGCACGATGTTCAGCGCTCTTTTTAGAGGAGTGAGGCTGCTCCCGCTCAGCAGCCTCAATGAAAGAACGGCGGGGGAGAAGTTTTTGTAATGCAGCTGCCTGTTTAGCAGCTTCCTGAGATTTAGCTACCGCACTGTTTACTGCATCACCAAATAAACCAACAGTGGAAACCGGAGCATCTAAGAGAACGTGCTTTTCTTTCTCTTTTATATCGCTCAAATTGAGCCACAGATGCCTCTCAGTGGCCACCAGGGCTGCCATAGACCGCCCGATTGATTTAGCGGTCTCCTTGGTGGCCCTGAGAGACAGATCTGTGGCTCTGCGTAGTTCAGCCACTGTGTCAGGACCAATTCCCCCGCCCTCCTCTAAATCCCCCAATAATTCTGCCTGATAGGCTTGCATAATAGACATCGTATGCAGACACGCTGCAGCTTGACCAGCGGCTGCATACGATTTATGAACCAGAGATGATGTGAATTTTACTGGCTTAGAGGGAAGTGAAGGAGCTTTCAGGGAAGATGCCGTTGCTGGAGAGAGATAGCTCGCAAGCGTCTCCTCCACCTTCGGCATCTCCCCATAACCATATTCTTTATATTTGTGAATGGAAGAATAGTGGGATGTTTGTGGTGCATACACTCTGTATGAAACCGGTTTTCCCCACGATTTCGACACCTCGGTGTGGAGATCGGGGAAAAACGGAAGGCTTCTTCGCTGAGGCTGTGTACGAGATGGCAGGAAGCGTTCGTCGAGCTTACTTTTCGAACGAACGTCCTGCCTATCCTCTGGCCACTCAATAGATAATCTGTGAACTGCTCTCGTGACAACATCGAGCAATTCCTCAAAAGCGTGAGACTGAGGTGGCGAATCCTCAGACTCAGCTTCAATACTAACAACGTCCAACTCCTCAGAGCTGGACAATTGCAGTATTGGTGCCTCCATCGGGGGGGAAGAAACCGCAGTGCGTGCTTCCACACCCTGATGAGAGGCACTGGATCTATCAGAAGGATTTTGAGATAAGGCAGAGCCCGTCTCAACATCCACTGATAGATCCATTTGCGAACCCCAGGTCTGTGATTGCCGCCGTGCCTCGGCAGCGGCGGGACCCGAGCCCTGGGGAACGCGATCGGGATTGAACCGAGCCAAGCGGGATCGGAGCGTGCGCAATGGAAGCGCGTCGCAATGCACACAGTCACCACCCTCGAGTGCTGACTGGGCATGCTCCTCACCCAAACAAACAACACAAAGAGTGTGAGTATCACCTCCCGTTAAATAACGCGGGCAGGGATGGACACACACTCTAAACTGCTGCTTGCTCGCCATACTGAATATATATATATATAATATAGACAGACAACACCAAATAACAAGGACAGATTCAACACAGAGCGCAACTGAAGACTCAGAAAGCTTTCGTTTTCTGTTTCGGGCCGGCTTTTATAGCTTCCTGGTACGTGACGTCACCCGCCTCTGACGTTCCGCCACACCATTGGACTGATTTTACATGTGCTTCAAGACGTCATCACGCAAAGCGTTCCCATAGCGTCAGTTTTCGACGCAACGGGAGTTCCCTTGAAAGGGAACTAATATAAATTTCAAACATTATTAAAGACAAGTATACAGTAAGTAATATACAAAAAGAACAAATAAGCAAATTAGTAATAGGACAAATAAAACAACTGAAACAAGTTTGGAAATTGAAATCAAATGTAAAATACTGCAATGTTTTATTTTTTATAAACAAAAATTAGATGAATCCTCATTAAAATTACAAAAGTGATTCAGTCAAGATCAGAAAATAATTTAAATTTTCTTATGTTCTTTGATTAACATTAATGACACAGACGGTAGCAGGTTTACTGTCACTTTAAGACCTAGATCCAATAAATTGTTACAAATGCATTTTCTTTCTAAACTATTTTACGTTAAAAAAACTGCATGCTTGTGTCGAATTAAGTTCTCTTTCGCGTCTTCTTGCACTTGAATGTTTAAAAAACTATTTAAAATGTGGACACAGGAATTTATAAGCGGAAGTGGAATTAAATTTTTTATAACAAGTTTCACATGCCTGAGCTTAAGTATCCGATTACAGAATTGGAATCAATGTTCGATTCCCAACCCTATCAGGGATGTAAAAGTATGTTCCAAACTAATTTGTTTTAATGAAATTACAAAAATAAATGCAAACATATCTCCCCAATCCTGACATAAAGCCTCCGGGCTTCTTTATTACAACGAAATACAATGCAATGAGAAATCCTGCTGATAATTGGAAAGACTTCTTCTGTAGTAATTGCTAGGGTTGTGTTCCTGTTCAGAATAGAACTAGCTTACAGAATTATACTATTAAAAATAAGCAAACAGGGATGCAGACTTGCAAATCAGTCAAATTTGAATTTAGGGAAAATGACCTGAAATCCAAAGAAATGCATATACATTTTTATTGTTTTATATAGTTTTATAGTTTAGCTTACGCGTTTGTGCGTTAATCAGTTCACTAGCTCTGTGACAAACCAACCCACCCTATCAATGTTCACGCCGTTCATGTACATCTAATTAACAGCATTCTAGAAATATTAATTTATATCTCGTTGGGGAATTGGCTTGTCTGGATGTGCAATACCATGTTGCATTATTTTTTGATTGGTAACTATGCTCTTTTATATAATTGTTTGCCTTTCTCCAGTGATCTGTCATCAGGATTGTGGGCTGAGATTGATGACATTCTGCAGGCGCTGTGAAGCCCATTGTGCGATCATTAGGATATTACTTGCCGCATGTCGTCATGCTACATTTGCCAAATTACACTGACATCTTAATGAGAGAGAGGAGGCCTGGTCCTTAGCGAGCCTGACTATAGAAACCCTGCAGTTACAACATGGCAATGTATCATTTCACCCTTTGTTCTCCTTACAGTTTTTTGCTTCTTCTGTTTCTCTCTCTTGCACATACTCTCCATTTCTCTCTCGTTCTTTTTTTTCCCTCCTTGTGCACACACGCAGGCATGCCATTTGACTCTTACATCACATAACAGACAGCTTGCGCAAGGCCCTCAATTCGGCCAGAGAGCCTGAGCAATTACTCACTCAGAGAGCCAGGCCTTCACTCAGCCCCGCAGCTACACAGCCAGACCAGTTATCACTCGCTTTGTGCTGTTTGTGGAAACTCCTTTGGCTCAATTGTCATGATTTTTCATACGTCTGCTCTAAAAGGCTGTGAACTGAGAGAAACGGAGAGGGAGGACCAGCAGTACAATACCTCTGAAAAAAAAAAAACCTGTGGTGTGTAAGAGACAGACTGAGCGAAGAAAGATGAAGGGGACGAGTGAGATTGTGGGTAAAAGGGGGGGGGAAACGAGTGAGGGAGCAGATAAGTAAAGAAAGAGAAACAGACAGAGATGAGATGAGAGGGAAAGAAAGAGCAAGAGTGAGATGAACTGCCCTGGGATGTAAATGCTGACAGATTGGCTGTAAGAGTGTGCAGCGTCCAGCTGGAAGATGGCCACACTGGGAGATCTCACACCACTCTGAACTGCCCGTCAGTACGGCACTCATCACAACAGGCCTGTTTGAGGAACTTCTGCAAAACACAAAATAATAGAAGTGCCGGAGTGCTAATTAAAGAATCAGTTCAACTAGAACCTTTTACTCACCTTCATGTTCTTCCAAACCTTCTTTCTTCACAAAGAGATACATTTTGAAGAATGCATTTGCCACTCATTTACAATTAATAGAATTTGAGTCATTGAATAGCTTTGTGTAATGAAAAAAATGTCTAGGTTACATAGGGTAACCCTCGTTCGCTGAAGGAGGGAACGGAGACGCCACGTCGAGACCGACGAATAGGAATCTCGCTAAAGAGGCACATTGGCGTGCAATCATTTGCATCAGCTGTTCAGCCATGCAGCGCAGGTATATAATGAGTAGGAGGTGCGATTGCACTTCAGTTTTTTGCTGATGAGCCGAGCTGATAAGCTGGCTGCCCCAGCGGGCTGCAGCAGATGTGGCGTCTCCGTTCCCTACTTCAGGGAACGAGGGTTATCATATGTAACCTAGATGTTCCTCTTCAGTCGGTCAGTCTACGCCACATCGAGACCGACGAATAGGAATCCCTACCAAAGGGCCACAGCTGCTGAGCCAATCAAGCACCCTGTGCAAGCTTCTTGCCTGTAGGATGATAAGAGATGGCTTACACAGAATATAGCTGTCACTGTTGTTCCGTGATAATCCATACAGTGAGATTATTGGATAACACTGGAAAAGTGTGCCCTTCTGTTAGGAAGGAGAACGCTGCGAAACCCACATTCTTCCCCGAAGGAGTTAGGTGGAGATATACATATGGACTAACCCGAAGGTTGTACTGCATATGAATACTGGGTGACTTAGCCCAAGGGAAAGACACAGGTTTCCGTTTAAGAGCACACCGGGGCGAAGCGACCCCAGATGCTTCTGACTAGAGGAGGAGATGGCAGGCGAGTTGTGACATGCGTCGGGAGCGTAGACCACCTTGTCGGTTGATGTACGCAACGGTCGCAGTGTTGTCCGAACGGACCAGCATGTCCCTGCCCTGTAGCGGCCTCTTTACGTGGCTCAGATCGAGACGCACTGCTAGCAACTCGAGGCAGTTGATGTGCCAAAGCAGTTGGGGACCCGTCCATACCCCTGACACTGCATGCCCGTTGTACGTGGCACCCCAGCCGGTGGCAGAGGCATCTGTGAACACCACAGCATGCCTGGACACCTGTTCCAAGGGCACTCCTGCCCACAGGAACGAGGGGTCTGACCACGGGCTGAAGGTCTGGTGGCACGCCGGTGTGATTGCCACCCGGTGAGTGCCGTGATGCCACGCCCATCTCGGTACTCGGCCGTGAAGCCAGTGATGAAGCGGTCTCATATGGAGCAGCCCGAGCGGTGTTACCGCTGCTGCCGCTGCCATATGCCCCAGGAGCCTCTGAAAAAATGATAGAAGAGGCAGATTAGAGTGGTGAGTATTCTCTCCCCCCACTGCTCTCTGGGCCCTCTTCGCATAGCCGAGCCTGATGGTCCGAATGAACCAGTGAGACGGACTGGGGAGTGCTAGCCAGGCTCGCAGAGACCGTACAAGCGAGACCAAAGGGACTGAAGGCGTACTTGCAGTGGGGCAGCGAGATGGAACACAGGGAGGCTCTCTCCGGGAGGCGGCCAGTAGTGAGGTCTGAGTGTGCTATGCAACACTTACCTGGTTCCACGTGGCAGGAGGCGCAGGAGGAGGCTTGGTTACGTTCTCGAACTGCATGCTGCTGCCTGCTGGCGATAGAAGAGGCGGATGAGAGTGGTGAGGATTCTCTCCCCCCACTGCTCTCTGAGCCCTCTTCGGACCCAGAGATGAAAGAAACTGCTCTTTTATTGAAAAATTGGGTACCGCTGGTTTTGACACCAGCGGCGGCACACAAACAAAAGGAAACACAGGATTTACCACCCGGCCCTCTTCCAGGGGAGGGAGTGGTGCGGTCAGCATCTCTTGAAGAGCAGTCCCATCCATCTCCGGCTCGCCTGTCCTAGGGCCGCTTACCCCTGGCTTTGCTGCCCCTCTTGGCAGGAGCCTGGACGGGCGGGGTGGCCTGCCTGTGACTGGCTCCTCGGCACCGCTTAGGTGGAGGCTGCTGCGCGGGAGCGAGGGCAGATGCATGAGGACGCCCCCAGCGACGAGCAGACTGAGGGGCTGCAGGCGACAGGCAGACAGGGCTGCGGCAGGATGTGCTTAATCGCCTCAGTCTTTTTTTGTACAGCCGAGAACTGCTGGGCGAAGTTCTCGACCGCATTGCCGAAGAGGCCGGTCTGGGACACGGGGGAGTTAAGGAACCTGACTTTGTCGGTCTCCCTCATGTCAGCCAGACACAGCCAGAGATGGTGTTACTGGACCACCATAGTGGACATCGCACGACCCACCGACTGCGCGGTCACCTTCGTCGCACGAAGAGCGAGGTCCGTCACGGCACAATGTTTTTGGAGAACTTGGGGATCATGACCACCCTCGTGCAGTCCTTCAGTGCCTTGGCCTGATGGACCTGCATCAACGCCATGGCATGTATGGCAGAGGCGGCTTCCCCACAGGCCTTGTAAGCCTTGCCGGTTAAGTCCGATGAGTACTTACAGGCCCGGGAAGGGAGACA
The DNA here is from genome assembly GCF_965113295.1 of Leuciscus leuciscus. Lineage (NCBI taxonomy): Eukaryota > Metazoa > Chordata > Actinopteri > Cypriniformes > Leuciscidae > Leuciscus > Leuciscus leuciscus. Next base: position 22,440,624 of record NC_138731.1, read on the forward strand.
CGGCTCTCCGCGTCAATTGGAGTTAGGGCACAGTTGCATAGCAACGGCACGCTCCACTGGTGGGATGTGTGTGTAACCCTTAGCCGCCCCGCCATCAAGGGTGGTGAGGGAGGAGGAGCCACTGGGACGGTTTCTGGCAGTTAAAGGTGCCGTCCACGCCTCAGTGAGCTCCTCATGTACCTCCAGGAAGAAAGGCATCGGGGTGGGTTGCTGAGAACCAGCTTGCACCACCCCGAGATACCAATCATTCAGCCTCGAGGGCTCGGGACACGGTGGAGGGTTCCACACGAGCCCAATCCTGTTGGCGACCCGGGAACACCTCGTGGATGGTTCCTCTACTGGCTGCGGAGCGTGAGAGGGATGAGGGTTCCTAGGGGGTTAGATCCCCAAAGGAAGCGCGCTCACTGTGATCCTCAGGTCACCCGCACCACTGTCTGAAGTAACCCTCAGAGGAGGGTTAGATCGCAGAGGAGGCGCAGGGACTCCGCCCCTTTGCAGGAACGAGAGTCTCGACCGTAGCTCCGAGATGGTCATCTTCCCACAATGGGTACATGACTCCACGAACACTGCCTCAGTGTGTTCAATGCCCAGACATGCGATACAGCGCTCGTGACCATTCCGTGATCCCCGGTAACAACCGCATCCAGAAACACACAGGTAGAGTGACATCTTTAAAAGGATGCACTCTACCCGTGTAAGCTCTTTTAGGGACTGCTGTCCTTGGTGCTGAAGCACACAGGGGAATGGTTGCAGCGAACACGGACAGGAATGTGCACCTGTCGTGCGCTGTCTCTCTCGCCGGCGATCTTACCAGCTGTAAGGATAGCCTTTCAGCGCTCTTACAGCGCACCTTACTAGCTGTTAAAACAGCTTTTTTGTTTTGCTCAATTTCAAAAGATACAACAAAAAACAAAGTATATATATATATATATATATATATATATATAGGGAGAGAGAGAGAGAGAGAGAGAGAGAGAGAGAGAGAGAGAGAGAACTGACCACGCTGCCGCACTGTATCACTCACACCAGACTGGAGAGGTCCCATTGAGAGCTCGCTCGTTCTGGTAACACTCTTCTTAGTAGAGTACACAGCATCGAAGTGCTCGGCTACAAAGCAAAAAGCTGAAGTGCAATCACACCTGCTGCTCATTATATACCCGCGCTGCGTGGCTGAACAGCTGATGCAAATGATTGCACGCCAATGTGCGTTGGCTCGTTTAATTTCACTCGAAGTAGATCTCTAGCAAGATTCCTATTCGTCTGTCTCGACGTGGCGTTGACTGACCGACTGAAGAGGAACAAAATTTAAGACATTAATCACTGAAAATGATTATATATACCCTAGCTTTACTAGTCACGTTTGTGAAAGTTTGTGAGAGAAGTAACTGATTTGTGAACAAATAAATTTTTTTTGTGAATTGGTTGATATGAGTGAATGACAACATTTTGGTCTGTTCATAAGTTGTATGGATGACTTTTATTTATCCATTTTCTAAATGCATTTTAATTTTATTGATAACATTTCTTTTTCTTTTTTCAGAAATGTTTTGAGCTTGTAATTCTTAATCAAAATGTCATAACTCAATATTCCTGTGAAACTACAGACTTTCTGGTGGCATAGACCAGACTTCCTCAATAATTTAGCGTGTTCAAACCCCACCCCTTTCTTAAATTAACTGCAAGCTTATTTTCAGATCTGCCTCCAGACAATCAACAACTGGTGGTTTGAACCATGTCCCGCCCTACATCTATTTCTTTTTCCATAATCCAATTTACTCGGATATACGTCACAATATGTTATTCTACTTTAGCTTAGGACTGATCGATTATGGCAAAAAATCATAAATATGATTATTTTGAAGAATATCATCAGAAGAATCACTCTATGACATTTATAATACAAATTCTGAGGTGTCTCATCCGTCAGCTGATCTGATATTCGCTACATTAATGAGATGAATGCAACTTTTAATAAGTATTGGACATTTCTGACTTAACCATTTAAATGTTTAGGACGTTTGTGCTGTAAGAATGTACAGGGAGACTTGCTCGCTGGCTTCTCCTTTTATGACGTCATGAGCAATCCAGTCATTTATATAGATCAGTGGTTTAACCAAGTCATATAGGTTTGTTACAACATACAGGGGAGTAAATCAGTTTCTGGGTCTTTATACCTCTACAGTTCTACCCATTGCTTGTAATTCTATTAGTTGGACTGTTTTGTTTAACACTGTACTTGTAAAGTGGGTCTGTAATTGAGAAGACCCCCACTGAGCATGCTCAGTGGAAACTTCTCTGTCATCAAATTCCTCTTTAAATGAAGCTCATTATGCATTAAGCACAAGTAGATCTTGATTGGAGTGCAGGATTTCAAAGTGAGGTTCAAAAATAGCTTCAAAGACTTCAAAATCATTAGAACAGAAAATCAACACAAGCATGCAATGACCAACATTAGGACGATGCACCCTTTCAAGACAACAGACAGTTTTAGGTAACATGAACACATCTTTTACTCTGGGTAATCCCAAAATTAAGATCTATCTCAGAGTCTCAGAGCATCAATTAGAGATGGGTAAATTGAAGCACAGCCATTCGGGGCTTCCTGTTGAAGGTCTACAACTAAAATATCAAAGAAAGAGAGTTGCATGTGTGCTGTGCTGCATATTTCATAGATTTCCTTTTACAACTGTTTCCTTTATCAGAGTGTTTGAAAATCAATGTATGCTTTTATGCATGTACTTAAGAGTTTTTTTATCACAATGTTAGAGATAGCCTCTGGTCTGAGCCTCTGTGCCTGAATCTGCTTTCATGGGTGCCAGTATAAAGACAGATCCTGGCACCGCACCAGGTTTGATGTTGTTTTGCCGCCTACACTGCACTTCTCTCCTCTTTTGTGTCAGAGGAGGGAGTAGAGATAAAACAGAAAGCAGAAGTTGAGGGAATGTTGTTTTAGAAGTTTATTGATTAAAAAAATAGAAATAAATCCAGGAATTTATAAAGATCTTTTCCTTCACCCTCAGCTAGTAATCAATCTGAGATGTTTCATAATGACGTGCCATGCATAGAGCTTTTTCCCTGACTAGAGTTCTATAGATGTCTTTGAGTTCATTATGAATCAGGGGTGTCATGGACAATATATATTTAAATATTGACCACTTTTATAAACTAATGTTCAACAGATTGGGTCCAATTTTTTTTCTCAATATTACTGGTTTACTGTTTTTTTTTTTTCTTTTTTTTTTACATAAATGCAGCCTTGATGGGCATAACAGTAACCCAGGCAATACTCAGTTTAACGCATTATTGTAAAAAGCGGACAATGAGACTTAATTTAGACATGAATGCGTGGTTTGTCACAAACACCTTTTTTCATGATTACCTGTAACAATCATGGAATGTCATAGATACAGTTTTTTTGGACGTGACATTGAGATTCCACATGGCTCAGAAATTGGAGGGGGCACGTGGGCATGACACTTCTGTGCTGAATGTTGAATTTTAGCAGTTGCTCTTAGCAGGCAGCAGTTAATAGCACAGAACGAAATGAGGGAACCCAGAAGTTCACATTTGAATGCAATCAAAATGTTTTTTCTGAGAATGATGAGTCAAACTCGCTCCACTGCCTCACCCACTTAAGAAATCCATCATATTAAGTTTTATCAGTGACACTTCATTTGCCGAAGCCATAAAATCAAAGATGTGTGTTAACCATTGATCATTACCATCAATCAATGGCTTTTATTAATTAAAACAAGACATGAACTGGCCCTCTGTGGGTCATAGCAGGAATTGCCGCTCTGAGCCACTGGCAGCCGGTAGGCTCCTTTTTTCAGGTGTCACTGAAATAGATGATCTCACTAAACAGGGACTTCATTAGCACTCAATCGAGAAGCAGGGGGAGGCGTTCAGTGTAAACTTAATCTCAAATGGAATGGATGTGTTTTAAGTGTCCACACCTTGCCAATCTGTCTGAATCGCTGGAGGCTGGATAACCTTTGGTCCTGTTAAAACTTAATGATGTGTCTGCTGCTGCTCGAAGTGCCCACCTCCCGATAATTAGCACATGCACAGGAAAATTAACTGCTTCAGTTTTGAACTCAAATGGATTTGATATCATTGCAAAGTTATTGTGCATTGAGTGCATGGAGAGAGAACAGCCGTTCATGGTTGTGCAACACATTGCATACTGACATTCAACTAATCTGATTCATAGACGTTGAATTGGGAATAGATAGACCTAGGTATGTTTCGTGGTGTCTTTTAAATTAAATACAATTTATTGTATTCCACTTTATAACTTAAATGGAATGCGAGCTGGATTATTCGTAGGTATTTGTACTTTTGTATGTTATGTATGTGCTGAAGTAAATGCACAATTTAAATGTATTGGCAGCATCTAAATCATAAAAATATACATATGCAAAGCTTTAGAGAGATAATATTTACAAATACTTTATATTTATATTATAAATACACTGTAATAAAAAAAAAATCTGAAAGTGGTGTGAGAAAAACTAAAAAGGTACAGGCAATTTTCTGCTAGGGCATTATTGGTTTATGGAAATTTCCTTTAAGCCTAAAACACAACACAATGCAAAGGGTAAAAAAAACCTGCAAAAAATCTATACGGAGCATTCCTTCATTTTAAAAGTACATTTAACCCTGTTTTTCATTCATTCATTCATTCACTGATTTTCTAATAAATAGTGTATATTTGTATTGTTAAATGTTATTGTTAAATACTGTGGATATGGCACATGGAGATATGGAGTAGGCTATTACACACAGTATTACAATTGTTTTGTATTTAACAAAAATATAAAAAATACAATAAAATTTACTTTTTACTTTCATAAATGCAATTTTGTATGAACCTAAAAGGATTCGTAAATATATCTCTAAAGTTGTTCATATACATAAAATGCTTATTTCACCCAAACGTAAAAATTCAGTCATGAATTACTCACCTTCATGTCGTTCCAAATCCACAAGACTTTCATTCATCTTCGGAACACAAATTAAGATCTTTTTAATGAAACCTGAGAGATTTTGGTCCCTCCATTGACAGCCTACGCAACTACCACGTCTATGATATAACAAATAAAAACCACACTTTCTGTACTAATATCTACAGTTAATAGTGAGATCACGTTGGTCTGGCATGCATTTGTGCTTTTTGCATTGCCTCTGATGTGAACCAACATAAAAAAATTAAATAAAAATTAAAATAAAGGGTTTATTTATTTATTAAATACAGTTAAATTTCAATTATCATTTGGGTACTTGGACAATTTATACAAGAGCCAGACAATTGTTTTACTGTATCTTCATAAGGACTTTTTTATTTAACTGTGTTGGTGAAAATATGGTGTGCCTGCATTTGGTTTTTAAAATGTCTTCAGCCTTGTTTGGAAGGATATTAAGTCTTTTAAATGAATCTTTTTAATGCCACGTTTTGAAGTAAAGCATTTGAGGTAGCTTTATAGGTAGGGATTGAACTTTTAGTTGGCATATCTCTTCAGATGTTATCGTGCTGTGCTTCATCTCATAGGCATTAACACCTTGGCTAATAGTACTGTAACATTTATGGTTATGACTTTTGAATTGGTTACAGTCAGACACAGTATAATTGACGTGGCCATATTGCAAAAGAATAGGAAAAGTACTGTACTGACCTAAAAAATTAGGAGTTAAAGTGTATCTGTTGAATGCAGATAGTGTATTTCATGCTAACAACATGTTAATTAGCGTAGAAGAACTCCCTGGTGAGAAGACTGGTACAGTCTTTCTCGCACCTTAATCTCAAGTTGTCTCTGGTGTTGAAATGTGTGTAGAAGCCCCACTGAGTTTTCTCAAGTGCTCTACTGCAACAAGCATAATTAGATTGAATCGTTTGGCTACTCAAACGAAACTGAGCACCTCGCCTTCAGCACTGACCACTGGTTCCGCACCTGAAATGACGTTCTTTTGAAGTACAGCTTGAATGAGACCCATTAAAATGCATTTAACCTCAACTGGAATTCTCAAAAGGTACACCGCTCAGTGAAAGGCGGGCGCTCTTACCCTCACTTAATCACTTCGTTCGCGGACGGCACAAACTCATATTCTGGTGTGCAAATTGCTCATGCTTGGAGTTTACTACAAAATGGCCACTTTGCTAGAAATGAAAAACGGCCTGGTGTCTCAGATGTGATTTATATGGCACTGATGGCTTCGCGTGCAGTGGCAAGAGTGTGGGGGTGGATCCACCAGCTGCTGAAATATCACATGACCGGCCCTCATTTCTGTCTCCAGGAGATGCTACCTGATAAATTATGGTTATGTAATTTTATACCACACACCAGGAGAGTGACTGCCCTTCACATGAATTTAAAGTGCTTCACCTTCTACTGAGTTGAACTGAAGTGAAAAGGAGCACATTGCAGTCAATTTTCATGAACTGCCTTCAGAATTGTAGCGCAGCACTGTGCCTGCCATGTGGTGGTGTGTGAAAGGCTGCAAATAATATGTGTTCTTGTGGATGGATGTTCAGAACCAGAACAGTTCCCCACCACTCAGACACATACTCATGCAGCATTTATTTGGAGAGGATTGTCTTCTGCACTGTTGTGATTAGGTTGTCTCTTAGATTAGGACAAAGAGGTTTCCTCTGTATTACAGCCGATACAAAATGTATCTAACCGCTGGTGACCCTCTGTTTATATAATGCATTGGACAAGGGAACAGCTGCTGTTTTAGCAAGTTCTGTCATTGTTTGTAACATGGGTGTCACTTGGTGGTGAGGACAGTTGTGAGATGGGACAGATGTGCTAGGAATGACATCAGTTTAGCTCTTCAATTTTAATTAGATTATGCACAATTTAATCATAATTATCCAGATATAAGGTCTAGTAGAGAATTTTCTAATTTTTGGTTTGAAACTGGACTATACGCAATAATATTTCTATTTATAATGCAGAAGATATTAAATATGACTTTTTGGTCTGGTGGCAATGTTTTTGTCTTGAGAATGAAAAGATTTGAGTTCTAATTAATCCTAATGTTACCAAAACTGTTTTTGTAGCAGGGACGCATTTTGTTTTATGATTTCATTACTAGAACTGAGAGCGAGCTGTAGAATAACTGATTCCAGCACCAGATAACGGTCATTATAACATGACCGTTATAAAAAAAAAAAACTAAAAAAACCTGCTCTACAATTGTAGATGTTTCCTCTGTATTATACACATCTCTACCACAAGCTGTTTCATAAAGCTGTCGGGACAAAATCGGCAGTGGCAGAAAGTATGATGCCTTTGGTTGCTGCAGGGAGAAAGACAGGCTTGAATCTGCATGAGCCTGGGCAAAATGGGATCAATAAAAGAGCAATGAGCATTCATAGTACACTGACTTTCACAACAGTTTTTCAGATTGTACTGAGGGAAATGTCATTGGGGAGACAGTGCATTGATACCAGGTTATTGAATGGCAAAGAAAGTAAAAATAGATCATTTTAATGAAAAAGAAGGAGACAATGCGAAGCACAGACATTAAGTATTTCATCAGGCTGTTTTATATCTGGAGGAAGTGTAATGGATCAGACTGCTTTACAGTCTGGATGACATCTTAACAATGATCAAACAGTAGGGTATCTGGCTCTTTACCCCCTGGGAGCAAGCTGGTAGAAGAGCATGTTCTCTGTTGTCTAGTGAAAATGGTGCTCCGGCGAACATCACTCCTTCCGAGTCAAGATAGGAGGTTAATGGAGTAAAATAATTCATTCACATTTCAAATTGCAACTCGATTTTTTTGTACTTGAGGAAAGGCTAGATGCCTATGTATATCTATTGGATCCCTCATGCAGTGCTGTAAAAATTATTCACACTTTTACGTGTTTTATCTGTACCTCAAAAACTGTAAAACACTTCACTTAAGAGTGAATAGATTGGAGTTGCAGATCATCTGTGTTGTGAAGCATTGATCGGTGAGATCTATAAGGCCCAGTGCATTTCACACCAAAGAGCGAACTGATATAACCTTAGCGATCTCTGGGTAAAACAGCCTATTGTTTGGAACTCAGATAACAAGACAGCAAGTAAAGCATTTGAAAATCAATATAGAATAAAACCGGCTCTTAGAAGCCTGAAAGTATGTCCAGGAGCTACCTCGCTTCCAATTCACCCTGCTGCCGCGTAGCCTGTCTGTTCTCGGTTGTTCTTTTGCTCTGACTATCTTTCTTTTCCCCCTCTCTCAGTCCTAAGGGCCCAGAAGCCCTAGCAATGCAATCCTGATTTGGGAACGCACTCTTATTTGTAAAGATCCCTGACAGCTCCACGCGTCTTGCCAGCAAAGTGTTGAAAACGAGGCGCACGGATGATGTACAGAGACAGTCTTTCACGGCCCCTCAGTCTTTGTTTCTGTCACTCGTTCTCTTTCCCCCTCTCTCCTGACACTTTTGCATGCGCTCAGTCTTACCTGTCAGCTTGCAGCACAAAAGTTGTTCTCATCACTGTATTCGGCCACACCGAAGATGCAGCATCTGCACTCTTGGCGGAGGAACGCTGATTGATGTTTCACTGTACCACCATCATTTCCTATTTAGCTCCATAGCTGCCTCTGTGTAACCCCTGCATATATTACTGGAGCAGGATATTTGACTTTGCAGTATATGGGTTATACACAGTATGTAACCACATGTGATTATATCGATTTTTTTTTAAAAGTTTCCCTTTTAAATGTCAATGGAATTTCTCCTGGGGCTTCTGGTGCTTCAAATGACACAAACACAAGGATATCACCTAATAGTGCTCTCGTGGCACTACAGTGCTATGCCTCAAGTTCATTGTTTTACCAGTAAAGCTGGGAATATGCACACTAATGTTTAGGGTGTGTAAGGTTTAAATGAACTTTCTATTCATCAAAGAACCCTCTAAAAAGTATCAAGGTTTCCACAAAAATATTAAGCAGCATTACTGTTTTCAACATTGAAACAAGAAATGTGTCTTGAGCAGTAAATCAGCATATTATAATGATTTCTGAAGGATCATGTGACACTGAAGACTGGAGTAATGATGCTGGAAACTCAGTTTTGCCTATTACAGAAATGAATTGAATTTAAAATATATTCAAATAGAAAAGATGTATTAGAAATTGTAATAGTCTTTCACAATATTACTGTTTGTACTGTAAGTGCAACCTTGGTGAACATAAGAGGCTTCTTTCAAAAGCATAACAAAATTCTACCCACCTCAAACTTTTTAACGGTAATGCACATTAAATTACTTTTTGTCCACCTCATGTACTGGAAGACTAATGCAGTGCTTGCAGTATGAAAGGGCTTTGTAGTCGGCCTTTGTTGCATTTAAGATTAGTGCTCTTTGCTGGGATTCCTGTATGTTGTGGATTAGGAGTTACAAGTATCCTGTTTATGAAGGGATTTGAAGAATTAGGGATGAAACAGAATGGTATACACGCAATGCAAATGTGCTAATTTCCCTCTCCAGTACGAATACATATGTAAATGAATGCAGTTTTGTAGAAACCTCTTGTTATATCTATTTGCATGATATAAAATATGCTGGTGAAACTTGCAGCATGTCAAAAGAAGGTTTTACTATACTGCTTTTGAGAAAGCAGCTATTATTCAGTTGTCTTCTCATAAAGGTTTCATTTGCAGTAAGACGTCCCACAACAATGCGCAGCCACAAATGGAGATTATTGATTCAGTCAATTGCCATAAAATCACATCCATTTCCTGCCTATTCAGCAGTCAGCTGCATAGAGTGTGGTGAATGAAATATCCACACAAGCCCATTACCGAGCCAAAATCCGAATGGAAAAAGAGCACATCAGGCCATCAAGATGAGAATAATCTAATATCTGCCTGCAATTGAAAATTCCTCCATTCAGCGAAATGTCCCTTTTTAAATTTGAGGCCTGACTAGATAGATTAACAGAGCATATTATAGTGGTAATTTGTGTGGAGAGTAAAAGCTTTACCTAGACCTATTACCAAGACAAATAGGAAGGCTGATGCATTTTGCAGGAGTGGATGGTGGGGCTGGGGTGGGGAGGCATCTTGGCGGTCGGAAAAGACGGAGAATTCAAACTGCAAATAGCATTTCTCGAGCAAACAAGATTTAAAAGCCTGCTTAGTCCACCTTTGTTGATGGCCAATGATGATATTTTTACTATGCCAAGGCAAATATGTTTTATGGAGAGGTCGGTTTCATTTCAACAGCATGGTGACTGGAGTATGTAATTACTTTGTTTAAGATGGGAGCTACATGAGTGTATCAAGCTATTATTTTTTTCCTCATCCCTTCCCTTATTCTTCTGTTTTTATGATGGTTAACTACGGGCAAAACATTGTATTGCTTGGCGACGAAGGAATATGTTCACTCTAGCATTATCACCATAAAGCTCCATTTACTTTCATGAGATCCAGCGTGACAACGCGGGGCCGGACGCAGGTCGTTATAATTATATGATACATAGATGATTCCACTCAGGCTGAGAATTGCCAGCAACAGCAAAGCTGGAGAGCATGACACCCACTAGAATGAGATCATTAAATGAGATGTATTCTGGGAGGGGAACCATCTGTCTTGTGCGCACTGGCTGGCTGTTTCTTCTTCCATTACCAGGGATGGGTCGCTGCCACCCCACAACTCTGCAGCCACTTTACATGCGAATGATTGTGTGGCCTGGGCGTGCCTTTGGCACAGCTGAATTGGATGTTCAATTTGGACCCAATGTTTCTCTTTCAAATATTTATGGAGTCTTTGACAGTACTTTTATGCGATATCCATGGCTAATGTAAGGAGAATTATTTCGTTCTAGAGAAATGTTGAAGCGCATGTGGTTGTATTTACAAAATGTCCCACAAAATATTATTTTAAAGGGAATATTTTCTTTTCTTTCTTTTTGTTTCCCTGTTCTGTGAAGTGAACTTATAATAATAATCAAGGTATCAAACATACCATATCAACATGTTTTTTTTCTGGTACTGTGGCTTTAAAAGGTCACCCAAAAATGGCAATTCTGTCATTTACTCACCCTCATGTAGTTCCAACCCATAAGACTTTTGTTCATCTTTGAAACACAAACAAAGATATTTTAATGAAATCTGAGAGATTTCTGTCCCTCAATTTTAAAGTATATTAGACCAAAAACTATGACACTTCAAAATGTTCATAAAGAGATCATAAAATAAATCTATATGAATCCTGTGGTTTAATCTAGGTTTTCACAAGATACATGATCGCTTTATGATGCACAGGTTTAATTAGGACTTTTATTCACATATAAACATTGATCAGTGGACATATAACGGAAGTCTTATGGGTTTGAAATGACATAAGGGTGAGTAATATATGATAGAATTACATTTTTAAACTCCCTTTAAGATAAATGTAAATGCCCTCTATTAGGATTGGCTAACCTTATTGCATGTGAAAGTGATCATGTGAATGTTAATTCTGACATCATAGCGATTCCACATAATTCAATTTTGCGAGAGGAAAACTTTGCATGCTTAATAATACTGTCTACACAGTATGTTGAATTGTTTTATTTGAAAAGAGAAAGGAAAATCATGCTTTCTGTCATACTTTCCTTTTAAACATTGAACAAACTTGTACGGTAAGCAGTTCATCTCGGGTCTAACGACATTTCTGAAAATTGAAAACATTAATATTAAATGTATATGAATTGTAAAGTGTCCATTTTGCAAAGTAATTGCAGCTAATGTATTGAAAACGAAGACAAATAACATATGAGTGACAGCAGTCAAGACTGTTGTATTGTGCATCAATACAAACAGTTTGTGGAACACAAACAAATTTTGAATAAAGTTTTCATCAATACAATTAAAGTATATTTTGTAAATGAATGTTATTGGTCAAATTGTGAGTGATTCATCCATGTGGTTTATTTTCTTCTTCTATTTTTTTAACCTCATTATTCAAAATACTAAAATTGACCCTCTGGTGATCCACTGACTTCTCTCTGGTGACGTTTGACAATCATTTAGTCCGCTTAAAACTGCCATTTTCTTTCAATTGACTGCAAATTTACATTCAGACCTGCCTCCATCCATTAAATAACCAATAAACACCCTACATTTTTTACCACTTATCCATTACACTCAGATGTACGGAGAGAAATCTGTTTCTTCTTCTGTTTTATTGTGACTAAATAAATATTGCTTATCGGTACACATTTTCTAACCGGCACACCCCTAATAGTGGCATACCAAGCATTTACCAAACTGTGCCACAACCATGACTACTGAACCATGAAAAAATCTGAACCATTACTCTTGTAGAAAACAGACTGAAAGGAACCATCAAGAAACCTCTGTGTAGGAAAAAGTTTCTGAGGGAGCTCATCATGTCTAGACTGGAGATGGATTCTCATGATCAAACATTTTCATTGTTGCGGGATGAATTGTAAGATTAAACCCTTTGACCACAGAGTATCGTGTTCAGTCTGGCAGAAGAAATGTGCGTCCTGGAGTTAATGCAGGACACCAGGCATCGATCAGTCTGTCTGAGCCTGAGACAGCAGCCCAAGCACCGGCTTTCACTTTAGGTATTGGTTGCATCAGGGGGAGATAGTGAGTAGCATCCTGTTTTCTTCCAGGTTGTCTTGCATTGATTTCTTTTTCTCTCCTCCTCTTGATTTTGTCGCAGGATTGAAGGCTGACGCCTCGTCTGTGTGTTTGAATGTGATATCTCATGTCCGCTGAGCACAAAGGGCATGAGAGAGGGTTGTTTTCCAGCTGGATCAGGGTCATCTTCAAACAATCACCTTCACCACAGAATTTGGCTGTATTGTTTATATCCGCACATACACGGCCACAGGCATTGATCTGCTGTCAATACCAAGGCACTCAGTTCTGAACACACTGCCATCTGAATCCTTGTGTCTTTCTCTCCTTATCTCTCCAATTACTGCGCCATCAGTCTCCTGTGACCTCTGCTTATGTAGCTGGCTTTTTTAATCATCTTCTGAGCCTCAAATCCTAGATTCTGTATTGAAAATCATAAGAAGAGCTGCATGTGTGCTTAATGAAATGACATTTGAAGTGGATATTCCGCAAAATCATATTCCAGTTGCAAAACAGTAACCACTCAATGGATATTTGTACTGTCAGTCTGCCTCCCTACATGGTTTTGCACAGAGCTTGAAGTGGTAAAAATTATCATACTTTTTTAAAGTTTAAATATTGATTCTTTTTCAAATTCTTATTGATTCTTTTTCAAATTTAAAATTTTATGTAAAATAAATATAAATTCTACAGCATGTGTTATTCACTATTTTTAAATTATTGTCACGGGTGGAAGGAAGAGAGGATGATGAGGATCTACAATCAGCAGTATTCTATAGCAATAAACCAAATAAATAAATAAATATATATATATATATAAATACTGGAGCTCTGTTTCAGAAATGAGGTTAAGTGAAAACGTACTCGGTTACTAACGTAACCTCGGTTCTCTCTAGAAGAGGGAACGAGTACTGCGTAAGATATCTTACGCTAGGGGAAAATCCTTTTTCCGCGAGATATTGAAGCCAAAAATTATCCTTAATTTTGTAATAATGCAAAACGCGTTGCGGCAGCATGCAGACATAGGCGAGACAGCTCGCGCGCCTATTGGCTGCTCTGCGGCAACTGCAGCAGCCTATCGAGCGAGGCCTGGCGTGGCACTTCGCGCCCGCTGCGTCACGTCCCGCCGAAATGGGCGTGGTCTAGGCCTATAAATATCGCTCGCAGGCAGCTATTATCTGTTTTTCCATCATCGAAGCAACCAGAGCGTGTGCATGCACGGCAAGATACGCAGTACTCGTTCCCTCTTCTAGAGAGAACCGAGGTTACGTTAGTAACCGAGTACGTTCTCTTACGAGAGGTCTCTCGTACTGCGTAAGATATCTTACGCTAGGGGACCCAATGCAAAACGCCGTGCATGCTGAGATCTGACACCAAAGACCCAAGGGCGAAAGCCCGGGGTACATATAGTGCACAATCACTCAGGGAACTCACAGGGAGTCCGGGAAGAGGGAGGGGCGAAGCCGCACTCTTCCACATATGGCAGCGTCGCTGAGACGCGAATTTCCTCATACAGACAGGGCGGGGTACGGCCTGAACTGATGGGGGAATGTGGGTCTTACACAGTTTGCCCAGGCACATCTCGTGCTGCTACTTCTTTACTGTCGAACATTGAGCTGTGCTCAGTAGACGCAGCATTCTGAGCTGATCGCATCAGGTCAGACAATACTGGTGAACTTAGACCGACAGCAGCCTGGCCTGCAGGGCGGGAACCTCTAGGTTATAAAACCTTATAAATGTAGACGGGGAGGCCCAGCCTGCCGCCATACAAATATCTTGCAAGGCAATCCCACTTGACCAGGCCCACGAAGAGGCCATGCCTCTCGTGGAGTGCGCTCTGACACCCAACGGGCACTGCATGCCCTTGGAGGCGTATGCCAGCGCTATAGCATCAACTATCCATCTGGATAGGCTCTGTTTCGACGCGGCTAGTCCCTTAGAACGTCCGCTAAACGAAACAAAGAGCTGCTCCGTCTGTCTGAAACCAGACGAGCGAGACACATAAGCTCGTAATGCCCTGACTGGGCAAAGGAGGCTCGCGTCTCTTTCCTCATCAGGGACCGGTAGGGCTGACAGGGAGATAACCTGCGCCCTAAACGGTGTGTTGAGGGATTTCGGAACATAACCGTGCTTAGGTTTGAGTATAACTTTTGAGTCATTAGGCCCAAACTCCATGCACGCCGCGCTCACAGAGAGCGCGTGCAGATCCCCTATGCGCTTCACTGAAGCGAGAGCCAGCAAAAACACCGTCTTGAGAGACAGGTGTTTCAAATCGATTGACTGTAAAGGCTCAAATGGCGCACCTTTCATGGCTTCCAGAACCGTAGAAAGGTCCCATACGGGGACTGAGGGAGGTCTGGGAGGATTCAGTCTCTTAGCCCCTCTAAGGAAGCGGATGACTAAATCGTTCCTTCCTATTGACTGACCAAGCGTTGTTTCTGAGAACGCTGCTATAGCCGCCACATAAACTTTGAGCGTGGAGGGGGCCCTGCCCCCATCCAACAGCTCTTGTAGGAAGGAAAGCACCTCCGCCACACCACAGTCTGTGGGTGACACACCACGGGCTGAGCACCAGCCCGAAAACACTGACCATTTTGAGGAATAGAGTCGTCTCGTAGACGGAGCTCTAGCCTGCGTGATCGTGTTTAATACTCCTTCAGGGAGTCCAACATGTAACCGTTGATGGCCCAGACATGAAGGGACCATAGTTCCGGGTGAGGATGCCAGATCGAACCGTGGGCCTGTGAGAGGAGGTCTCTCCTCACTGGTACTGGCCACGGGGCAGTACTCGCTAACTGCATCACGACTGGGAACCAAGGTTGGTTTTTCCAGAACGGTGCCACCAGCAGTACTGAGCATCCTTCTTCCCTGATCCGTTCTATCACCTGAGGCAGGAGAGAGACGGGGGGAAAAGCATAGAGCGGGCGGCGGGGCCACACATGGGCCAGCGCGCTCCTGCTCTTGGAGAAAAATTCCTGACAGTGAGCGTTTACTTGAGACGCAAACAGGTCTACTTCCGCTCTGCCGAATTTCTTCCACAGCAGTTGGACTGTCTGTGGGTGTAGAGACCACTCGCCTGCCGGAACATTGTTCCTGGACAGTCTGTCCGGTCCTATATTCAGGAGCCCTGGCACGTGCGCTGCTCTGAGCGAGCGCAGGTTGCACTGAGCCCATACCAGGAGGCGTTCTGCCAGCCTGTACAGGTTCTTGGACCTGAGGCCGCCCTGGCGATTTATGTAGGACACCACAGACATGTTGTCCGAACGGACCAAGACGTGGCGTCCTTTTATCTGGGGACAAAAACGCGTCAGCGCGTTGTCCACTGCCAGCATTTCGAGGCAGTTTATGTGCAGGAGCTTTTCCCGTTCTGACCACTGGCCGAAGAACGGTCTGCCCTCGAGCAGCGCTCCCCATCCCGAGGTGGACGCGTCCGTGGACACCACTTTCACCCTCGAGGAAGTCCCCAGGCTTACACCTGATTGGTACCAGTCGTTCGCTCTCCAAGGTTTCAGAGCTGTGACGCACTTCTGATTGACCCTGAGGCGAAGCGAACCGGATGCCCACGCTCTGCGTGGGACTCGCGCTTTCAGCCAAAACTGCAGCGGGCGCATGCGGAGCAGGCCCAGCTGGAGCACTGACGATGCTGAGGCCATGAGACCTAGCATCTTCTGAAATTTCTTGAGCGGGACAGACGCGCCGCAGCGAAACGCGTTCGCTGTGCGTTGAATGTCTACCGCGCGCTGTGGTGATAGTCGCGCTATCATGGACAGCGAGTCCAATTCTGTGCCCAGGAAAGATATCTTCTGACTGGGTAACAGAGAGCTCTTCGCCCAATTGACACTGAGACCCAAATCCTCGAGGTGATCGAGTAAAATGGTCGTGTGTTCTATGAGCACTGCGCGAGATTGCGCTAGAATCAGCCAATCGTCCAAATAGTTCAGCACTCGCATGCCTCTCATTCTGAGGGGTGCGAGCGCCGCGTCCATGCACTTCGTAAATGTACGGGGTGCCAGGGACAAACCGAATGGCAGGACTGTGTACTGATATGCCTGGCCCTCGAAGGCGAATCTCAAATATCGCCTGTGACGTGACGCTATCTGTTTTTGAAAATACGCGTCTTTCAGATCTATTGACACAAACCAATCTCTTTGGCGAATCTGCACAAGGATTTGTCTGGTCGTGAGCATCCTGAACTGTCGCTTCACAAGTTCAGTTGCCTTAGATCTAGTATGGGTCTGAGACCCCCGTCTTTTTTCGGTACCAGGAAGTATCTGCTGTATAGCCCTCCTTCGCTCTGAACTTGAGAGAGAGGCTCTATGGCCCCTTTGCTCAATAGTTTCGTCACTTCGGCTCGAAGTAAATGTGCTACTTCTGTTTTTACCGTGGTCTCGACGCGCGCCACATAGCGGCGAGGGCGTCAGCGAAACTGCAGCGAATAGCCTCTTTTTATAATGTTCAGCACCCACTTCGAAACCCCGGGCAGCTTTGCCCACGCGTCTGCATGGATAGCTAGGGGTTGAATACGAAGCGCGCTCCGCTCGCTCAGCGATGGAGAAGCTTCGGCGTGCTGCAACACAAGCATCGCGCTCGTGACAGAGTTAAATAAACGTATCACTTCATCTAAAACAACAACATGTTTATTAGATCCTATACCAACTAAACTTCTGAAAGAAGTGTTACCTGTAGTGGAAGATCCTCTCCTCAATATTATTAACTCGTCTTTATCTTTAGGTCATGTTCCAAGAACATTTAAACTGGCAGTTATAAAACCTCTCATTAAGAAACCACAATTAGATCATAATAATCTAGCAAATTATAGACCCATTTCAAATCTTCCATTTATGTCTAAAATATTAGAAAAAGTGGTGTCCGCTCAACTGGGCTCTTTCTTGCAACAAAATGAGATCTATGAAAAGTTTCAGTCTGGATTCAGACCGCATCATAGCACTGAAACTGCGCTCGTTAAAATCACAAATGATTTACTTTTAGCTTCTGACCAAGGCTGTATCTCAATACTAGTTTTACTTGATCTTAGTGCTGCGTTCGATACTATAGATCATACATTACTCTTAGATCGACTACAAAATTATACTGGTGTTCAAGGACAAGCACTAAGCTGGTTCAAATCATACCTATCTGACCGCTACCATTTTGTCTATTTAAATGGAGAAAAATCGATCATAACTCCAGTAAACTATGGAGTGCCGCAGGGATCTGTATTAGGCCCTCTGTTATTTTCAATATATACAGTATGATGCCACTTGGAAATATTATAAGGAAACATGGAATTAGTTTCCATTGTTATGCTGATGACACTCAAATATATATTTCATCACGGCCGGATGAAAACGCAAAATTTTCCAAATTGACAGAGTGTGTTAAAGATATAAAAGATTGGATGACCCGTAATTTTCTTTTATTAAATCCAGACAAGACAGAGGTAATACTTATCGGTTCAAAAAACCGCCCACAAAACCTCGCACAATACAACTTTAACATCATAGGATGTCCTGTTACTTTATCCTCTACAGTAAAAGACCTGGGTGTTATACTCGATTGCAACCTGTCTTTTGAAAATCATATTTCATATGTTACAAAAACAGCATTTTTCCACCTTAGAAACATTGCTAAGCTACGTAATATGCTATCAGTTTCTGATGCAGAAAAGTTAGTTCATGCATTCATGACCTCGAGACTGGATTACTGTAATGCTTTACTAGCTGGTTGTCCTGCATCCTCAATAAACAAGCTACAGTTAGTCCAAAATGCCGCCGCTAGAGTTCTTACTAGATCAAGAAAATATGATCATATAACACCGATTTTATCATCACTGCATTGGTTACCTATAAAGTTCCGTATTAATTACAAGGTATTGCTACTGACCTATAAAGCCCTAAACGGCTTAGCTCCAGTCTATTTAACGGATCTTTTATCACCCTATAATCCATCGCGCTCTTTAAGATCACTAAATTCAAGGCTTTTGGTCATACCTAGGATATCCAGAACCACCAAAGGAGGGAGAGCATTCTCACATTTGGCTCCAAAACTCTGGAATAGTCTTCCTGATACTGTTCGTTGCTCAGACTCGCTCTCCCAGTTTAAAACTAGATTAAAGTCGCATCTCTTCAGCCAGGCATTCATATAATCCTACAGTTCAAACTACAATCCGGCCTCTAGCTCATAAATGCCAGAGGAGAACTGGCCCCCGACTGAGCCTGGGTTCTCCCAAGGTTTTTTTTTTCTCCATTAGGTCACCTGATGGAGTTTTAGGACACCATTAGGTCACTTGATGAAGTTTTTCGGTTCCTTGCCACTGTTGCCTTTGGCTTGCTCAGTTGGGGATATTTTGGGGATATTTAATTTAATTTTATCAATCAATAAATTCCTCTTGAAACAAACTTTGTTGTATTATTTTAATTTAATACTGTGAAGCTGCTTTGATACAATCTGTATTGTGAAAAGCGCTATACAAATAAACTTGACTTGACTTGACTTGACATTTGTGGCATGGGGCGCGCTGATAACAGCGGGCAGATTGCCCGCGCTCGACTCCTCTGCGGTGGTCAGCCGCGAGGGGGAGGGCTGGGCGGTTCCCGTGGGAACTGTCATGTCTATGTGTGGATGTGGGCGCGGGACAGCGGGCACATTTATCACACCGAAAACATCGTTCGCTTGCGTGAAGCGAGTGCACGTTGGTTTCGTTTTTACAGAAACCGTGAGACATGCATAACGCGGTGTTAGTGGGCACTGGGTAGTGGGCACATTCACCATGTTTGAAGCGCAACCGATCTGAGTCGGTTTTATGTGCGCGAGCCCTGTGTGACAGGCTGTGCTTGTGTGTAGGGATGGGCACTGGGCAGTGGGCATTCTTACTACACATGAAACACCATCGGCCGTGGCCGGGACACCAGAAAATACACTCTTTTGGGGATTTATCTGGGTAGCCGTGAAAACGGCATTTGTGTGCAGGCAAGGGGGTGACAGAACCGACTTGTTGGCTGCAGAAAACACTGGAACAGTCACATTTGCTGGAACTGGACGAGCGAATAGCTTTGGTGTGAGTCTGGCCGCAGCGGGACTTAAACACCGTCGTTTTCCTAGCTGTGCTAGGACGACTTCGGGGCCTCGGGCTTCACCGTAATCCTAGGTCGCGAGCCACGTACAGCGGGGCGGCGACCGGATGAGCGGGAGCGCGGTCTCGCGCTTCGGGCCTGGCGGCGCTGTGAAGTGGAGGCAGTGGACGGTGGCTGTGGCTGTGAGCTCTGAGCAGACGGTTTCGCACGGCCTGCTGCAGAGCTGGAGCGCTTCGGGAGGAAGTGCTTCATAGCCTGTGACGCTTTCTGTACCTCTGCGAATCTCTCCGCGAAATCCTTGACGGAGGATCCAAAGAGGCCTGTGGCGGAAAGCGGGGCGTCGAGGAACGCGGTGCGCTCAGACTCGGCCATTTCCGAGAGCGTCAGCCAAAGATGTCTCTCAGTCACGGTGAGAGAGGCCATATTCCGTCCAATGGCTTGCGCTGCAGACTTAGTAGCACGGAGAGCGAGGTCCGTGGCACTCCTTAAGTCCGGCACGCAGATCGCGTCAGGTCCTTCCTCATCCAGCTTACGGAGGAGAGCGGCCTGGAAGATCTGAAGCGTTGCCATGGTGTGCAGCGCTGACGCAGCTTGCCCGGCGGCGGAGAAAGCGCGGCGGAGCAGGCTTGACGTCGTGCGGCAAGCTTTAGAGGGTAGGGCCGACTTAGCACGCCGTCCAGCAGAGGGCGGGCATAAGTGGGCCGCTATCGCCTCTTCGACCGGCGGCAGCGAAAGGTATCCTTTGTTCTTGGCATCGTCAACAGCGGAGAATGCCAAAGAAACAGCAGGACGCACTCTAGCCGAATAGGAGGCGTTCCAAGACTTGGCGACTTCTTCGTGTAACTCAGGAAGAAAAGGCGCCGGTCTGGACGCAGGCGAAGCGTGCTCCCCAGGCAGGAAAAATCCATCCAGCCGGTTGTGAGCGGGCTGCTCAGGCGAAGACCACTCGAGGCCGAGGCTCGCCGCGGCCTGTGCGAGTACTCGCATGAGCTCCGCCTCGATTGGACGCTCTCTTGCCTGACGACGTGCGGGCAGGGGGCGCGGGGTCCTCAGAGCCCGCCCAATCCTCACTGCCTGACGCCAGGATAGAGCAGGAATCATCCTCTCCCAGCAGGGCTTCCTCATCCACGATGTCAACGGAAGCGGCGGCAGACGGCGGCCGCTGTCCATCAGGAAGCGAGGCTGACGAAGCCGGGGAAGCAAGCGGGCGAACCGGCGAGCTTTAGCGGCTGAGGGAGGGTTCCGGGGCCCGCTGGGCACGGCGCTTTTTACGGCGCGACGCCGCGGCGGGCGGGGGAGCAGTCTCGGTGAAGAAGGCTAGGCGAGTCCTCAGAGTCGCCATTGCCATCAGCTCGCAGTGAGGGCAGCCGCCGTCAGCGAGCGCGAGAACTGCATGTTCCTCACCCAGGCAGGAAACGCAAACCACGTGGCGGTCCCCGTCGCTGAGTGTGGCTCTGCACGAGCCGCAGGAAGGCATCTTTAAAAAGACGCTAGCTCTTTTAGAATGTGTGTCGCGGCGGCGACACACACACACAAAAGTACAGTGTAAATAAGGAAAGGATATAAGCGCCGGAAAGCGCAGCAGGAAGGCAGGAAGGCGGCGCGGCCAGCGACTTCAGTGACTCGTCCCGCTGAAGGTGCTCTCTCTCAGACGGCGCGGCTTCTTCTCCGGCTCCAGCGATGCGTGTGCTTCGCTTGAAGGATGAAAAATCAGATAATAGCTGCCTGCGAGCGATATTTATAGGCCTAGACCACGCCCATTTCGGTGGGACGTGACGCAGCGGGCGCGAAGTGCCCTGATTGGGTCTGGCGTCACGCCAGGCCTCGCTCGATAGGCTGCTGCAGTTGCCGCAGAGCAGCCAATAGGCGCGCGAGCTGTCTCGCCTATGTCTGCATGCTGCCGCAACGCGTTTTGCATTATTACAAAATTAAGGATAATTTTTGGCTTCAATATCTCGCGGAAAAAGGATTTTCCCCTAGCGTAAGATATCTTACGCAGTACGAGAGACCCCTCGTAAGAGAACTCTGAGTATGTTAACCCTGAAATTAGGAAAACTGGGTTTTCAGTTTCAGAATGGGAGGTGTGTCAAACCAGAGAAAGCAGGGTAAGTCAAGCCCATTTCTGTAAGAGAGGTAACTGATACTCAGAGTCAGTTACCACGGTAACCCAGAGTAAACCCAGAGATTCTTTTGGTCTCCTCCCCCTTTTAAATGTTTAAACAAGGAGAAACAAGACTAAATAAAAATACTAAGTAAGAAAATACTTTTTTTGCAGTGCAGGTACATTCATTCATTGCTCAAATTTTCATCATGTCAAAGTGACAAAAATGGCATGTCCTTTTATACAGGATCTTGTAGATGAGGAGGCTGCATTAATTCGTAGGGAGTTACATTTACGTCGGGAGATGATTTTTTGCCATATCCACATGCATTTATTTGAGCAGTACCCTTTTTAAATGGTAGTTCTGCCAGTTTTCACCTCTGATAGTATAACACTGATTAAGAATTAAACTTACATATTGACTCGGAAGTATGCAGACATCTTTTTGTCGGGTGCTGTTGCCACGGTGAATTGTAATTTCGGAGCTTTAGTGTGAAAAAAAAACACGATAGTGTTAATGTGACATAAAAACCCAATCGTAACCATGGCATTTTTGAACTCTTGTCTTTGAGCTCTTTTATCGTGACTCGTCTTTCACGGGATTCGTACTCGACCTCTCGGCATCACAAGTACAAGTCAGCTGAGCTACCGAGCAAGCTTAGTACGTCAGTAAAACGTATGGAGCTGGTTAAGTGATGCAAAGTCGTATTAGTTTACAAATCATGCACTATGGTAACAAGTGTCTTGAGGTCATATCATAATTGTGCAAGGAGTCGCGTGAAAACAAGTCTTTATTAATCCATAATCTGCCCCTGTAATCATAATTGTGTGTGAAAACGATTAAAAGTGCTTACTGTTTTATTTCCTCTTGTGTTCATTTCTGTTAGAAACTGCAGTGATACTGTATGTACATATTGGTCAATCCGATCTCATGGCAATTCATACGTATTTTACGAGGTGGCTAATTCGTATGAATTCATACGACCTCACTCGTACGAATTCGTACGATTTTTGTTAAATCGTACATATTTATGAGTTGCCCAATTCGTACGAATGACATATACTTGACCCCGCCCCTAAACCTACCCATCACTGGGGGTTGGAAAAATCATACGAATTTTGAGTGAGGTCGTACGAATTCGTACGAATTGGTCGTGAGATATCGTTGGTATTGGTACGTGTTTTGCATTTTGCAAAAATGTTGCCACAGGTTTTTCCAATGAGTCTGTGTTGGTAATTTTAAATATAACAAATATTGGCCACCCTGCTATCTAAGATATCGGCATCGGCCATCAAAAAAACTAAATGAATACATTTCGGTGGACCACTATAGTTTAATGTATTGGCCCCCTATTTCCTGTTCATGACATTGAATGTGAGTGGATAGCTACAGTATGCACAAAATGTAGCATTAAAAGTTAAATCTCTTTTTTCTGTGACTAACAGTCTTTGTCTAGCAGGAGCAAGAGGGTAGACTGTCTTGTCAAGCAGGTACAGAAGAGAATACTGACAGTTTATGAGAGTCGGCAGTCTCTAAGAATAATTACCGGTCCTGAACAGAATAGCCCAGAATTGCTGTTATTCTGTTCCTGTGAGTACCGTCCCACTTCATGCACCAGCTGTACATCAGTAGACACATAATGCTGCATAAGCAGGCAAAGTATATTTTTCTTTTCCCCAAGCATGTTTTGTTGGAGAATTTATTGCCATCAGGCAAATGCCATAAGTCCCCCAGCAGTGTAGCAGTTGTGCCCATTGAGATCATTTAGCGATGATGATTTCATTAACATGACGGTAATTGTCATATGAACAGATACAATGACAATTATGAAATGGATTTGTTGTGCCACGCTCGCAAGTGGGTATTTTTCCAGATCTCTTGGGGTTGTCAGGTAATTGCTGCTTTACTTAGCTGCCTGGTGTAATCGGTGCCATAGCTCACAGTATGTTCATAAAGGGCTTATTTGCTCTGAGCATTGTGAGTGTTGCTATTTTTGTACCGACACAGGTCTCCTCAATTACCATTTGGTATGTTAGAACTAGTTTACTGGACCGAATAACACACACACACACACACACACACACACACACACACACACACACACACACACACACACACACACACACACACACACACACACACACACACACACACACACACACACACACACACACACACACACACACACTATAACAAACCATTTTCATAATCAGTATTTTTGTCTCGTTTTCCAGTACAAATATCTAGACATTCGTAAAACCAGATTCATTTACTAGAGAAGCAAAATGTTGTATAATAATAATAATACTTGTTTTATGAAAGCACAATATGTATAATAATGTGCTGAATTAAATTTTACTTTATCCCACTGTCCAATTGTTGAAACAAGAAGAACAAAATAACAAGTGGTAAAAAATGCCAATGGACTGAAAACAACATTTTAATTCAAGATAAGTTCTCTGAAAACAAGTTATATTGTCCATACAACTCTTATAATTTTACACCATTTTGCTTCAACTAAAATTGTAAGGGATAATGTACAGTCAGTGTAATGAGAAGCAGGGGGGTTTTGTATATGTCCTGAAGAGTTTTATTTACTGAATAGTTACAAAACAGATAATACATGAACTATGAGTTTGAGTTGACATTTTATATATAAACCCCTAATGCTGACTGACTAATCAGAATTCCAGAGAATTGTGTAATCAATCTTGTTTCATCAATGTTTATATAATTTGATTGGCAAACAGGATCAAAATAGTCTAGAGATAAAAAAAAAGCTTAACCGTATTAATTTCCTTATGATGAGGAGAAGTGAAAGATCATAATACAAGTGCTATTTAAATTGGTTTGTGAAATTATATGTGCCACTGTAGTGCACACAGTTGATCATCTTGCATATTGAATTCTTCTAAGTGCTTTTACTCTCCAGTCAATTCATTTTATTGACTCACATATGTGCTGAATTCATAGCTTGTAGTGTTTCATTCAAGAGCAGGCACACAAAGCTTGAAGAGACATGCAGTTGGAGCTTGCTCATTTTTAATATAGTTATTTTCTCACTTCCCGTCACTTGATATATTCCTCTCTGTCATATCCTCTTCTGGAAACCAAGTACGATGACTGTTCGACTTAGTGTGCTGCTTGGGTTTCAACATGACAACTATAGCCCATTCACAAAGCTCTTTTATTTGCATATTTACAGAATTTCTGCACTCTTGATACTGGACTCTTGGTTGGCTGTCGGCAATATAGAAAGGTTATTATTAGATTATGTGCAGATGCTTTTCATCCAATTCAATTTATAGTGTACTTGATAGGGAGCAGAGCCCCTGGAGTAACCTATAGGGTTAAGTCCATTGCACATGGAAACAATTAAAGACCAGTTCACGTTCACCTCTTGAGTTTGAATCTCCAATCTTTACCCCCACATTATTACCATTCATTGAAGAGAACATATATCACTGACCCATTGGTGTATGCAAAAATGTTCATATTCAAATTTATTCAATTCAAATTTAGAACACTTTTTATTCATTTAAAAAATAAAAAATAAAACTTTTCATTTCAAATACTAAAGTCCTGATAGAAAGTAACACGTTTTGTCTCTTTTTTTGTCTTGAGTGCATCATTTAAATGTTTGCAAGAGAAGTACAAAGAACTTCAGTACTTTCCCTAGTCCTTTCCTGTTACGTAGGCACAGCATATACATTTTTCGTTTCAGAAGACTTTCGGCCGCTTCTGATATCGATTCCCATCCCATCCCCCATCCAATAAATCACAATATGCTTTGTGAATAAAATTTTGCTATTGAAACAAAATCTCAGCATTCAATTTCGGAAACGTTGTGGTGCTCTTTAATGTGGCATGACATATTGTTGTAGCCGCCTCAGTTCAAGAGAATGTGAACTGATCATCTGTTCCTCTTTACTACTAGTTATAGCATGAAATAAACGTGAATGAACATCCGAAGTAATGTTGAAAGATACAGTGCAACCTACCGAAATGTAATATAATCCTACAATCAGTGTTTTATCCGAGGAAAGACATCAGTAAAACAGCTTTTAAATTTGTCACGTAACGTTACATTTACCTAAAAAAAAAAACTATTCAATGACCATAATAGTTAGTCATAAAAATTAACACTAGAGATGAACATTTTGCTAAATTTGTGTACTACATTACATAGTATATTGTGTTCTTCAAAATGTTATGTATAGTTGAATATAATCCATCAGGAATACATGTTTAGTCTATATAAAAAAATAAAAAAATAAATAAAGAGTAGAAACCTAATTATGTCATTAAAAATGTATTATTATAATGTTATTAATAATGTATGTGCAATTTAAATGTTTGCATACAAATCAGTTGTTAATTTTAACCTTCAGTACGGTCTATCTCATGACAGGGTTCCCTGTATAGTTTACGGCATTAGTTGAGAGATTTTCTTCCTTGAGAAAAAGTGTCTGAAGTACTGTACTTGATATACATTTGAACTGTAATCTACATTTAGATTACCTTTGCTTTAGTCAAGTAACTTATTTAAAATAATTGTTCACCCCATCTTTTTACTCACCCTCATGTTGTTCCAAACTTTTGAGAAATATTTTGAGAAATGTCTCAATTTCTGTCTGGTTTTGTTGTCCATGAAATGGTCACCAAAATGTTTTTGGTTACCAACATACCTCAAGGTAAATAAATAATGAGATAGGTTTGTGTGAACTATCCTTTTAAAGTAAACCTTTAATAACACAAATAATTTACCGACACTGTTAAATGCAAACTTTAACAAATCTCAAATCAAAAATGTTGTAATGCCTAAATTCACATGTTTAAAATAGCTGTTTTTTTCCAGTTTTATATTGAATTTATTAAGACAAAATAGCTATTTATTGATTGTCAACCATGATTAATTATTGATTTTATAAATGACCAAACACCAGGGTCCTGAATTATTTATCTACAGAAACATCTGCCAATCCTTTGAATGGGTACCAGATTGGTCTTGTTGGCAAGAGATGGAATCTAACTTATATATATATAGGTTACATGAAGTATTTAGATCTTACATAAATATGAGGAGTTTTAAAGACAGCAGGGCCAATGCTCCTACAGTAGACACAGAGGAACCCAGCAATTACAGAAAAGAGTATCACAACATCATATATGTTTAGATATCACTAAACATAAATCTCCTATCAACTGATAAAGGTCTGTCATAATCTGTAGAAAAACATTGCACCTTGAGAGAGACATTAACAATAAAAGGAAGTTAATCTGTCAGCAGTAAATATGTCACTGATGTGTTTCTTAGTGTTTGTTAAAAGCTCCTCAGTGGTCTGTTTTTCGCTGTTTTGCCCAGAGGGTGTTATTGCAATATACATGTCTGTGGTCAGGATGTTTGTTTTTGGGAGTTGCATATATTCCATTACCCACAGCTGTGCATGAACACCTCCAAACGCTCCAGCCGCGAGGATCAGCACTCCTTTCAGTGGTAGATGGATGAGATGAACTAAGATAGTGCAGAGCTCTGGGGGAGATGCTATCATATGGTCCATGTTGATGTAGAAACGATAAAAATCCCTACTGTCTCAGAGGAAGAGGATGCGTTTAACCCTGGAGTAATAAGAATCCTGAATAACAGCCAGTAAACTGTTTTAGGCTAAATCCCAATGGACATGAGTAGTATTACTTATCAGCACAGATGTTATTAATTGGCAACATGTGATAGGAGTTGAATGTAATTTCAAATGTTTAATGGCTTGTAAAAAAAATAAATAAATAAAAATCTTATTTTACTCAAAAGTCTTCAGCGCCACAAATTCCACCAAATAATGTGGCATGTTCAGTAAACAGAACACATACAAATTCGCCTTACATCACTTTTTTTTTTTTTGTCCCATTTGCCTTTAAAATGCTGTCAGGGAGTATTCTCTGAATCATCCACATGTAATGAATGTTTTGGTGCAATTTGAATTTTAAACCACTTGAAAGGATTTAGGATTTTCCACAGGAACATTGCAGTTGGCATGTTTCCTGTGCTGGATTTGCTCATGGATATTAAACAATGACAAAACTACATGCAGAACAAAACCCGTGGAGGACGAGGAGGTGTTGGGGTTTCTCCACACCAGTTTCACCTCTGTAATTACAGACAGAACCCCTGAGGACTTGGAAATGGGAATACTTGGAAATGTTCATTTAAAATAAAAGCAATTTAAAATACAGCCTTAGACATCTTCGTGGGAAACTTGCTTGTCAGATTAAGGGAATAATAGGTACTTTTAAATGATGCTCTTGCAAAGTAAACTATAATAGACCATTTTAACCTAAATTAATACTAACCTTTACTTTATTTATATAACTTTTAACTTTTTATTCATTTTTTATTATTTAAATAAGCTTAAAATAAATTAAGGCAAGAGGTCCATTCAACATTTATTTATTTAAATACACTTCAACTAAAATAAGGCAATATATTCATTAAACATTTATTTAAATAGTTTATTTATTGTAATATTTATTTAATTGATTTTATTTATAATATTTATATAATTAATACTATATAAATATACTTAAACTAAATTATTAAAGAAAAAAAGAAAAACATTTTGATGTGAAAGACTGCGTGTTGCCTTGCATATGAAATGGCTTTTAGAGAATCAATATTGTTGATTAATTTTTGGTGTCTCCCCTGCTCACTTTATTATGCTTCAGCATCACAATTGATTTGTTTTTCTTGTTCAAGTAGCAAAACATTAATCTGTTACCCTGACGTACCCACTTTGAATATTGATAGAGATTATACATCTGCTTTTTTTCTCCTGAGATGAACATTCCTCCAGTGCTGAATGTAAGATTTTAAAACAAAATATAAATCACTTGTATCCACCTTAGCAAAATTGTATCACCCTATCGCAGCTATTTATGTGAAGAACTGGCCTGTGTTTGAAAGTGTTTGAGAGCTCATCAGTGTCACTGCCTGTTTGTTAAAGAGGGCTCTGCTTCCTCTAGATTCACAAGTCCTGACATGGATCCATATATGTATTTTTTCCATACAGTACATGTTTGCTCTCCCCAGAGACTGTGAATGGAGGCACACTATGTATGGTAATGTGGCTTGTCTGCTATGATAAGGATGATATCAATCAAATGTAAGAAAGACAGCACAAAAAAAGGCATTGCACTGCAGGAATTCGGTTTCTATTCACTTGTGCATTTCTAATATGTGTTATGTCTTTCAACAACTGTGCTGTTTTACATTTTTCATGTAATTTATTCCCATATTACGTAAATCTAATATTATATAATTTGTTATAAAGTATGTTTGACACCAGTGTTGGGGTGTAACTACTTCCTTAAATGCATTTTTCAGTAACTTGCCAGTTAGCAGTTTTGAAATAGTTATATCATATTCCCAGTAACAAGCTACTTTTTTTCCAACAAGAAATGTGCCAAAATGCTACATCGCTATTTTTGTCAAATTATTTTATCGCAATTTTTTCAATTGGCTTTAATTTCTAGCAATAAATAACAGGCCTAATTAATGTTGCTTTTCCTCACGGTTTTAAACTGTGTTATATAACTTATGATGTTATGCAAATTATGAATAGATTGCAGAATAGAATTACAGCTACCAAGGTAGCTTCCACAGCACTGTAGGAAAGTAATATATTAGCGTTGCTATTTGCTTGTTTTTCTTAATGTATTTTTTATGTTTTGTACAGCAGCACCTTAAGCATAAAGTGTTATTATTATTACAATTATTACAATTATTATTATTATTTATTTTTGATGGCTACTTCCAGCAGGATAACGTGCCATGTTACAAAGCTCAAATCTCAAACTGGTTTCTTGAACATGACAATGAGTTCACTATACTCAAATGGCCTCCACAGTCACCGGATCTCAATCCAATAGAGCATCTTTGGGATGTGGTGGAATGGGAGATTCGCATCATGGATGTGCAGCCGACAAATCTGCAGGAACTGCATGATGCTATCATGTCAATATGGACCAAAATCTCTGAGGAATGTTTTCCACACCTTGTTAAATCTATGCCATGAAGAATTAGGGCACTTCTGAAGCCAACAGGGGTCCAAACCGGAGTGGACAGTGGACAGTGAGTGTGTGGAATACATATAGTCTTTATCGTATGCAAGTGCAAGCCAGTTGTCAAATGTCAAAGGTACTATCTATTTCTTCATGCATCAAACTTTTCTAATTAGGAAAACAAACTATACTGCATGAATTTCGATCAATTCTGCTGTCAGCTCTGATGTGTTTGGATGTACTGACTCAATCATTAGTCATCTTCAATCATGCTGAGAATGTAAAGAGGTGCTTGCTCAGATCTTCAGTGCTTAAACAATACATTAATTCAGAAATAAAGTGAGGACATCATGGGCCAGATTTACTAAACACGGCAATTTACCGTGAGAGTGCAATTCCAAAACAGTGCTGAAATTAAAGAACACAGAAGCAGCCGGATCATTTCCATAATGACCAACGCAATCTACCTGGTAGTGTATGGTATAAAACGTGCTTTTTTGGGCGGTAAATATGGGTGCAAACACCAGTAAATTGACGAGCGCAAACCTTAGTAAATCACCTTGTGTGATTCATTTAAATGCCCTCCTCCCATTCATTTTGTGTCTGAAAGGGAAACTCCTACAAATGCATATGCAATATTGTC
Organism: Leuciscus leuciscus; assembly: GCF_965113295.1. Classification (NCBI taxonomy): domain Eukaryota; kingdom Metazoa; phylum Chordata; class Actinopteri; order Cypriniformes; family Leuciscidae; genus Leuciscus; species Leuciscus leuciscus. Next base: position 22,471,089 of record NC_138731.1, read on the forward strand.
AGCTGCAAAAAATTACTGTGTCCACGCCTTTTCAGTACTGTGTCTTTAGTAAATCCTGACAGTAGTTTTTTTTTTAATGGCAAAAGAGGGTTTGCGCTAACGGAAGCTGTTAATAAATGGTGTGATCGCATTCAAAAACAAAAAAAAACATGGACAATATTGTTTGAAAGGACATACCTTCTATTATTTTCAAAGGTAATTATTATACAGTATGTATACTGCCTTACACAGTATGTATTGGGGAAAGTGGGTTAAGATGAGCCAAGATAAGATAAGAGAAAATTAGGCAGAAGTACAATGAAAGTATCTATAGTAATTTCAGGATGTTTCCTATCATTTTAAATGATCAGAATACATATATGACAAAGGATTCTAGAAATATGGCTTCTTATAAAAAAGTGGCTTAATTTACCCCAGGTTAGGGGTAAGTTGATCCGAGTCAGTGGGTAAGTTGCTCCATCTGGGTATAAACTGACCATCTAACTGAATCTGAATCAAACCCATGTGTAATTTTGAAGATAATTTACCTCTTTTTTTTTTCTTAAAGCTAACTTAATATAAAACCAACCCAATTAAGTTGGAATTTCAATATCTTTAATTGTTTGCATTTCTGAAACAATATGTAACCTTCCCCAAAATAGACTAATCAGAGAGTTTATTGAGTGAAATTAAAAACTAAATTAGAATGAAAGAATAAATGTCACTGAAACTAATAAACATTTTAGTCTAAAAGTTCTTGGTATGGTAGTTTTTCTGCAATGTCGAACATGTTAGGCCATTAGGGACTACAGGTGGAAAGATATGATTAAGCATCTTTTGGTTATTATCAGAAAATGATTTGGTGTACTTGTACATTGTTCTTATCAAATAAACCCAAACAAAAATAATAATAATTAAAAAAAAAAAATGTATATTAACTAAACCAGTTGCGTAATATTACATAGAAATTATACCAGTTTATAGGCCTACTTCTTACGATATTTCGATTCATGCTTACCATGAATTCTAATATTTAGCTAAATGATTTGCATGGTTTTTTTTTATATACATTGCTAAATCACCAATATGGATCATCAATATTTTTAGACCTGGACAAATTTGCTTTGATGTAACAGCCAAATGGATGCCTTCCACTCTTCCCATGTGTTTCTCCTTTTCACAGTCTGGCAGAAATTATGGGTGGTTCCAAAATATATGGTCACATGACAATAAAAGTGTACAGTTGTCAAGATAAAGGGGGTGGGTCAGCTTACCCACTGGCTCATCTTAACCCACTCTCCCCTACACAGTATGCAGATTTGTTGTGTGCATAAAACAGTTGGATGACCATTTGGTAAAATGTATTCCATGCAATGCACTTGATTGGTCCTTCCATTTCCATTGAGAGGAATTAACAAGACGCTATATCAATCTATTTTTAATAATGCTTTACTGACTCATTATTTGGTTAAATTGCCAGAAGTTAAGAGAGACATTTCCTCAAAAGAGGAATACAAATGTGAAGTTCATTACTCAACACCATTTACTGAATTGAACATCCAACAAAGTAAAGTCATGCAACAACTACGCATCAAACTTTAATACTGTTCAAAATCTTTAGCTTTGCAAATGCATACGGTCCTCTAAAACAGCAAGCAGTATGCTAGAAATTCTGAACATGGCTGTTGACATCACCCAGGGCAGTAGAGAGCACCATACAGCTTGCACGCATATCAACTTGTGTTGAGGAAGATGGAAGGTAGAAACTAGCACAAAACCAGCAATTGTGTGACAAAGACACTTGACGCCACAATAGCTGTCATTCTTTATGCCATCCTGCCTGAATCACTCCATCGTCAGAGAAGATCCTCAGTGCTGTGAAGTGTCATTTACAGATTTCTTGCATGCAGGGAGGGTGTGCGCTTTGTACAGCCACTGCTGAGTATTTTTAGTATCCACCTTTGTAGTTGCCGTGGAAGCTGTGCTAATAAACTGCTCGTCTCTGAGGCCCGTCAACTTTTCTGCTCAGAAGTGAGGCGAGAGCGGCTTCGGTGATGCTAGATTAGCACCCATAGGAATATCAGACTCTGATATCAAGTCAGGCAGAGACGACTGTGTCCAGATCAATAATTTTCTAAAGGGTAAAGTGATTACTGTGCAGTTATTGAATTTCAGCTGCAACTGCAACACAGAAGTCCATTTACGCACCGACTGTAAAACTGGGTTAGAAATGACTATATTCCGATATGACCACCTCAGATGTGGACCCATCCATTTAACTAATTAGTTTGGCTCTGTGCTTTTCGCTTTAGCCACTATCGTAGTTATTTTCATAAATCGTAATATGGAAACCGACATATGTGGCATCAAAGCGGTTTCCCTTTGAACTCTGTTTCTCAGGGTTTCATCAAAGGTTCAGCTGACCTTCCGTAAGCGGCTCTATTAGGACTCTATCAGAGTTGTTTCACAGGCTGTCACGACCCATTATGTCAGACTTGCATGATAGCATTAGGGCGACATCATGACAGACATGTTCAAATAAACTTGAATACGACAGACTGTGACACGAGTTAAACAATTTTCAAATGTTCTCCTTTGCTACAAATTAAAGGCTTAATTAATTTGGGAGCAGGCTACGGTTCAGAACGCCACAGCCTGATGTCCATATGGCACACCGAGAGGAAGGAAAGCTTCAGTTCTTATCTGCCGCACAGTATAAAACAAATTCTGGAATCCGACTGTGGTAGAAAATGATTTATAGTTTTGCTCTTGGAAGCTATTATTGGATAAATCTGTTCGACTAATATATAGAACACATCTGTATAAAGTGGCTACTGGGTTTCTTTAGTTGCTCTTACACTAAGATCTTTATACCCCAGCACCTCAAGAGACTTTCTGCAAATATGTCTGAGATTAAGTGGGGTAGAATCTTCCAGCTGGTCAGATTTTCTGACAGTGTCTGTTCTCCTGTCAGCTTGGTGATGTTTGAGTTTTCCCCGAGCAGCGGTCGGCTCATTGCTCCATATGTACTCTTGAGCTCAGAGCTTTAAATCTGTTGGAGCTGTGTGGTTGTTGCCAAAAAGTTGCCTTGTTTAACAAAGCTCTCTGTGTGTTATCCTTTTAGATTCACTTCTCTCTCTTTGCCAACATGAGCTACTGTAGCGAAACAACATGGCATAGCTGCTGTTCAATTCGAAAGGGAGAAAATACCCCATGGTTATTCATTTTTAGCTCCGAGTCTATATATTTAGATGTTAGGATGGTTGGGCACACTCTACATTAACTCTGCACACTGTAAATATTACAGCAGTATATGCATGTTACTAGGGTTGTACTTCAAGCCTGCACACAGTAGTGGCGTTTCATTCATGAATGAATCAGTGTTTTAGAAACAAATAAAGATAAGTTATCAAATTGTGAATAAAAATCAAAGAAAAAAAATAGATCTGCTTTTAGATGCTTAAACACTCTTCCTGGTGTCTCTTTTGAAATTTATACACATACATTTTTTACAAATATTAAAGTCAGCATGAAATGGAAATCTTTTGTCTAAATGCATGATATAGATCTTATATAGATCTTTAATTTTCTTTTTCTCTAAACTTGATCTTCCAGACTGTTCTCTGCTGATGTACTGTATGCCGGATTTCTGCAATCATTTAGTCCTAACTCTGCCTCTTTCATTACAATCGAACACAAGCTCACATTCAGATCTTCTGTCATCCCATCAACAGCTGATGAAGTCCCCAAATGGCCAACTTTTTTTTTTTCTTTTCGATAATCTGTTACACAATCTGTTATAAGATCTGTTGTTACTTGGTTGCATTGCAACTTTAAGAGTTGTTTTAGTTATTAAAGAATCAGTTGAGTGAATGATTCAGTGATTTACTTGCACAACATGTGGCATCAAAATAATGCCATAAATTACATGCATATTGGTTTAACGCCTCAGAAAGGATCAGTGAACAAATCTGTACAAAGCATGTTACTGAATGGATTCAAAAGAAAAAAATAATATTGCCACTCCACTTAAACACACCACACATGTATTAGCTTTATTTTATATAAACATACTTTTTTTTTTTTTTTGCTATATGGACACTATAAATGTAGTAGAGTTACACTTCCAGTTTAAAGTCACCATGGAATAAAAAAAAAAATTTTTTTTTCATTATTATAATTTTTTTCATTTATGTGCCCTCGTAATCTTTACTCAAAATCGCTTCCCTCCCACTTTAAGTGACATCTCTTCTTTTCTCTGATGCGTGTTTACTGGCAAGATGGTGGGATCAACCTGTCACTCACATGACATCACAGCAATTGCAAACCATAACCATCCAATCAATTCTCGTTGGACAAAATCAAGTCCCGTCCTACTGGCTTTTTTCAAGAAGCCGTTTCACTTGGATATACGTCACAATAGGGAAGAAAAGACTTTCGCATTTTTTGCTTCAAGCCGACTTTAAGCCCCGTCCACAATCGGTTCTAATGGAATACAGAATATGAACCTCTCAGCAGAAATCCTGCTCTTCTAACAACATCACTTCTGTTGAAAGTTTTCTGTCATGCCGGCAAAAACTTTTCTACTACCTCTGAACCACGCAGGGGAAGATGACAGCAGATCTGTTTAATTGCCATGTTCACAATTCCTGGAACTGCTGTGCTAACACATAAGAGAAATGAAAGTTGTTGCATGCTTGGCTGCATATTATAGAAGAATAATGGGGTTTTGTAATTTTCTGGTTTATGAAATGTCATGCATGTTGGGTGGGAGGCAGCGCCGAGGCGATCACACAGGTAGCAATCAGTCAAAGCTAATTTCGTGTTTGTGCACTCGGCTCATTGTTCAGATCTGAATGCCATTATTATAAAGAACAAAGCCTGTCCTTTCCAACAACTGCGCTTTATCATCAGACCATGAAACAGCGCTGTAGTTACAAGATTTGGCTGTGTAGCTATGTCTTTGTTGGGGAGTAACTGAGAGAAATTACTTTGGATTGTGTCTTTATGTATAGTGGATGTTAAAAAATAAAAAAAGACAGTACCTTTTACTGCGGGTTCTTGATAATGAACAGACACGTCCTGTTTTCCAAGATATAGTCATCATATCAAGTCTGCTGATTGCAGAATATATTAACATTGTTTTCTGAGAAGAATCGAACCACCCACACGCAAGTTATTTCTAAAGCCTTTACTGGTTGAACTGCAGAGGTTGGTAGGCATTTCAACGAGTATTGACAGAAAGACAGATGGAAACAGGGGCCCAATCTGCCTTATGTGCATGGCCTTAACTGAATACCACTGTATGCTGCATGACCACACCAATAGCACCAGCGAAGTGCAGCTTTTCACTTGGAACAAATCTCCCTGACAGCTGACAGGTCAAACTAAGAGACTTCCGAGGAAAACTTTCTTCCTCCTCTTCCTTATGGTTGCAGTTATTATTCAGTCATATTTCTCTCCACAGAAACGGCTGTTACTGCAAGGAAAGCAGTTCATTCTCTGTTGTTTCCATTAGTTTACTAATAATGGTCTCCTTGTGGTTGCAGTTATCAGCTGGTTAAGGGGAATATATGCTTCTTTATCGGAAATGCATTTGATGTTTTCTCTCAGCGAAATGGTCCACACCACACTCATTACAAACCTAATGATTCAGTGGTCAATAAATGCATTTAGATAAATAATGAATGATGATTTGTTTAAGCAGTTTATAGGCCATCTCAAAATCATCCATCTTTTGTAAAAATTTGAAGTTTTCATTTTTGTTTAGGTATTGCTGAATTTAATCAAAGCTTAATGCTTTTCTTTCACTGTTCTTTTATAGCATTAGTATGTTTGAATAAGTATGTATAAGTATGTATATACAAAAAACAAACAAAAAAACAATTCAGTACAAGCATAGGGCTGGGCCATGTGTGATAGCAGAAATGTTAACCAGTAGGCTATATTTTCTGCTATAGTGTTTACACAGCAGTATAGGCTATACATAGTACGATTTAAAAAAATCAGCTACTCAGCATAAAGCAGCAACTCTCAGTTTATCGTCTCTTTTTACAGTGCGTTCAAGCTTGGCCCATTCAGACATTTTCATAATATATAGGATAAGATATTATAAGAAATGTCCATTGGACATGTAGTTATTACATGTAGTAAAATCTATTTATTATTTTGTATATATATATATATATATAGGTTCTCGAATCTGATTGGCTGAGAGCCTTTTCCAGCAGTGCTATATTCACCCAGTAAAAGCAACCGTTTTTCACCGTGTGTATCACTCCGCTTGCGGCGATTGTCATGGCGGTTGAGCAAATCCACCATATTTTTTAAAAACGACTACTTTTGTTGTGTTTCGAAATGTAGTTTTAAGAGTTTTTTGGTGAGAATGTAGTTATTTAGACCTAAAATATGTGACTAATATATAATCATAATGCCTATTTTACCATTTTTTCGCAGATGCGAGCTCCAGGCCGTCAGCGGCCTTTCAGCGCTCATGTACCCGCAGCGTCATCTCGACCAGTCGGTAAATTCTGTCTTTACGAGTGAGTCAGAACAAGGAAGTTGTTTTAGCACTGTAATGGGAAAGATAGAGACGAACATATCGCTTTCCTCAGCGGATATTCAAACAGATTTTTTGGATATAATATGGACATCGACCTGAAGAATGATTCCTATATCAGATGCAGGTAATACAGTCATTTACATTTACATTTATGCATTTGGCAGACGCTTTTATCCAAAGCAACTTACATTGCATTATCCTATACATTTATACATAGGCATGTGCAATCCCCTGGGATCGAACCCACAACCTTGCGTTGTTAACGCAATGCTCTTACCACTGAGCTACAGGAAAGCTTTAGTCGATCCTTCTCGAATAATACCATAATACTCTACTCTACATAATACAACAAGCTTCAATGAAGCGACTCAATGTTCCTTGGCCTCAATTGTTAAACTGTTAACTTGAGATTTGAATCCATGGCAGAAGGAAGTAGTTCTGCACAAAAGATGTATATATATATATATATATATTATTTTTTATTATTATTTTATTTTTTTGTGGTTGCATTTCTAGCACAATTACTAAATCACTGTTTCAAAGTTATCTAGGCTGCTCTAGGACAATTTTTCTTTGAAATGATGTCTAGACTCCCTCTGTATTAAAGAATTATTTTCAAGAGCAGGTTCAAACACTTATGAAACGAATAACAGCATTTGTTCTCTCATTTGAAATCAGCCCCTGATGGTTCATTTTAATTGGCAGTTGGTCACATTGCTTTCCAAGATATCTGTCTTCCACTCCATTCAATTATGCTGCAGTCTCAAACATGCCAAGACGTCTTCCTGTCGCTGGAGTTTTCATTAATGTAATCCACAAATGACATATTTCCCATCGTTTTTATTTATTTATTATTATTATTGCAAAGTTACCAGTTGCAATGTCTCTTACCATATTGAAATACACATTTGTACATGTGTGCACCCACTCGTCTTGCCCCTTACATCTGCCTCTCCTACTGTATGCAATTTAGAATTGATTCAGAAACTGCGTTGCTTAGTTACGAGGCTTTATTGCTCTTCTAAAATTGGGGGGTGGGAAGGAAACTCTCTCCTCTTTCTCTCTCTCTCTCTCTTTCTCTCTCTCTCTCTCTCTCTCTCTCTCTCTCTCTCTCTCTCTCTCTCTCTCTCCCTGGCATGTTTTCTTGCAGCCACATGCTCTGTAGAAGCTTGTATGGTTCTCTTTATTTCTCTTTCTGTTTAGTGCTGCTATCAGTGTGGTTCTTAAATAGGCACGCAATGCATCCAGAGAACTCTGACACCGGATTCCCAATACTCAAACGGCACACTGTTTTGAAGCTTGTTTTTTCCACTCTTCATTAAAATAAAACGAGTTAAAAATTGCTGTTTGATCTTTCTTCAGTTAGCATCTATAATGCAATTTTCTTCATAAAGAAGTCATGAGTCTTCAGTTACATCATATCAGCATGCAAATTTTTATTATAGCAATGGCATTATGGATTTCCACAGTTCCTCATTGGGAAATACCCAACTTGTGTAAACTTCACTACCTGAGACTTTTGATTTCCAGGTATCTGTATTCGTTTAACATATAAATCTTTTTGTAGCAGGTCTCACACACATTAACATGGTAAAAGATGGATGATAGTGGATGTAACACATACCGAAGCGTCTCTCTCAGCGCCTCAGCCTTCCTTTACCTGCTCCTGACTGCTGCCTCAGCTCCTTCCTGAGAAAGAACGCACTCACGAGAGAGAGAGAGAGAGAGAGAGAGAGAGAGAGAGAGAGAGGACTAATGAGGGAGAGAGAGGGGGTGTGTGAGAGGAAAAAGATGCTGAATCCTGGTTGGCTGGAGAGTAGAGGCTGACTCAGTGGATCTGGAAAAGCAGTATGTGACAGATGCAATTCTCATCCCAGTCCTCACCATCAGACCAGAGGCTTGATCGCCATTGGCCCCGTTCATTGGACCGGCAACGCACGGTGCGCTATAACACCATGCTTTCCTTTGCCAGACCCAGCGGAGCTCTCTCACTAGCGCATATCACTTGCGCATCGAGCAGGAGACTCAACCCAGACACACTTCAGCCCAGCGCAGAGAGCCGAGACTGAGGAAGAGAAAAGAACGAGTTAGCAGCTCTGCTTTACTCTCGTTGCCGCTGTACAGAAGAGGAGAGAGCGGGATAACGCATTTGCTGGAGGCTACTATAAGAAGCAGAGGCACACCAGATAAATCCCCCAAAGTGACTGTAACAGACCGAGCTGAAATGACTGATGTTTGAGGATCTGAGAGGATGAGGGAACCTGCTCGTTATGTTCCTGACTGAGGGAAAGTGAGCTTGTGCCTTTCATCTGAAACAGAGAAACAAAAGAAAAAAGGCTTGTTGGGTGGACTTATTTCTCTCTCTCTTTGGCTGGACTCTGTGCATGGCAGCTTCGGGTCCCCCATGGCGTGTTACTATATTGTCATCAGCTCCACACACCTCAGCAATGGACACTTTCGAAACATCAAGGGAGTTTTCCGAGGTCCCCTCAGCAAGAATGGCAACAAAAACTTGGTAACTACCACGTCTCCCATACGAATGTGTGTTTGATCATGTGCTTAGGAATTGTTTGCATCGCTTTTGAAGCCAGTAATCTTGCTTCTAGAAACTTTTCTGTACTGTGGTAACACTTTACATGTTATACATTTGACTCTAATTAATTAGTATTGTAATAATACTGTTATTATTATAGTGAAAATCTGTACAAGTACACTATAAAAAGGGGTAGCCTGCAAGTGTTACCTTAACAAGCTATTTCTACCTGATTTAACCCGTAAACATTTGCTTTGTTGGTATGAATTAATGAATTTAAGTTGATTCAGTGATGTTAAATAAGGTTTTTGACTTGAGATGTTACCATTTTTTTCAGTGTGGAGGGATCAAATTGAAATTATAATGATAGATTATAAGCATTGCAAAAGTAATTAAACTGTAAAAGGAACGTAAAATGAAGTTGCTCAAGGAATGAACCTTAAGGAAAAGTGTTGCAAAATGACTTTATTTTCAGTACTTCCTGTTTACGAGGAAAGTTGCAGATGGAGAAATGGAATGCTGCTCTAGCCTGTGCCAATACCTAAATTCCTAACAGATGGATAGGGATCAAATTAATCTCTACTCACAGTCGTGGCCTGGGATTTAGTCTAACCGTACTTTTCTGGCCTTGCCCTCGAAATAATCCTCCTGTATGTGCTCCCACAAAACTGCCTCTTTCCGCACAAACTCTCTGCGATAAACCCGCCGTATATCTAGGATGAAATTCCACAAAGGGGAATTTTAAAGCAAAATCAGTGTTAGTAAAATATTATTTTTCATAATTACTCTAAGAGCAGTCTGAATATTGTTTTTCAGTTTGCTGGCAAGTTAAGCGGGATTATAAACACAAAGTAATACGATGCATGATGCAGCCGTACAGTGTAATTTAATTAATGCGCTTGGCTCCTGAAAGGAAGCATATTTCAAAGCTTTTAAATGTGGAAGTGAAATTTCATACTCTCTTTCACTGCTTCCTTCTCAAGCCTTTCCGTGTCATCTCTGTCAGTTGGGGGGAACAGAGATTTCTTGACAGCAGCCTCCTCCTTTCAAAAGAATCAAAAATGATTGGAGATGAAATATTGAAGCTCTTGGCTCGGGATCAAGCGCCAATCCTGCTCATCTGCCTCCCGCCTCCAGCTGAAAGGCTAATGCTGAGGGAACATTTGGGTGGCGTAACTGTGAATGCAGCAACAGATTGTTTCTCAAGCACGGACAGAAAGTAGAATGATGGTTCGGTGGCCGTTTTCGGCTCGATCTCAATGCAATTATCAGATTTGACACATCTCCCACTCTGTTGCGGGGAGAACCTGGTGTCAGTGAATTCAAAATTACGGCGGAGCATTGTGTGCATCACTGCCACCGATCTGTAACACAGTAAATTTCGTTCATTACTCCCTCTGCTGCATAGAGCAGCTGTAAATCTCATATACTTGTGCACACACACTCTCAGATGTATGGGTATGAAAGGCAGACTAAGAAAGCTGTGCTTATCCCAGCGCTGGTGCAGTGCCATCTGGCTCTCTTTCCTGGTGCAGTGATATTTTAGTCCAGAAGAAAAGCTTTGTGCTGTAGAACATTTGTTCAGCGTGGCTCAGACGCAGAGGAAAGGAGAGGAGGAAGGATAAGAACGAAATAACTGCGAGAGTGTGAGTGTTCCCATAGTCACTCTTATGGTACTGTGGACTTTTGCGCTATGAAATCCATCTCTGTAATTAGTAGTATTGCTCTCCCGGCTTTCTCAGCGCATCACAGGGCTGGGTTCAAACAATAATTTTGAGAGAAGAAACAAAACAAAACAAGTTGTGCATATCTCTATCGAATGACCCATAACAGGAACTTTGACTCTTACGATGTTCTACTTTAGTGGAAAAGAGATTAGAAAATTGCATTGAAACTTAAAATTATATATTATGTTTATTTTTGGAAGAGAAGCAAAGTACTTTCTATTGTATATATGTCTATAATTTCTTAAACTACTTTATTTTATTTAGCTTTGTTTTGCTTTGCTTTTTGTTTTGTTTAGTCCAGATGCGACAAGGCAGTAAAAACATCTTCCTGATGTTAAACTGAATGAGTACCTGTTTGGAGCTGTGCCATGTCAGTGGACTCTTATAAAGTCAGACACAAACGCCTGAGTGGAATTTTACCCCTTGCTTTAGCTTCCATGAATATGCATATCAACGGCGTTATTTCAACGCTCGTATTGATTTCCTCACAGTCGCTGCTAAGTCAGCCCATCTCCCCGCTGAGCTGTGATGTGAGCATCCATTTCCACTCAGTGATGCCGCTTTTAGACACCACTGTGCTCTGGGAAATGATCCTTATGCTGAATATCTATACGGTATGTATTGTCACAGTGCCTCTATTGGCAGATGCATGGCAGAATGAACAGGTGTTATAATCAGCTCTAGTGCTGATTGCGCAAGGGATCTGGGCGGTTGTGTAGATTGGATGTTGCTAACGTGATATGCATGGAATTAAAATTCCTTTGTCGCTCTCATATTCCTTTTTTGTCCCATGTATTATGCTTTTTGTAGTGTACCATGATCCTGTGGCTTGTTATCTTCATGCCACCATCCAAAACACAAAAGTATGTGAAGCCCTAATCACCACTGCCTGTGTCCAAGAGCTGAGGCAGCAGCAGATAGCTTAATCGCAGAGAGCGCCGGAGAAATAGACTAAAACAGAGGAAGGAGAGGGAATGAAAAAGGGCAAAATGTTATTATGTTCCTCTTACCCTTTGTCTTTCCCTGCTGGGAAAGCTGGCCAGACAATTTGCATTGTGGGAGGACAATGTGTATGTGTGTGCGGACGCACTCTGAGTTCCTTCCTAATTGAGAATTACAGCAGAAATCCAGCTCTAGCCGTGACCAGGCCCCGCGCACAAGCTCTGCTGCGGGGTAATTAATGTAGTAGTGCGGGCGATTAGCCTCTGCAACCTTTCGCCGCGTTTTACCGCTCGGCCCCATCCAGGTGTGAGGGAGAAACGAGCGTTTAGATATCGCACCATGCATTATTTACAGACGGGGAGAACCCAAGGCTTGTCATCACTGCTGAATGCAGACAGATGTAGTTAACTTTACGCACGCCCGAGACAAATGTGTGGCACGCTCGCACTCGGCTGATTAAAATTCACTCCATTCATGGCCTTCTGTTACTCATAAACGCCAGGTTCATTTAAATACCCTGAACGTGGCGCTTTGCCTTCTAGTGCTGCATCAATTTCATTTCACAGTGCTGTTAACTTTATAACAATGGGATCATTCTCTCTGAACCCCGCAGACACGGTGTTTGTTTCTTTGTGAGTTTTTTGGAGGTATTCACTGTGACAAATCAAATATCTTGCCCTGGTTGTGTTGTTCTCCTCCTCTCTGCACAAAAGAGGCACGGTGCAGATTCCAGGGGCCCTTATAAAAGTGCTAATCCCATGTTTTTTACTGACGGTGAACCCATTTTCACACTGATTCACAGAAAATACCCCATTGAATAAACTGTGTACTTAGAAGGCACAAAGGCACAGCGGGGTTTGACTGTAGGCTTGCTGCTGAGGTATAATAGCACAATTACACAGTAGCATGGCAGCTTTACCCTTTCTCCTTTCTGTATTCAGCTCACCTGATGTTCGGAGATGAAACGTTTGTGGCGATTCGATGCCGTCATTGTTGTCATCTTACCCTCATAAATATTTAAGTCGCTGGCCACAAGGTCTATAATTTACCCGCTGTTGCAATGCAGAATAAGCGGCTAACTCGGTGAGACCGATCTCCTTCTCCGAAGCGCTCGTCTCAATATAATCGCTTGAACTTTGCAAGGCAGTTTTCTACGTGTCGGGAGGGTTTTGCACTCGTAAGCAGTGGAGTAAAAATACCCAGCCAGCCCTGAGCTCTGGCCTTGTACAACTGAAGGGCAGCATATAGTGAGGCTTCCTTACAGTTTCTGCCTCCTGAGGGACGTTTTCTGCCATATCATTGCTGTGACACATCCACTCTGACCCTGAAAGCATACGAGTCTTAAAGGAATTGTTCACCCAGAAATGAAAACTTTGGCATCATTTACTCATATGTTTATCCAAACCTGCATGCTGTTATTTATTTTTCCCAGTGGAATGCAAAAGAAGAAATTTTGAGGAATATTTATGCAGCTGTTTTCCATTCAAAGACATTTTGTAGTAACCACAAGCTTCAGAAAGATTTCTTTTTCTTTTTTGTATGCATTTGGGATACATTACATTGATCAAAATTGACAGTAAATACATTTATAAAGGTGTAATAATGATTTCTTTTAAACTATCTATTCAAATAATCCTGATAAAATGTATCATGGTTTCCACAACAGTATATTAATCAGCACAACTGTTTTCAAGAGTAATAATAATACTATGACATGTTTCTTAAGCACCAAATCAGCATATTAGAATGATTTCTGAAAGGTCATTTGTCACTGAAATAATAGCTGCTGGAAGTTCAGGGTTCTCATCACAGGAATAGATTCAATTTAAAAATTCTTTCAAATAGAAAACATGACATGAAGGACAGAACTTTTTTTTTTGTGCAAACTATCCCTTTATCACTCCTTATGCTTTTGTGTTAATGCTAAATAATACAGATGCAGAGTGAAATAATAATAAATAAATGCAGTAGGTATGGGAAGATACAGGTGCAGCTCTGGAAAGGATCCCTGTGGTTGAGCCAGTAATTGAACGAGTCCCCATCATTGCTCATAGCCACTCACCGCAATATGAGTGCTGAGAGCCTTTTAATGTTCCCCATTCCTTTGAGTGATATTATAATGCAGAGCATCCCAGCTGCCTCGTCTCACTTGATTTGATGCTTGATAGAAGTGAAGCGCTCCTTTTCCTCCTTTTCAAAAAAAAAACAAAAAAGTGCTGCACACCGAGCAAGCTTGCAAACACTGAGTATCACAGCGGCAGACCCTGATCTTATTGAGCTTCACTGCCTTAAACTTTACCGGAGCCGATCGCGGGGGAAACGACTGCCATTGGGCCGTGTTTGAGATTGAGTACAGATAGGGATACAGGGAAAGAGGTGCAGAGAGGAGTCCTCCAGGTGACCACAGTATTTCAGATGAGCTCTGAGTTAAGTGTGTATGTGTTCACTGAATCTCCTACCTCTCTCTATCTCTCCTTTTATCTGTCTCGTATTCAGATACTTCAGCAAGCAATGATATTATTAGAGTTCTGAATACTAGGCCCTTTGTCTTTGACTCAAGTCAATTAACTTCTGCTCTGCTCTCATCCTGCTCTTTCATTCTCTCTCTTTCTCACTCTGCCTTGTAACATTCTCTTTTTTCACTTTCTTTCTAAATCCAACCTGATCTCATTACTATTCATTACTATTCGTGTGGTTCTGGCACACATACATTATTTTTACATTAAGGAGAGAAACCAAAACGTATGCTATCCATTTATGGACAGCATCTATAATTCATGGAATTTATAGCTTGATTTTATTGTATTTATAACAAATGAGATATTTAGACGTACATTATATTTAATTCAGTGAGATTTCTGATCTGAGTGAAGTCTGAGATATGTGCACACAAATCAATGGATGTTAGACTGTAACATGAATGATGTTTCAATATTTTCTGGAAACCGTGATACATTTTATTTCATTTTATTTAAAATAATAATAATAATAATAATTTTCTTCAAAAGAGCAGAATTTATTTTAACTTTTTTTTTTACTCTCACATCAGGAGAATGTCTAAAGTGCACTATCGAAATAATGTATTACCCAAAATCTTTGAATGGCAGTGTGTGTAAACATTATGCATAAATGGAAGACAACACAATATTAAATAAGCACATACCAGACATAAGAGTCTACAGCAGATAATGCAGCAGATGATTGAGAAACCTCAATGATTCAGTGTCATGAACTGCACAAAATGTGGAAAATCCAGTGACTACTTGTTATCGTGTAAGGGGCATCTGAGATGGACACAAAATCTGAGTGAGTCCGGTCCATATTGCTGAATCATAAATGTCCTAGAGATGCCTGAGCGATGGTAGTTAATTTACTGTAAAATGTAGCAGTGGCACATTTATAGCACATTTCATTGTCAGCAAGTAGCATGGAGTGCTTTTGTTGTACATTTGGGTGAGTAAAACTTTTACCTTAAACTTGGGTTGCCTTTTTTTAAAGTGCCGTTTCTGTTAAAGTGTAGTATGCATCATTGCAAAAGGGTGCTATATTAGGAATCTAAAAAAATTAGCATCCTTATAAAAAAATACTGAGACTGAAAACTGAATACATAGTGACATTTGAATAAATTAAAAGTATAACACTGATCTTCGTGCCTTGAAAGTACGCCGGTGTTTCTAAGAGTGGCTTTTCTATCTCAATGTTCTATTTTCTTCTACTCCAGAGAGAGAGAGAGAGAGAGAGAGAGAGCGGCTTAAAGTCTCTATTTGTGGTTGTTAATTATTCAAGTGTCGTCACCTTCGTCTCTGGGCAAAATGGAGTCAGACTGGGGCGGCAGAGCCTGTGCTGTCTCCTGCCAGCCACTTCTTAATCTGCAATCATTTAGATCCAGGAGACGGAGTCAGGGTCAGACACTAGCACTTGAGCTTGATAGCAGACTGATTTATGTTTAAGTGTACAAAATAACTGTAGGAAATAGATCCATCATAACCTTATCACCATGAACATTCAACTACAAAATGCTGATTTTATTTTTCTGGCTACAATTTCAAAATGAGCGCGTGTGTGTGTTTGTGCGTGCGTGTTTCTTGGCCTTGTTTTCTTATTTCTCATGTGTATATATGTGCACATCAATGTGTTTGTGTTCCAAACGCATTTAAAACCTCTCACGGGTTTGCTAGACTGAGCTCTGCTCGTGATCAGTTTCTAATGATCAGAATGTGAGCTAATTGATGGAGGTCTGCCGTGTGTTTAAAGATCATGAGACGTCAGAGAAAAGAAAAAAAAAACTCACGTTACCAAACATTTCAGCCTTGGCCTGTCCGATTTGGGCAGTGTTGTTTTGAATAGAATGCAGATAGTGTTAGTGTTCAGAGGGGTAGCCTATTGAAATCACTTTTGAAATGACATTATAAATTTTTTTCAGCAGCCATTTCTTCAGTATTCAGTGTCACATGATCCTTCATTCTAATATGCTGATTTGCTGCTCAATAAACATTTATTTCATCAATGTTGAAAACAGTTGTGCTGCTTAATGTTTTTATGGAAACCGTGATTTCAAAAAAAAAAAAAAAAAAAAGTATTTAAAAAAAGGTAGGTACAATTTTTGTTTTTATCAGTTTACTGCATCCATACTGAATACAATTATTAGGCTAATGAAACAAATAAAAAGATCAAACTGACCCCAATCTCTCGGACGAATGCGTGCCTTATTAAGTTATAATATTCAATAAAATTGGAAATCAGTGGTTAGATCATTTCTGATCCCTTCCCCATAATTACGTCTTCTCAGTCTGTGAGGGCTATGATCTGGAGCCTTTCATGTGGTAGCCATGGCGATTATTGACATTTAAACCCCTGTTTCAAAGCTTTAATAAACACCTAAGCAGATAACAAAGCGATCCTTGTTGAGGTTCGGTTCAGAAAACCGGTTGACTTGCGACCCTGGGATTCAAACGTCGTCAGTGCCTGTCATGCGTTAAACGGCTGTGTTTTTTTTTTCACTTCATATATTGCACGTGCACACGATCACTGCAATTTCACGACTTCTGCCCCTGAGCTCTGGTGTGAGACGGCTTGTCTTGCTGTGTGCTTGGTGAGATGAAAGTTTTACAAACAATTGTGATGACGTGCTGTGACAAGGTTTCAGCCATAAACTCCATAGCATTTGAAATCTGGTTGAAAAGTTCAGCTGGTATAGTGTATAGGCCCTTTTTTTATCAAATCACGCAGGTTGAGAGACAGTTTGAAAGATAACGTTTTCATATGTGCATATTTCACACCGCAGAGGCACACGTTGCATCAAACATAGTCGAAAGGTCTCTGATTTGTGACACTTAAATTCTGCAGGATCTCTCTCAGCCTCTGAGGCTGACCAAAGGATGGTGTGTGTGTGTGTGTGTGTGTGTGTGTGTGTGTGTGTGTGTGTGGACGCAGTCCCATAATCCCCCTCTCCCTCTTGATGGCATTCTAGTCCCAAAGCAACCTTTGAATGACCCATGTAAACTCTCCTTTCTAATGACATCACCAATCTCAATCTAAACTTTCTTTTCAAGCATTTCTTTTAGACAATGCTGCCAGCACCGGTCCAATAATCAATATCACACATACAAGCGAGGCTTTAAATCTGAAGATATATGTATCTGAGAGCCAAAAAATAAGATAGAAGAGCTGTATTTGTGAGTGAGATGCTCACTGTGCCAGAAGAGACTGATGACAAAAACAAACCCTTGCATGTTTCAGCTCTGACCATTAATTCAGCATCTTGAGTTGACATACGTTATTCACCTAATGCAAACAGCGCATCTGACTGACAAACAGATGCCTTAAAAGTGCCCGTTTGACACATTAGAGCGAGAGGCTTCCTTATTTTGCGTAACACCCTCAATTAGTTCTTTCTTTAGCTTTACACAAAGGGTTCTGAAGATCACATAGAGCTTCAAATGCTCTAAACCTGCCGGTGATTTGTAAGGCTAGTTCCTCTGTACCTTCATTAGAATTCGCCCATAGAAAAGGCATTGATTTTTTTGGTCTGGCAGCCTAGCAGATCCTCAGAATTTATCTTCCTCTGGCCTCTCATTTAATCTCTGCTTGAAACAACAGCAGCGGTAATGGCAGTGGAAGGATCCCGGGGAATGTGCATGGTCAGCGTGAAGAGAGATAGAGTTGGTGCGGGCTGTGTAAATTAAAGCAGCAGAGCTCAAAGAGACAGTTTTATGGAGCCTGTCCCTGTGTGTGTGTGTGTGTGAATCTGTGTTTCGATTTCTGCGTGCTGGGTTTCTGTGTGTGGTGCTGCAGTTGAGAGCGTAAATGTCATTTCAAACACTTATGCTCTTTATTAGAATGTTTTCACCTGTGTGAAAACATTATCTCCTTTATAACTTCCCATTTCTTCTTCTATTCTGGATGAATGGCGAATTTGACCCTGTTTCTATACCTACAGCCTCTTTCACTTTAATACATATTCAGTACTGATTTAAAATGCGTTTTTAGGTCCTGCAACTCTCAATATCCAGCTCATGAATTAACTGCTTCACCGCAGTACTGGGTTTGCAAGAGCAGACCACCTTCAGATTGCTTTTCATTCATCAAAGAATCCTGAAAAAAAAAAAAAGCATTGTGATTTCCACGAAATCATTAAGAAGCACAACTGTTTCAACATCGATAATAATAATGATGATTGGATAGCTCATCATTTACTCAACCTTGTTTTGTTCCAAATGCAAATTACTTTATTCTGTAAATAAAAAATGTAAAAAAATTGGACGATTGTTCTTTTTTACCGTATTATGAAAGTCAAAAAGGTCCAAAAATGTCAAGCTAAAAAAAAGGACATAAAGGTAACGTACAATTAGGTCTGATAGAACAAAATGTGCAAAAATTATATCTTTAGGGGTACAGCAGCTTGTCACTGCAAAGGACAAATTGTACCATATCTGTCTTTAAATTGTGTATATTAGTGCCTTAGATTAGTAATGTGAACCCTTAAGGGATAGTTGTTTTTTTTTGGACACCCAAAAAAATTTCAAATATGTCATTGATTACTCACCCCTATATCTTTCCAAACCCGTAAAACTTTCGTTCATTTTTAGAACACAAATGAAGATGTTTTTTGATGAAATCTGAGAGATTTCTGTCCCTCCATTGACAGCCTACGCAACTACCACTTTGACGCTTCAAAAAGTTCATAAAGAGATCGTAAACCAATCCGTGTTAATTGAGCGGTTTAGCAAAAAATGGCTGAAGTGTCTCTTTAAATCTCTTTATATGATGAACAGATTGAATTTAGGCTTTTATTCACAAGTTATAGTTGCGTAGCTGTCGACCGAGGGACAGAAAGTTCTCCGATTTCATAAAAAATATCTCCATTTGTGTTTAGAAGGTGAATGAAAGTCTTACGGGTTTGGAGCAACATGTGGGTGAGTAATTACTGACAGAATTTTCATTTTTGGGTGAACTATCCTTTTAAAGCCTATTAGCCTTTTAAGGGTAGATAAGGTACAAAAGTGTCCCACTACCTCAGTGACAAGCTGTTGTGCCACTAAATTTACTTTTTTTTTTTTTTTCTTAAGGTGTATGATAAATAGATTGAATTTCGGTCTTTATTCACTCTCAAATTAAATGAAAACATTGATCAATGCATGAATACACAGACTACATTAGACATAATCAATGTTTTGATTTGATTTGAGAGGCTTACATTTCAAACTGTTCATGAAACAAAAAGAGCATACTGCTGTGAGCATTCAGAAGGCTTGGAATATAAGTCATATTGATAAAATTCACTGTGCCCTTTTTGAGTCTTGAAATGGTCAAACCCCACTAACTTTCATTGTGTGTACACTAAACTATCGTATTTAGTTGTTTCACAGAAGACATAAAGTCATGCAGGTTTGGAACAACATGAGAGTAAGAAAATTACTATCCCTTTACCTATCCCTTTAATACATATTCAAAACTGAATTAAAATGCATTATTGGTTTTTGCAACGCTCAGTATCCCTCTCATGAGTTGAGTGTTTTACCGCAGTGCTGGGTTTAAAAGTGCAGTCCACCTTGAGATGTTATGGGATACATTTAATACATTGTTTTAGTTTCCTTGCTGCAGTGTTTATCTGTGTAGTGGCTCTGCTCAAAAGCTCTGGTTTGCTTGTAGAGTGGTGGACTAAAATTACATGGAGGGGAGGGGGTAGGCTAGGACCCAGGGGAGGGGTCGGGTTCGGCTCAGGGCCTGGGCAGGTGCCAGGAGTTGGCTTATGTTCTCGCAGTATCAGCAGAGAGCTCAGACTCGCAGAAGGTAAAAGCATTTCTGCGACCCCAAATACTTCTTCCCAGTTATCCCACACCCGCTTCATTAAAAGACGACTGCTGGGATGCAGGAGAATGTACGTTCCCAGCAGTATGATGGCTGTCATTGTCTACATAATGTGTAGCTTTGCAGGCATCTTTGTGTGTTTTATAAAGTCTTTGCTGGAGGCTGTATCTTTGTTGGACTACCCACGCAGCTAGCCTCCCTCTCCACCCACTCCCCTCCTCTCATCTGTCAGAGTAGTGCCCAGATATCAGGCCACTTTCTTCTTTAATGAAATTCATTAGCCAGAGCATCCTAAAAGCTGGAAGACTAATTAAGCTTCTTTTTGAAATGCGTGACAGAGGGAACATGTATTGGGATTCTTCATCGCTGCCAGAGGCATGATTCCCTGCACTATGGTAGTCAACAACGGACCCTAGCGAGACGAAAGGGTCGTTTTTGCAAACAAAAGGCAACAAAACGTTGTTTTATCTATATTATTAGGCAAACAATTATTGACTTGGGAGCTTTGAAAGGATTTTCACCTCTTCATTGCGGTCCAGAGGCATTGTGTCGGCCATTGTGCTTGCACAATGCTTTTGTAAATATTGGCACGTTCGCCTGAACACTCTGCTCCCGTGGTCTTGCTTTAAATGGCACAATGACTTCAGCTGTTACCACAAAGTGGGGCGATGTTCGCCCTCACATTGCTTGCTCATATCCAGCCTCGATTGTTTGCCTTAAAATAACCTGAGCACAAGTTGCTGCAGTTTAATGGAGACGTGCAATCTTTCAGTATCTTGCTGTGCGGTGTGTACAAGCTCTTCGATTGCACAAATTTATCTCAGGTTCAGGGGCACTTAAGGGCCCTATTTGTGAGGTTTAGATAGCATCCCCTTGCTGCCGTAGAGGTGTATCTGCAGTGTACATTTATAAGCCTGATATCTCTGTGTTTAATAATTAATGTGTGGTCAGTGTTTCTCTAGCACTTACAGCCGTCTCCTGTAAAAGCAGATTTGATTTGCCATTCTGGATTGCCCCAATCAGGGGCTCGGAGAGCCGATCACGCACCGACTCTGACATATGCTATGTGGAGCTAATGTTAGAACTGTTCTGGCGCCTGTCCAGGTAGTGCTTGGTTATTGTATTGGGCTGAGTGCGCTCGTCGCTAATGCAATTCATCTTTGAAGAGCAGTAGTAATAAACAGAGGCATTGAGGCTATGAACTGACTTAAAACCCACGCACATAAAAATAGAGCTGGGGTAATAAAAGGGACTGTTGAACAGGTTGTGGTATAATGACAATGCGTGTTCCTGAATTGAAATGTGAAGTGAAATTTTAGTTTGAATTGAATGGAATCTTTAATGCTTCACAATCCTGGCAACTAATTTCTTTATTTGAAGAGTTAAGATGCAAAAGCCTCTAAGTGGCATCTGAAATTTTCTTCTAGAATTATCATTTTTATCAAGCCCGTATATTTAAGTTCAGTAATTTCACTTAAATGACAAATAATAGGTCATTTTCATTGCCATTTAAGTGAAATTACTGAACTTAAATATACAAGCTTGATAAAAATGATCATTCTAGAAGAAAATTTCAGATAGCACTTAGGCTTTTACATCTGAACTCTTCATTTAGTGTTTTTATTTTATTTATTAGTATTATTATTTTTATCTGATACTCCAGGAATTCTTCTGTTAATGTGCTTTTGATTAAATTAATTAATTGTTTTTAAATTTAGTTTGCTTTTTATTTTTTTTTATTTTTTTTTTACATTAAATGACATTTTTTTGTTAAAGGAATATTCTGGGTTTGAAACAAGATATAATTTACTGCACTTGTAGCATAATGTTGATTACCACAAAAATTTATTTAAACTTGTAACTCATTTTTTTAATAAAAAACAAACATTTGGTTTACAGTGAGGCACTTACACTTACTTTTACTGTTACATGTTGCTCACTCTTTGATTAGTATAGCCACAAGTAATGTAAACAATATACCTGTTAACACATTTTTCCGTCATTAACAAATCTTTTCTGTTATATTTAAATCTTCAACTTGTTGCCATGACAACATAACATCTAAAACCCTGTAACGACCGTTTTAATGATTAAACAGAAGAATTAATGTAAGTGCTTCATTAAATTATAAGCTTCTGCATTTAAATCCATTCACTTCCCTTTTAAGTGCTTTCAAGATTTATATTTAGTAAGAAATTAAATGCAAACTGTCATTCAGTAGATGTTTTTATCATAGCAATGTATAACAGCGATACTCCTCCTGGGGCAACCTGAGGTTAGGTAGACACACACACACACGCACGATTGCACACACACATTATTTGGGACTTCATAGAAACCTGCCTACATTTTTAGATTTTCATTAAGATATTATTTAGTACGTTTATTGAGCCATTTTCCTCATGGGGACCATTGGCTGCCCCATAATGTTAGTGATTTCAGGTTTTACTATTCTTGTGGGGACATTTTGTCCCCACAGTGTAGTCAAAACCTGATCTAGAAGAATCTAAATTACCATCAAAATTCATGTTCATTGACAAAAGTTACAATTAATATGCATCTAATCATTAATCCGTGGGTTGTAGTTTAGGAAGAGGAAGGTACGTAGCTACATTATAGGGCTAAGGTGAATACAGGATCACGTATCATATTATTGACTTATCTGTCCTTTACCTGTGGTAAATCATCTGTTTGCCATCAAATGGCTTCTCTGTCAATCTTTCTACAGTTTTTTCATGATATGATCACACCCTGTGCACATCAGCAGTTCGGAGGCAATTCTCTCACGCTGCTGATCCCAGATAGATGGCCTCCAACTTAATGTCTTTCTCCTCTCAGATGTCATAGGCTAATCAAAGCCCTCATTTCCATCAGGCCTATCAGATCTGTTTCCGAGGCCAGGGATGCAGCACGTGAACCTGAGTCAGCCTCCGCCACGCGCGCTGCTAATTAATGCAGAACGTGTTTGTACCTGACAGCGTGATCTATTATTGATCAAAGAGCTTATTACTGTTGATTTTGGGTCTTGTGACATTTGCAACCGCAGTTATTTTTCTCTGCAGAAATTGGTGGCATTTGTGCTCTCATTTAAGAGGGAAAGACACTTGGCTGATGACTGATTAAGAGGGCTACTCAATAACAACCGCCTGATTCTCTGAAGGTAGAGTCTTGAATCTTAAGTGGAGAACTGCGCAAAACCATTAAACCAATGGGTTCTACTGACTAGTTTCACCAATTTATGATTATTCTGTCATTATTTGCTCACCCTTATGTCATTGGAAAAGTGTATGAAGAATATTTTGGCCATGTGTTAAGATGCAATGTAACGAAAGTAGTGACAGATTATTTTCTTCCATATTGTGATGTACATTGATAATTAAAATAATGTGGGGAAGGGCTTGGTTCAATATATTGGTTGTTGATTGGATGGAGGCAGCTCAAACCCAATCTCACGGGAAAAGGTAACTATTTTGCAAGTGGTGATTTTGTATGAATTCTTAAAAACATACAATTTATGAAATGATAATGACAAAACATGAGGGTCCATCCCTAAATATAACATAAATGGGTCATAATTTTGTAATAATGTAAAAAAACATACTGATTACCATGAGATTGTGTTGGAAGATTTGAATGCAAGCTTGTAGTTGATTGTAAGAAAGAGGCAGGTTAGAGTAAACTAAGGCTACGTTCACACTGCAGGCTGAAACGACCCAATTCCGATTTTTTTGCCCCTATGCGACCTGTATCTGATCTTTTCATGACAGTCTGAACGACACAGATCCGATCTTTTCAAATGCGACCCAGGCCACTTGGGTATGTGGTCCCAAATCCGATACATATCCGATCTTTTGAAATGCGACTTCAGTCTGAACGGCCAGGTCGCATGTATCCGACCCGCACGTCATTGATACGCGAAAAACGTCATAATTCTGCGTTGAAGTAGTCGTCGGTTTGAAAACGGACTGCATGGGTGCTTTTCAATATCCCTCCTCGTCTCCTCTCTCCTCCGTCCTCCATCCTATGACCCGGAAACCGATCGAGCTCAGCCATCTTGAAGGACATCTCAATTCTCTAATTGCACCGCGAGGAGTCGAGGATCGAGGAGTTAGGAGGCTTCCTGAGGAGTCATGAGCGAGGATACACAGGTGTATCCTATACGGAAGAGTTTTATCGACTTAAACGTGACGCACGTCTAAATTCTCCTCCCCCTTCACATCGGTCACAATCATTTTAATTTATACTTTACCTTTGCAGTTTATATAAACCACACATCTCACATATTTCAACAGGGTATCTTGCTTTATTATTATTTATTATGAATTTCTTAAATAAACAAACTTCAACAACATAAGGGCAGATCCTTTGAGCGCTGCTGATGACGCGATGAAGTGACGCTTGAGTCATCAAGTATTCCAATGTTTTAAAAAAAGTTACATTCGATTCCTCCGTCCTCGCGTCTTTTCCTTGCAGCCTTCCCTCGCATCCTACAGGGGGCGGAGCTGAGACGCGAGGAAAGGAAGCGAGGAAAGGAAACGAGGATGCACAAATAAGAAATGAGAAGCACCCCATATTCGTCGAGCTGAGGTAAATCTGCCGAACGGGTCGACCTCGACGAGCCCGTTAATAAAAAATAAATAAAAAAAGCCCACGGCCATTTTAACTTATTCATACGTTATGTTAACTTATTTGTGCTGAATCTGATATTAGATAGGTCAGCGGCTGCTGTCTGGCTCTTCTGTAACGGTCGCTGCGCGCGCTCGTGTGTGTGTGTGTGTGTGTGTGTGTGTGTGTGTGTGTGTGTGTGAGAGAGAATCACAGTTAAAGTTTAGCTACTTCCGCAAACAACAAGTGACGTCGTTGACCGTTGAGTACTCTTCTGCGCATTCGGGTCACTTCTGGGTCATTTCACGTTCACACAGGAGATCACAAAAGGTTGCATTTAATTGGAAATGTGAACGGCCTTGCAAAAAAATTGAATTTTTTCAAAAAATCGGAATTGAGCATTAAGCCCTGCAGTGTGAACGTAGCCTAAGTGATTGAAGTCCAGCAGTCATTATTCATAGAGAATCTCGAGTAGAGAATAGAGAATATAGAGAATACCTGAGTTCACCTTGAAAAATGTAGTTCATGAAAAAAGTCTTTTGAGTCAGATCTTTTCAATGAATTGACTGATCCAATTCACAAAACTGTCTGAATGGTTTAACTCAGTGATCAACTTGCTGACTCAATGATCCGGTCATAGCAGTGAAACAACCACTGAAGTGGAAGATTGTCTCAAAATAATTAATTTAATTTCAGCCTTCGCATAGCACACATATGGAGATCCTTCTTGCTACTTTTATGGTGCTTTTCTGTTGTTGTTGTTGTTGTTGTTGTTGTTTTTGTTGTTTTTTTACAGTCCTCATTCATTGCTATTGTATAGTCCCCAGAATCCCCATTCATTTTTACTACATGAAAAAGAGCAACCAGTATGTTATAGAGAATTTCTTCTTTTGCGTTCCACTGTAGAAAGAAAACCAGATGGTTTGGAACAACATGAGAGTGAGTAAATTATGACAATTTTCTTTTCTCTGAACTAATTATTTTACTAGTCAGATGACCGATTAAATATTTGTATACAAGTGTTTCCTATCACTCTTTTTGAGGTTATTTTCAGGCAGACACCCACAGGGAGACAGAAATGCCCTTTCTTGGCGGGCGTCTTGTTTGCTGCCAACCCCCCGATCAGACATGTAGTGAAATAAAATTGCAGAGTGCAATATCTGCAGCTGTTGTTCAGCTAGTGTCAGCTGAAGGTCTGATATGGAAGAGAAATGGGTTTCCCAAGATCCAGCGTGGAGTCTGCAACCTATCAATTCACTCCTTTCATTTCACATCCACTGTCCTGTATCTAAATAATGTGTATTATATACTTCCTCATACGTGAAGGGGAAAAGCAATCCTCCTCCAGTTGATAGATTCTCCTGGGCACAATACTAGCACCTTTTCTTCTGTCTGGTGGTACAGAGCGAAAAATACACAATATATACTGATTAAACTGGACTCGTAGGAGCTAGATACCTGTTCAGGCACCTTGGGAATTTAAGATCCACCGAATAAGTGTGAATAATTTACTGACAGAAAGAAAAAGTGACAGGATTCTGTTCAAAAGACAAATGACTGTGTAAGAGGAAGAAGGCTAAAATGAGTATTGATTTCTTTTGTGATGAGAATTCATTTTGCCACAACTAGCACCTGATTGGCATATTGTCTCCTTGCAGACTGGCTTTCCATTAAAAATCACCTTGTTTGACCTTTGCTCCATTGTTCACCCTCACTGGTGGTTGCCTTTCTGTCAGGTCTTAGAAATCCAATGGAGGTCAAGATTGACTTTCTTGCTGCATCAAGGTACATTCATTAATTTACTTATTCATTTCTCATTACTTTATAAATGAGGAATGTTGTACATGTTGAAATGTGACCCGCTGTCGGCTCAACAGAGGGATGACAGATTTCTATAGGCTCAACCGCACTGGGTGGTACGGTGCAGCTCCAGAAGGCAGGAGACACCCTCAGCGTGTGGCCCAGTCATGGTGCTTTATCATCTCATTTCAGCTGTGTCCCAGTATGCCTCACTGTGTGGATGAAGCAGGCTGTAGGCATATGAGCAGTTTGCAGAGCTCAATGTTAAAAAATTAATTGGACTAAAATAATCTACAAACAGTATATATACTGAATGATACGCCTAATGTGATCTGACTAATTTTGCGGACTGAATGAATTATGAAATTCAAAGGGTTTTTTATGCATTACATACATAGGAAGATGGAATGTTTGCATACATCAACAACATTTTAATTATGTGGAGGGCATACACAGTTTGTTTACAAAAGTTTTGTAAATTATTAAATAATTCCCAAGGATTTTTTTGTACATTGCATTTCATTATTCATTTCACAAAATGTGTTGTCCATGAAATGTTCATTCTGTGAATGAAATATGTTTTTTTGATTATGTATTTTGTGATAACCTCTTTTTTTTTTTTAACAAAATGCACATGCCCTCCACAGAACGAGCATTTCATACATGATGATTCACATTTGATGGACGCAATGCATTTTGTGACACGCTTGGTGCATTTCGTGCAGTTTTGAGTTTAGTGCTTGAGTTTAGTGCTGTCTTTACAATTCCAGTGATGAAATCAAACTGGCTTTTGTCTTTCTGTGTACCAAATACATAATGACTGAGTAACATGAAATACTGTGAAATTTGTGACATATTTTATTACCTCAAAATGACTCGGAGTACCCAGTTCCAAGTCAGTTGTAATGGTTGTTCTTGTGCAATAACAGACCGCTAAAGGCAGTGATTTAAAGATCAAAATTAAGTTTTGCAGGGAGCCGTGTAAAAACATTTATTAATGATGCTTGGTTCTGCACTAAGCATGGACAAGTTTGTGAAAGGACTGCTAGTGTCATGTTAACATAAAGTAGGTGATGATTCCACTTCAAACGTCACAACTACCAAAACAATAGCCTTTTCTCGATATGAGTTCTTGTCTGTGTTCTTGTGGACTTGTCATCAGTTGCTGCCCAAGTACTGTTCCAATTGAAAAGTTCACATCTAGCCAAGTACAGTTCAAAATCCCTGGATGTGTTTTTGCTCCATCTGTTTTTATCAACAGCTATCGCAATTAGATTTCCCCCCAAAATCATACAGCATTACTTGTATGTCTGTTTATGTAAAAAAAAAATAAAAAAAATAAAGAATGAACCAGAATCTGCCAGGTTCAAAATTTTTGCTAAATGCATTTTTCTTGCATTGTTTCTTAGAATGAAGTTATTGAAAAAAAAAAAAAAAAAACATTTAAATGCATTTTATGATGCAATCTGAACAGTGCCATTGCGGTACAGAGTAAAACTGCCAATTAATAGAGTGTCGGTCCCTTAACTCGTTGTGTGTTTTTTTTTTTTTTTTACTTCTTCTTGTCAGATTCTCACTCTCTCTTCAAATGTCGCACATTCTTGTCGAGCAAGCTGTGGCGAGTTCACAGTACAGTGAATTAGAGTGCTTCTATCTCACAGAAAAGGCTTTAGGGAACATCCCACGCCACCGTCACACTGGCAGTCCTGGACAGATTAGATACGGTAACCCTAGCAAAACTCGCTTTTATCCAATTATCTCTGTTGTTTTGCTGCTATCTGGGCCAACAACAGCCACTCTCTCCTCTCCCTTTCAATCAGCTATCTCTTTATCTGCAGCTCAGATTCTGTTACATCCATACATTGCTGGATCTTTGTAGTCTGTCTCTGTAGAGGCAGGGCAGAGTGACTATGACCATATTAAATATGCTAGAACTGAAGTATTCACTCTGATCCTCTGTGCCACATCACAAGACAGAAATACACTCCCTCTCTCTGCTATGGCAACCTCGCATTCAGAGATCTTTTGATTGCTATCCTTTTTAGAATGACGGCGCTTGTAATGCGGTCCCTGCTGACTCGCAACGGAGCAGAGTAGGTTAGTTACAGAGGCATTAGTATATTTTTAGTGCTCAGTCCTCCAGCATTTAATCTTTCCTCACTCTTGTGAATATGCTTCATGCTGTTCGAGGCTCATAATGGAGTCTTTTCCCTTTTTTTTTTGCTGCATTGGAATATCTGTTGCATGACCGTGTGTGGGTTGCTTCACGGGCCGTTTGCATATGTGTGTGCATTTCTCTGTGTTCGGGTGTGGCTAGTCATTGTTTATGCCTCCACGTCTCGTACTCTAGAGGGTCTGTTACATAGACCCTTAATTGGGGGGTGTGGATGGGAGAGAATGTGGTTACAGATGAGCAGAGTTTGAGTGCAGAGGGATTGAGAGAGAGGAATGTAGACGCTCAGGGATGGAGGCAAGAAGTCATTATCAGTCAGTGTGGAAACAAGCTAAGAGGAACAACTAAATTACGCTAACCCACCCGCACAAGCTAAGGATAATCTTATAAGAATATTACACAAGTAAACAGGCAGATGCGTAAACAATTATTTTTGAAATGCATTAAAAAGAGTTCACAAAAGTAAAGGTGTGCTTAGTGATTCTTTTTGTTTATGTTGTGTTGGTTTTTCTAGTTAGGCTGTTTGCCTCTTACTGCACAATCTGAAAGCAAAAAAACATCTTTCTCTACTGAAAATCATTCAAAAGTAGCCATGTGTTCTGACTATACAAATAATCACTGATGAAGGCAATCAATCACATTTTTCATATCACAAGCATCTTTTTTTAAATAAAAAAGCACTATTCAATTAATTATCTGTTAACCTTTTTAATAAGAAAATAATCTTTGTGCACCTTGAAATAGCCTATTTAAATATAAATGTTCCGATTTTACATTTTGATTGGATAAGCCACGCTCCTTGTTAATTAGCAGATATGAACACCTGTGATCACACATCAGTTTCTATTAATTATCAAGTTATTCTATCTTTTATTAAGTTGCTTGGAAACCATAAATGGCCTACAGTAGACTAATAAATTACAGAGGTACTTGCAGAAAAATTTAGATTGTTGTTGTTGTTATAAACACATTTATTTACTGAACAATTATTTATCATATTGCTGTTGCGATCCTTCACATTCTGCCTAAGCAACTCTTAACATTTGTACTATAAATTAGCCTTCTATAATGCAAGGCCTCTTGAGACTTATTGCTTTCATTTACATTAATAGAATATCCTCATTACAGAAGTGATACAGGAGCACAATCACAGCCCTGGGATGAACACATTGCTAAACCATCTATTGAAGTCACCTGGCATCATTATACCTTGACGAGATGTTTGCTCACCTTCAATCTTTAACCCTTAAATGCAAACCTCAGAAATTGAGACGTCATTCACTACCCTCCTCCTCATTAATTTTTTAAAGTTAGACATCAACCTTCTCAGTATTCCTCAATCAATTCATTATAAACAATATAACAAGAAAAAAATATAAAATTATAAAAGAATACCTGTTTTCCCTTTCATTTTTATGTAAAAAGTTGTAAAGGGTGTGTGTAACTATGTGACAACACTAACTAACAGTGTAAGTATATATTTTTCTGCACAACAACAATTGAATCTTTGATGACTGATGCCTGAATAAGTGCAATTCACCTTTATTCCACAAGGTGGCAGTGTCTGATACACAATAATGAAGTGACGTTTCACTCATAGTTTCCGCAGGCAGGAAACAAAAGAATAGGAAGTATCATCACAAAACTTGAAATGGGTCAGCGATTTACTGCAGAGCAAGTACTGAACACAATCAAATTTTAGTGTCACTGACACTTAATGGTGGATCTGGTGAAGAAGCTGTCCGCGTTCAAAATATTGATTTTGAAGTTGATGGTTTTGAGAATATGTTTGAGATCACAAATATGAGCCAGATGCTGAATGTACTGGGAAATGAGCTCCGACGAGGACAGAAACATGTGCTCACACTGAACTCTTCCAAGCTCCAAAAGGTAACAAAATATGCTTTATTGTATTCCTTTTTAATTGTTATTAAAATATCATAAGAGTTTTATATTATCACGACAGGTAGAGATCCATCCATGTTAGATATAGATCCGGGTCACTAAAGACCCGAATAAGTAATAATGATTGGATAAACATTCATGCATTTAGGGTTAGTGTGTACGGCATGGAAAGATTCAAGATTATATCCAAACAACTTTAAAATGTAATGATCCATTGGGTGGGGTGGGGGTTACAGACATACTTGTGACATCACAAAATTATGACGTATTATTGATATTAATTAGGCTTATGAATATTAATTACATTATGCACAGAACTATTTTGATAAATATTTGTAATGTTTGTTGTAGAGTATTTGCACATTAAGTGAAACAGAAATGTAAACAACCATATTTTAAAAACATCCAGGCTCATAAAAAAAAATAAAAAAAAAATACCTGTGGCAACATTTGTGCAAAATGATATTACATTGCTTTTTGCAAGTTTCATGACACATTCAAAGGGAAATGTCAAAGAGAGTGGTGCTAAAAGCACGTCCAGTTTTATCCAAAACATATGAATGTGAATCTGGCCATGTTTTGTTACGTTGGTTGTTTTATGTTTCACGGCAGCTTGGAAGTGAAATGTCTGGTGAGTGGTGCTAAAAGGTTAATGCTTTATCGCGTTTAAAAATAAAGTACCTCACACAATAAACCTTAGCCAAATCTAACTGATAGTGTTTACAAAAGCAAATTATAAATAAATACACTTTTCAAGTACTTGAGATCTGTTCTTGTGACTTGTGTTTCACAGGACAAGTTTACTATGTCTGAAGTCAAACATGTGGAGTTAGTTATCTTATGCAAATGACAAAATCTATTAGTTTACAAATCATGCACTTTGGTAAAAGTGTTTTGAGGTCATACTATTATATTATGTATAGTGTAAAGGGAATGGTGTAAAAATAAGTATTGTTGAATTGATAATCTGCCCCTATAATCATAATATGTGCGAAAAGGAATAAAAGTTGCTGGAGTTTTACTACCGCTAGTGTTCATTTCAGCAAAAAAAGAAAAGAAAAAAAAACCTGCCATTTTCAAACCAAGGGTACAGGCACGTTCTTCCAATGAGCCTAGATTGGATAAAAACAGTTGTATGTCTGCATGTCAAATTATGGATGGGAAACAATTGTGGGAATGCGTTTGTTACCAAATTGGTTTTGTCATTTCATACATGTAGAGAGCCATTGACAATAATAAACAGGGAACTGTGTGAGAACATATTGTCGCTATTTCCTTCTGTTTGCTTTTCTGATAACCACTGCAACCACTCAGCGAAACATTAAAAACATTTCCAGTGCCACTCAATGTAAAACACACGAATGAATTGAAATGAAAACTCCCGCTCGACAAATGGAGATGCTTCCTCTGTATTAGATTTATCAGTCATTGAAAAAAGTGGGGAGGGCATGTCTCCAACTCAGCAGACGCATCTTTTCAACATAAAAAATAACTCACTGACTTATGAATTGTGACATGGTGGAGATTAATTGTGTTGTGTTGTGTTGTGATTGTGATGCCCGATGGCTTTTTTGGCATCTTGCTGATTGACACTTTGAGTTTTGAACATCTTACCACTGCTTTATTATTCAATGTGGCCTTAGCAAAATGTTAAGTGGAGGGGGGGTAATGATATAATATTGTTCTAGGCCCAGACCTGACACATAATTAGATAAGCTATAAAAAACACACACACGCACAAAATCTGACAGAGAGAAGGAGAGGATGGTCATAAAAAAACCTATTACAAGCCAGATTCAAATGGCTTGGAGCTTCTTGTAAAAACCCAATCATGATATAGCCTCAGCTCACACAAGAGCAGCGCTCACTAATGTAAGCATCAGAGGGGATAAGAAAAAAAATCCATAAAGCAAAATGAGATCAGATTAAGAGAGAATGTTGCTGTTCTAGCCCCTGTTGCGCAGGACTCAGGGGAGTAGATGGGGAATTCCTGTGCGCTTAGATCTCAAAACCATTTCTATAACTCGTGGTATAACAACAACCCCCACAAAACCAAATCTTTGTTCGTTTTGTTGCTGTCAACATGTGTCCACATTTTTGATAGCATTTCTGAACAAAGCCATCCATCGCTGTGTGTAACTCAATGAATTGTGTCTAAAACTGCAATTACTGACCTTTAGGATCTGGCTTGTGGTTGTGTTTTCTTGGGTTTGCAGTACTGCCATTGGTTCAGTTTTAAACTTGAGATTGCCGACTCTATTTCAAAGTGGCTGCAAAATAAATAAATAAATCCTTTGATCACTTTGGCGGCGTGCACAGAAAATGGAACTATAAACTAGATTAATTCTCTAGCTCTAGCATCTTTACCATGCAGAACCCTATTAATATTTAAGCATTTACCAAGAAAGAATTTGTATTTAGAGGGTGGTTTGAAAGCAAACGCTCTCTGACTGAGACGGAAGGCACAGCTTACAACCAACGCTCTGATTTTTTTTCCTCATGTTTTTGAGATGACCAGTCAGAATTTCGCATTGAATGTCATTTGATTCTAAATCTGAACATGCTGCTTCACAGTTGCTGTCAGATCAGTCAAGGCCCTCGATTCTAGTAACGTTTTAGCAACAGATGAATAATTAGTTGCTGACACACTGTACCTTTTCACTCCGTCAGACTGTACTCATCATGTGAATAAATTCATTGTCATGATGCCCAGCGTGAAGTGGAATGAACGTCTCTCTCCAGTATCCAACGCCAATTTTTCCACATGCGCTGATATAAAAACATATTTTGATTGAAAATGTCCTGCCCCCAACTAAATGTCATTGTTGCTGTTGCTAATGTTGCTGTCAGAGTGGTGCAAATTTTGTCACTTTCATATTCTTCGAAACCTGAATGATTCTTGTTCCTCTCGTCTCAATGTTTTTTTAATATATAGGCTATACACACAATTCAGTGTTGTTTTGGACCCCATTGACTTTCATTGTATGGACAGAAAGTAAATCATGTGGGTTTGAAACTACTTGAGGGTGAGTAAATGATGACAGAATTTGCATTTGTTTGGTCGAAAATACACACTTCAACTTTGAGAATGAATAAAAAATACCTGATCGTTTTCATATGTTCAGTTTAAAACTAATAATTGGTCTAGACAAATCTTTCTCAGAAGTAAAATGATAGATCATCAGGTACAAACACTGCACAGTCTTTGATGGTATGTTTGAAAATTCACAAGCCATGTTTCTGATATCAACATCAGATACAGTTTTTTCCTCACTGCTGGTGAACTTAGTTTAACATTAACAGCAGGAAACATCTGCTACAGAGATAAATCACAAGAATCGATGGCTTTTTATCTTTCTTCTACTTCAGAAGTACAAACACGTTCCTGTACAGGTATGACAAGAAGCAATGTCTATTGCTGTAAAGCGAACTTGGCATAAGACTGAATAGAGAGTCTATAAAAATGTGTCAGATTTGATAGAACCATAAGAACTATTATAATGTAGTGCCATGGTAGTGTTTCCTATAAATCAACTTATAATTCTTACAGCTTCTCACAGCCATATGAAATTGAGTTTCGTTCCTTTAAATCCTCTAAAACAGTTCATCGCCAGCACTCCCATCTTAACCTGTTTCTGAGGTCAGTAAAGGTCATATTAAAAGGAGATTTTGAGAGCTTTCACCTTTTATTTCCCCTTGGAACAGCATAGATGCCTGTAACAGTTCCTGTGATTGTGGCAGTCAAAACAGAGCTGACATTTCAAAATGAACCGAGGACTGAAACCGATGCAGTCAAAAGGGGCCAACACTTTTATGTGCAAAGCCATAGCCTTTTAGACATTTCACAGTCAGTTGTGTGCCTTAACTCTGTTTGGGCTTAAAGGCTGCTATTGCACTGTCACCTAACCTCAACACATATACACTTGCTCTTCTATCTTATGCCTTAAAGAGATAGTTCACCCAAAATGGTCATGATCTTCCAAGCCTGTATGACTTACTTTCTTCTGCAAAATACAAAACAAGATGTTTTGAATAACTTGTTTTAATTTAACTATGTTGCACAATGAATCAAATTAAAACCAAAATTGCAATATGGCTCAGTGCGATTATCATGATTTACATTAGTAATATTTAGGAAAGTTCTAGTTACAGTAGTAATATTTATTATGTTGTTTAACATTTTGTAATAATAATAATAATAATAATAATAAATTTTTTTTTTACTATTATTATTATAATTATTATTTCATTTAGTAATATTTATATATAATCACAATGATGATTTGTCCAAATTTTGCAGCCCTACGAACATTTTAAATAGCAATCACACGTTTTTTTCAGATACATTTTTTGTTTATAGAATGAAGGTCAATGGGGTCCAAAACAACATCATTGGACCTCATTGATTTTCATTGGACATTTTTCCAAATATTTTATGTTCCATTGAAGAAAGAAAGTCATGAAATGAGGGTGAAATGAAATGAGAGTGATTAAATGATGACAGAATTTTAATTTCCATCACTAAGTTAAAAACATTATTTCTTACGTATTCATTTAAATAATTGGCTTCTGCTGGCATAGATTGTGAAGTATCAGACACGATTGCATTGATACCAGTGGGGCACAGATCAAAGCACTCATCACGCTAAAGGCAAAAGATCTCATTTTATTGCTAACATGTCAGAGTAATGTCTTTTTTTCATGGGTTGCAGTTGTGGTTGCTCAGATGGACGGATTGAGTTAGTGTTGTCAGTAGCAGCATGTGATATCAGTGATGTACAGATGTACCCCATGTCCTCAGAGACCTTCGGCCCAGATGCTTCATCTTCCTCCCCTGGCCGCCTGCACGCAGCTGCCTGATCGTGGACTCTCCCAGCGAACATAGCCCCCGCTGCTGCTAATAACCCACGACAGGATCCCAAACAACAGACTGCGCGCAGCTAGCGCCCGAGCCGCAATGTTTATAGCTCCTGACACCTGATTCCCGTTGTCCTTGGGACTTATCAGTCGACGCTTATTCGCTCTGTTGTTGTTCGTGTACCACTGAGACCTCTGTAACACCCCCCCCCCCCCCCCCCAAAAAAAAAAAACTCAGATTCCTCCATGATTAAAAGTCTGCATCCTTAATCAAATTCCCTCCAGCAGTTCCATTTCATTAACTTGATAAGAGCATGCTGAACGAGGGGAGCCTGGGTGCTTTGTGTGCAAACTAGGCTGTGAGCGTTCATAATCATCATTCAGTCCTGGAGTGAACATCTCTGAACATCTGGAGAGATTCTGTTGTTGCTGCGGACCAGCGTGTCATGGAAAAAGTTGTTCACGCACATTAGTTCTGCTTGTGATGTGGTTTACACATTCGAATTTGAACTCATTTCCAGTGATGGCTTCTCAAAGGTAGATAATTTGTCAGCGGGGCTCAAGATCAATAAATGATGGAGTGAACTTTTAGATTGTTTATTAGAGCATACTGGGTAGATTTAGCTTTCTTTGTTTACTTGATAATATGCAACAATTTAAAAAAGAAAAGAAAAAGGATTTCATTCCGCACTGAAAAACAGTTTTTGTTTTTTCTCATTAAAAAGTAGATTTAAAATTAGAAAAAAATTATTGTGAATCAAATACAGTATATTGTGTAGCAAAATGATAAGTATATTCAGATTTAACAAGTATTCCATCTGAAATTGGTTGTTTGTCGTGTTTAAATGTATTATACTTTCTAAAGGTTTATAATAATGTATTATAACTGGTTACAATTATCCATGAGATCCTACAATGCATTATAAGGAGCATTACAAGGCATAATTAAAACATAAAAAAATACTTTTATAATGCATTATACGTAAAGGCTTTAAGTAAGTGTTACCCAATGCAATTTTACTTCACAGTAACATTTATCTTTTATATTTTATCTAGAAAAACTAGAAAATAAGACTTTTATTTACTTAGTAAAAGGGTAACAGCTGCAAGTGCTACATTTTGATTGCATACATACTTTACAGACATTGACTAAAGCCAATTGAAGGATTTCAGGTTAGTTTCCCAGGAACACATTGTATAGGACAAAGGCAGCTGGACAAACTTAAGTGTTTTGATATCTTTCCAAAATGTGAAAAACTTTTTCGTAAGGAAGTATTTTAAGCAATCATCTAAGCTCATCTGTTCCAGTAGTAAATCTTGAGAGCATTATGTTGGCATAGCTGAGGGTTGGGATGCTGAGCTCAAGCAGACTTCAGATGAGACGAGACACAGAAGACACATTATCACATCTCTGATCACATCCACACACGGTTCAAAAATACCACACCAAACGCTCTGTTTGCTGCTTTACGTGAACGCAGGTCTTGTGTAGAAAGACGGGGTTCTTCTTCTGTTTCCATGGTTGCTTGTCTTAAGCCTGGTTTTGATAAAGCAAACGTTTCCCCAAGAGATGGAGATAGCGAGGATTAAAAGAATGAATAGAGGAGCACGAAATTTCTCTCTGAATCCAAACTGCGGATGACAGTGGGTACTGTAACCATTGTTCCAGTCTATTTCACTCATTTTTATTAACTACCACAAATTATTCCATCTTCTACAATTTCCATCACACTGTGAGAAGAGAAAGGCACCCACTTGTTTAATTGCCTTTCACTCGCAAATAAAGGCTATAGCTTGCAATCAGTTATAGAAAAAGAAGAATACACAGCCTTTTGACAATTTGAAGGGGTTCTCCTTAAAGCGTGTTCGTTTTCATGTTGCCCGTTAAAGCTGCCGAGAGGAAAATGAGGCTTCCAGCATGGCTAATTGATTCATTTGACAATCAGAATAATTCACGTCTGGTTGATTTTCTTTCAAAGGTTAGCGCGGCCCTTCGTCGAGATTTGATTGTGGTTCATCTACATTACCCTGCATGGGAAATGGAACAGAGGAGCACACGCTGTTACAAACGTGGATTTTGGCTAGCTGTAATGTAATGCTTATTCACTTTATTAATTATCTTTGCTCATTATCCTAGCTTATATGGCCTACATACTGTATTCTCATTATTTGGTCGAGATATTCGTTTTTATTGCCATTGGAATTACTGTTTCAGTAATTTTGCGCCCTAATGATACTCTTGACGTGTAATTTACTTTTTATAGAACCTTGGTGGGGATTGTCTTTGAGAGAACCTGCCTCGCAGCTGAAAGGAAAGCCAGCCATAATTACAGCTCGACGCTTGCTTACTGATGGGGACAAAATTGTTATGTAAAGGACAGCAAAGCTAGAAAAAGAAAAAAAGGAGTTAATATTTGAGAGTGTTTAAAACAAAACCTATAAACAAGGAAAAAGAAAAAAAGAAAAAAAAAAAGGTTATTTTAAGGTGACGTTGTTACAGTGTAATTAGCACTGAATAATATTAATTAACTAAATGTACTTAGTAAATAATTAGGGTTAGGGACTAGTAATTATACATATTTTACTGTTTTTAAGATATAAGATGTGTAACAGCGACACTGCAAAATAAAGTGTTACCAAAATAAATATTTCCTTTGAAAATTATTATAATAATTTATATTATTTTGAATTATGACCCTAATTTTAATATTATTATTCAATAACATGGTCATGCTATTAGGTAATATAATGCTATAATATAAAAATTATTATAAAACATTATTAAAACAATAATATTTTTTTATGTTTTCTAATTTTATCTTTTTTTCAACAACTTTATTAAATGTTATTAATCAACTACATGGTCTACTAATATTTATTTATTTATTTATGTATTTATTTATGTGTGTTTTCTGAATACAAATGTAGAATATATTAACCTTTTACATTTTAGCCTCTCTTTATTTCTGTGTTCTCCTTTCAGCTACAGAGATGAAATCTCAGTCTTCATGGGGCCTACAAAGGTTATGAGTTACCATATAATGCCATCACAGCTAAATCACAGCTGTCAAGTCTATGTCACAGTAATTGTTTGCAGAGGCTATCTGGGACGCATTCAATACTGGACCACTGATCGTTCATCACTGAATATATCAAACTGTTTTATGGGTAATCCATGTGATGTGACAGCTTGTAAAGCAATGCCAATGGCATAATCTATTCCATATCCCTTCTCAAACCAAATCTTTTTGAATGTCCACTTTTACAGGAAATGTTTATGAATTAATCAAACATATTTCCCTGCGCAGATTGCAAAGATGAGTTAGAATATCAGGACATTAGTTTATGGAAATGTAGTTCGTGAATCATTTTGTCAGAATCCTTGTATTATGAAATGAGTGAATTCCCTCAAAGCATTGCTAATGGCGGTACAATCTGGATCTGGATCAGACGTTTACATATGTAATCCTGCACTTTTGAATGACCTATTATTTCATAATAATAATGTCATTAAAACATAAAAATCTAAAACAAAAATTAGCCATGCAGGTTTTTGTTAAATATTCTGTATTAATTTTAATAGCACATTATGCTTGCACTTCAGTTCATCTTAATGCACGAAAGAGAAAATCTTCTTTGCTAGTAAAATTTTTTGTTTACACTGCTTTACTCTAACGCAAGTGCTTATGAAACTCACAACTTCTTTTTTTGCATATAATTTACATTTACAATTTACAAGCAAGTGTACAGACAAATTCGTCACCAGTCCTTGTTCCGGGTCTTCATAATTTTGAAATTAAACGCTGTCTGTGTGTTTGCATGCAAACTCTCTTCAGATATTAAATGATGCCGAGATAACGATGACAACAGAAATATCAGCTTCCATTGATCTCAGCCCACTGATCTTGAAGTTATTTGTGTATTTCTTCTCGGTCCTGCACTCTTCTGTACCTAGAGCCCTGTTATTATAATCCTGCATACAGATCCCTGTAAGAGAGCTCTGGGGGAAGAGTGTAGAAGTAGGTCATTAGAATTATTTTACATTTTTCCCCCCTCATTTTTGTTCTTTTCGGTCTCTGCTCCAGTTCTTGGGGGGTGGGAGGGGCAGAAATTGGCCCTCAGGATATTCAAATGGTAATCACATATCATGTCATCAAAGCCAAGCCACTCTTTTGGTGCTTTGAAGTTTATTTGTGCCTGTTGTTTTTGTGTGTTGTCGGTACATTCGATTTGACCAGCACTTCAAAATCAAATGCTACAGGAAAGATATATCTGGAGAAAGATGTCTGTTAGCATTCCTCTTCATCTCAATGGCACTTGCTTGGCCAGCACAGGACCCCCATGAAATACACTACCATTCAAAAGTTTGTGGTCAGTTAGATTTTTCAGCCTCTTATGCTCAAAGAGGTCAGAGGCAATATTGTTCAATATTATTAAAATGAAAAGAAAACTCTTTTCTATTTCAATATATTTTAAAAAGTAATTTAAAAAAATTTTTAAAAAGTAAAATAAAAAGGAGAAGCTGAATTGTCAGTCACATGATCCTTCAGAAATCATTCTAATGTGCTGATTTGCTACTCAAGAAACATTTCTTATTATTATCAAAGTTGAAAACAGTTGTGCTGCTTATTATGTATGTGAAACCCGTGATAATTTTTTTATGATTATTGGATGAATTGAAAGTTCAAAAGAACAGCATGTACATTTAGCATTTAGTTTCATGGGTCCTTGCTGATTTGAAAACTGCCAACTTTGCTCATGAGTGCTCTGTTTTGTGGCTATGTTTTCAGATCCAATCAAACAGCGTCATAAGTACCATGATTGGCAGATGGCACTATAATAATATACACAGTCTCAAACCCTTTGCTATCCTGAAAGCAACAGACAGGAAAAAACAGTCATTTCCATTTCCAAAATCCATTTCACGCGTTTAAGAGCCTTTCATGGTAAACATCTGCTATACGCTAAAATGAAATATTTATCATTTAAATGTTGCTACCAAAAAATAAGAAAACATGGATACTTTTGAATGGCCATCAATGGAGAAAGATGCTTTCTGCTGTCAGATATTATTACTTGTACGTTTAAATTGTAGCCTGGGAAGTCACTCAAACCTACAACCCAGGAACGTTCAGTCTGAATAGATTGATTCACATGTTATCATTCTGAATAGTTTGATTCTCATTTTCTGATTTAACAGGACAAGAAGCTTGTTTGTAGAGTTAACAGACTGAAAGCATTTTCTGAGGACCCTTCAGACCTCTGTGCTTTCCCCTTGGCCTTTATGTGATATGTGTGGCGTATGTGTCTCCTGGCCCGTTTCTCTGTGTCATGCTGTGATTAAATGGTTGTTTCAGTGGCTGGGTCATGAGGCCTTTCGACATTATTAAGACAGAAGTGGCTGGCAGGGGCCGGCTGGCGCGATTGGAAGGATTAATTACAGCTTGTCTCATTTCGGCAGAGTCTCTCTTATTATTATCGATTGAGGTGGTGGAGATGAGACTTCGAAGACGCTGCTCATTTGAAGCAGAACGCTGATGCATAGGCAGCGCTAGCAGCTATCAAACCGAGGCTACTCATTCATTACAGAGCGACTGCGGAGCCCAAACTTAGATTAAACCCCGTCACGTTGTGCTTTAGCGTGGCTCACATGCACATATGCTACACTAAACAACGTATATGCGTGATTTGAGGGATAAAAGTTAGACCTTGGCTTCATGCGCTCAGTCGTGATTGGCCGTCACAGAGTAAGGATTGCAGCAGACTCAAAGCTCACAGCATCACATAGCTCTGATGATGGAAAAGCTTATTGAAGTCATGTAATAGCTTACATGTGGTTCAAATACACCCCATTCGCCTGCAGTGAAATCTTCACCTGATGTGATTGAAAACAAGAGGTCAAGGTCTGGACGGCTATGTTAGCTTCTGCTGCTAAAAGCTGTAACTACACAATCTGGTTCGCAAAAATGTTGTCCATTGATAGCCATCTAAATACATATAAATATTTGTTTCTTTAAAGAAACTAGCTCTTTCTCTGCCATTGACGAATTAACTCGTAATTTATGAGAAAACAAATCTCTGCCAATGACGAGTTTTTACGGATTTTCATGTTATCACTGTTATAAGGTAGGGGGCGCTATTATCTTCTGAATGAGTACAGAATCTCCTGATCAAAACACTGGAAAAGAAGAAGCAGAAATGAGTGATCTCATATGTAAGCAGATGCATTATGAAAAAATAATGCGATATCACAATAAACGGCATATAAATCAAAATGGCCTAATGTTACTAAAAGAAATGTTGACACAGGAAGTGCTATATGACTGTGCACACATTAGAGGTGTTGATGGACTCAATCTACTCCATCTGTGTTTTGATCATCGTACTGAATCATATCCAGACACAGATTTTCTCAGCTTTTTGCTCAAAATGTTGTTTTTTAATGAAACTTACCCACATTCAAGTGTTGATAACAAAAGAATAAAACAGATTTTTTGTTTGTTTGTTTATTTGTTTAAAAGTAGAGGATGTGTTCCTTCTTTTGAAATATTGCATGTTCAGATATCCATACAACAAAATATTCTGGGGCCATGATTTTTATTTATTTATTTTTTGGTTTGTTTTTGTGTGTGTGTGTGTGTGTGTGTGTGTGTGTGTGTGTGTGTGTGTGTGTGTGTGTGTGTGTGTGTGTGTGTGTGTGTGTGTGTGTGTGTGTGTGTGTGTGTGTGTGTGTGTGTGTGTGTGTGTGTGTGTGTGTGTGTGTGTGTGTGAAAATCTTAAGACACATTGGAATGTTTTTTTTTTTTTTGCCAATAAAAAAATATGTTATTATATGAGTAATGCCTGGTCACTGATTAGTCCCTGATCAACCAATCACAATGAAGATATGACCCCTAACTTAATCTGATTGAGCTTCAAGCATCACATTGATTTTAAAATTCAAGATTATATTTATGTCTTCAAAGTGACCATGAACTGTCAATACAATTTTCATTGGTTTTAGTGAGAAATATTCACAGTGGATGTGAGATGAATGAATACACAGCAACACAGCAACACACACACACACACACACACACACACACACACACACACACACACACACACACACACACACACACACACACACACACCTCCACACAATCACATATTCATCAAATCAACCAGAAAGTACACATAAACACATTCACAAACACACAAAGACACAAATACACACATACATAGATTCACCCACTGCAACCAACAAAAAGAATCAAACAAGTTTTTTGAGACTTCATATCATCTCACCCTTTTTTACATTAATATTGCTTTGCTCACTCTCACAGTATGTGTTCTTTCAAAATCCTCAACACTAGTTCACAAACTCATAAGTTCATTAGTATGGTTAAAATATGAGGATTTGTATGTTCCTTCAGTCGTCGAGGTGTCCATTGTAGTGGACATGTAAAAAAAAAGAAAAAAGTTTTTAGATTAATTTCTACATTGAAGAAGAGTAAATATCAAATAGGTGAAAACTGTTTTGCTCAGTGGAAAAAAAATCAGGTCTGAAGGGGTACATTTTTCAATGTTAGTTAAATACATTAGTTACCATGAAATAACAATGAACAAGGAAAGGGAGTTCCCAAAGCAAAACTGGCCAACTGACCGGATGAAATAATGGAAATAATCATGTAGAGTTTTTCCAGATATTATAAACCTCCAATAGTGATTGAGAAAATGGGTAGAGTTTGATTGTGAGATCTCGACAGTAAATGTGTGAGATACAAACCTAGTAAAAAAACAACACTTAAAATGAAATGAGGCACCGGTAATGGCCTTGTTTACAAGCTTGAAGCTTGGAAGCTGCAGAAACACTCAGACCTGTAAGTCCTGCACTTCACACTCCCAGCACACCATCATGCCAATGAGGGAATTAACAAATTAGTCATCTTCCATCGTCACCGTCGTCTGTGGGTTACTTTTAATCGTGTTTGTTCCAGCTCACATTCTATTGCTGTTTTTACAAGCATGCCACTGAATGAAAATGTGCTACAAGCTCACTATGCGCATGTTTTTGTGACTTATTCGTTTGCCACAATGTGATT
This sequence comes from Leuciscus leuciscus, assembly GCF_965113295.1. NCBI lineage: Eukaryota > Metazoa > Chordata > Actinopteri > Cypriniformes > Leuciscidae > Leuciscus > Leuciscus leuciscus. The sequence goes on from NC_138731.1 coordinate 22,514,566, forward strand.
GTGCAAGAACTACTCATGTTGATTTCCTTTTTGTTCTACAGCCAAACATTTGGTTTTATTTTCAGACTTGGAAAAACATTTTCGGTCCATATTGCACTTCAGATTCAGTGTGGAGCAATAATAATGACAATACCGGCATGTCATTATTTATGAATATGTATGCTTAAGATGAATATGCATGCGTTAGATGCATGCATGAGTTGACTTTGATTTCCTCGGCACACCGTAGATCAATAATGAGCACACAAAGGATCAATACAAACCAAATTTGACCTGTTAAGGGATGAAAGTTTCAATCGTGTCTTTGAGTGTGTTTCTCTATTTTTGACAGCTTGCTTTAGCACTGTGTTCTTTCCTCAGATGCAACTTCCACAGCACCTGACTACAGCTGCATTTTTTTTTTTTTTGAGACATTTGGGAAAGGCTTATCAAGCTCAGCTTCATCAAGCAGAAAAACGTCCCTCTAATTGCTGCATGCTCCCTGTGATTTATCCAAGCTCCCGTGTCGTGTCTCTGAAAAGCCAAAGAAAAACATACGCTGTTCCCTTCATAACCTCAGTTGATTGCAGATGATAATTATCACATCTCTCCCTCCCTCACAATAGGAGGGCAACCTTAGGAAAATTAGCAGCTGTCAAACGGAGGCACATCTCCTCTGACTGCTTGTCAGCATAGTCCCACACCCTTTCTCTTCCTTTTTTTGTATCGTTCTTACATTTTACCTCGTCAATGAGTACTGTGCAACTTTCCTGTAGGAATTGCAGCTGCAAGTCAAGGGCATTTGATCATAGTCTTTACAAGAGAATTCTTCTTTTTACTCCCTGCCCCAAATCCACAGGCACAAAGTGGATGGAAACCAGCTTTTAACTGAGCCCTGCTGTGTGTGTGTGTGTGTGTGTGTGTGTGTGTGTGTGTGTGTGTGTGTGTGTGTGTGTGTGTGTGTGTGTGTGTGTGTGTGTGTGTGCGCGTGCATGTGTGATCTCCCTCTTCTCTCTTGTCTTAATTCAACTACATCCTCTCCCAGTGCCGGCCGGGGGGCTAGCGCTTATAGAGGCCGAATTGTAATGCAGATCACTTTGGTACAAAACTTCACAAGAGACGGATCCTGGTCCCTGATGTATAAACTGAGAGTATAAGGCTGAATTTCTCATCTAGCACCTAAATCGGCCTTGTCCCAGTCAACGTAACGTTTACTCTTGTCTTCAGGGATTCTTTTCTCTCCAGGCATTGTGTCTACAGTCTACACAGCCTTCAATTACAACCCACTCTCTACAACTACTAGAAGCAAAAAAAAAAAAAAAAAAATCCTTTGAAATTGTTGCAAAACCCAGCAAATACATGATTTTTAAAAGTGGTGTAGGGATAAGGAAATAATTGTGGACTATTGGATATGAATTATTGTGTTATTGTGCTCAATGACTACAATGTGCACATAGTGTGATGTAAAATAATTTGCTTAAAGGGATGGTTCGGAGTAAAATCAACCTAGGGACCTTTGCACCATGACCCAATGTTATTTAAATAAACTCCTGATGTACTTACAAACTTTCCAATGCCTCGTTTTATGAGTATATAACCTATTTGTACTACTGTAGAAGTTTGGTACCATTCCGGGCATTATTAGTGGGGTAATTTACGAGATACATCATAGGATCCATTAGCGCCTGCACTAATCCATCCGGCTGATTTCACTAAATAAGCTCTAACTTTAATAATAATCGACCAAGGGAAAAAAAGGCTTCTGGGGGGGTGTTTGGCTCAAGGTTATGGTGCAAAGGACCCTAGGTTGATTTTACTCCGAACCATCCCTTTAAGCAAATTTTTCCATATTGGCATTTATCTTCTTGCATAAACCTCATTAAATGGTCTTAGCTCTTACATGACAGTTTTTGCTGTCATGACAGTTTCATTTATTGTTGATGGCTCATATAATAAGTCTTAATTGTTTTTATAATAAAGACGTGAAGACCATACATACAAAAGTGAGAAGAGCACTCTATGTTTGTTTATGCATTCACAGCATACTGAACTTGCATCTATATGAATATGAATGGTATTCAGTGTCATATGCACTGCTATATAGTGTGCGAAACTGTAAAATCCCCTGTAATGGTAATGGTAATGCCTGGCTCAGATATGAAGTGCTTCACTGACAAAACATAGCTGAAGGCTGTTTTGAAACCCTGTGCTAAATGAAGCTGATGTACCCTCTTCACCCTTACAGAATAAATGCATTCAAGTTAGTCAAGTTACAACATACAAAGTTCAAGAGTGAATCTCTTGTGATTTACTTAAGCCTGGGGGAAAAGTCACTTACCTTACCATCAATTTAAAATGCAATGCAATTCAATGGTACATCTGCCTTTCAAGGTGTAAATGTCAAATATATTCACTAAAATTCTCCAAAACATATAATGATTCAATTCAATTTAAATAGCTTTATTGGCATGACTGTAATAGTACAATTACCAAAGCTTGGAATATTATTCTTAACATATTCTTATTATTATATATTAAATCTGACCATTATATATAACAAACATAGTGGTATTCAAATTTCACTTAGATTTCCAGTGAACATTCTAGTGCAGTTCCATTGTCCTAGGAGCGGTGCGTCATTGTGTTGTGGTTGGTCGAAAATTGTGTTATCACAAATCTTATCAAATGTGTTGCTCCCTAGACACCCACAACACTTTTTCTTAATCCTTATACAATTACGTGTCGTAATCAGGTGGTCGTTGGAAGAGCACATTACAGCAAGCGAGAGCTGGAGACAAATGCAGGAGCTCCCATCATGCCCTCTAGAGGAGACTCTTCAGTCAATAATGGAGATAGATTCTGTGTGTGTCAGCAATTTAGAAACAACAGCCAACAGGAATCCCACCAGAAGGCATACAATTAATCACAACAGGCGAGATGTAAGCGTCTGCTCGGAGAGATCTCGCTCTCCCGCAGTCTTCAGTGTAAAATACCACTGCATCATTATTAAGACTGGAGCCTGTTGGGTTTATTACGCTGCTTCAAAGTCAGAGTGCAGTTACTGAAAATGGCTTCACCTTGCATTGCTGTGAAGTGTGGCTTGAACCTTGCATCGTCTCGTCTATAAACTGTAGAAGCAGTAGTGAATGATGTGCTGTTAGAGAAGTGTGTATTGAGAACAGTCAATGTTCTATCACAACCAATATGCTCGAGGAAGAGTAAAATTACTCCCCTAAAAAAAATACTTCAGTGGGTGGAAACAAGCGGATCATGTCAAAAAACATTTACGCTACGGTTACGCCAGCCAGCAGAGTAAGTGTTGTGTTTTTTTGCTGTTTGCTGTAGCTTGAAGCGGAACCAGTGTACACAATGTATATTTTAATTCTAATTCTAATTGTGTCTAATGTGCACATTAATGTGTTCTTGGAGCAACATTTCATGAAAAAAAGAAGTGTAATAATTGGAGTAATAATTAGCAACATTTTAATAGTAATATCTAATATTTCATAGGAATATTGATGAATAATATTATTTCCATATTCACTTGTTGTGTCTGCCAAAATGCCTGATAAACATGATATAAGTCCTGGTGTGCTCTACAGTGGACATGTATGAAATCAACGTCCTGTTCTGTAACAGAAAATCTTTTTTTGATTTGAAACCCCATAACGTTTTCCTGAGATGTTGGTTTATGAAATACAATTTGAAAAGTAGTCTATAATATAAATTTAATTATAAGTATAATTTAAATTATAATTACAATATATTATCATATTTCCATTAGAGTGCTACATTTGATCACTAAATTAATGTCAGACATTTTTAAAGACCAAGGATAAGTTGTTCCCCTTCAGGGAACTACCGCTGCGTGGAAACGCGGTGGGAACGCCTCCAGCGTAGTGCGTCTGAAGCATGAATGAAATCAGTCAATGGCGAGACGGAACGTAGTAGGCGGGTGACGGCACCGACCAGGAAACTATAAAGCACCCCAGAATCACAAGCGTGACAGCTTCTGTTACTTCAGCAGCGCTCTGTGTGTGTGAAATCTGTCGATTGTGTTTGTCTGTCTCTAGTTGTTACTAGGCAGGAGTTTATCACTATATATATATATATATCATATATTATATAAAAAAAAAACACGAGCATGGCGAGCGAGCAGCAATATAGAAAGTGTGTTCCCCCCTGTACTCGTTACATCACAGGCGGGGATTCACACCAACTATGTGTTGCTTGTTTAGGAGTGCAGCATGCCCAGTCAGCTCTCGAGGGGGCTGATTGTGAGCATTGCGAGCGTCTTCCATTACGGACGCTGCGCTCCCGGCGATCGCTCTTTGAGGAGGGCGGTTCGCTGCGCGCGCCCCGCGGCTCGGGTCCCGCTTCTGCTGAGGCAGAGCGGCGGCGTCAGTCGTGGGGTTCGCAAATGGATCTCACCGAGGGGATTGAGACGGGCCCCGCCCTATCTCATCCTTCACCGGCGAGATCTAGCGCCTCTACCCCTGGTGCAGAAGCACGCTCTGCGGTTACTTCTGCCCAGGCTGAGGCGCAAGAATTTCGACTATCCAGTTCTGAGGAGCTGGATGTTGAAAGTGTTGAGACAGAGGAGACTGAAGACTCTTCACTTCATTCTCCAGCTGAAGAGGAGCTGTTTGATGTTTTATCTCGTGCTGTTGAAAAGCTCAGCATTGAGTGGCCACTAGATAGGCAGGAGTCTCGTCAGAAAAGTAAATTAGATGAGAGATTTCTGCCATCTCGCGCTCAGCCTTCACGCCGGTGTCTGCCGTTCTTCCCGGACCTTCACACTGAGGTGTCGAGGTCCTGGGCATGACCAGCTTCATCTAGAATTTATACCAACCAATCTAATGCATACGCTAATATTATGGGAGCGAAATCGTTTGGTTATGTGTCGATGCCGAGGGTGGAGCTATCTCTCTCCCGAATCGGCATCGTCATTTAAGGCACCGGCTCTCCCCACCAGACCTCTTAAAAATACATCAGCGCTGGTGGGGAAGGCATTCTCGGCGGCAGGTCAGGCAGCAGCGTGTTTACATACGATGTCAATCTTGCAAGCATATCAAGCTGATCTGTTGGAAGACGTTAGTAAGGGGGGTGAGATTTCTGCTGACACTGTGAGAGAGCTTCGTCAGGCAGCAGATCTTTCTCTCCGGGCCACCAAGGAGATGGCTAGATCTATTGGCTGGTCTATGGCAGCCCTGGTGGCCACGGAGAGGCATGTATGGTTGAACCAGACACAAATGAAAGAGAGAGAAAAGTCATTTCTTTTAGATGCTACGCTTTCTCCTTCGGGCCTCTTCGGTGACGCAGTTAATACTGTCATCGAGAGGTTCCAGGAGGAGAAAAAGCAGTCTGCGGTGTTTCAAAAATGTATCCCCCTGAAGGTCAAGATTCCCGGGGCTGCTGAACGTAAAGGGCAGCCCCAGCCGTCGAGTAGCTCCTCGAAAAGAGCGCAGCAAAAACAGAGCGTCGCGTCTCGTGCCCCCCCTCAGAGAAATTGGAGGGACGAGACGGGGCGCTCTCAGGCGCGGCCTTCTCGCAATAGGGCTGTTCTGAGGACAGTCATTATCGCTAAGAAGGCCGCGTCTAAAAAGAAGTCCTGACGCCATAAATGTCAGGACTCTGAGGGTGGCCCCCTCCGAGGGAGATCGGAGAACACCTCATCATACGGTGCCCTTTCTCTCTCGGTACCCTCAGGGGTCCGTTCTGTCAACCCTGCCCTTGTGCCAGGGCACAGAAGGACCCGGCGAGTGCTTTCCCGAGGGATGCTCGCCCCCTCCGAGGAGGGCTCTGGAGTGCTCAGACCAGTCGCTCCCTGCCGGTGCGCTGTTACAGGGCGCTGTGTCTGTCACTCAGAATATTCAACCAGAGGCCAGTCTTGAGAGGCTGGTACCCTAGGTGGATTTTCTGGTGGAGTGGAAAAATCTTCCCAATGTGTCTCAGTGGGTCCTGCACACGATCGAAAGAGGTTACGCTATACAGTTCAGGTCTCGTCCGCCTCGGTTCAGAGGGGTCCTTCCCACTGTGGTGGGGCCCGAGCAGGCTCTGGTGATGGAACAGGAGGTTATGACTCTTCTGCAAAAAGGAGCTATAGAACGGGTACCTCCTCCCAGCAGGGAGTCAGGTTATTACAGCCGATACTTCATTGTTCCAAAGAAAGACGGGGGGTTGCGTCCGATTTTAGATCTGATTCTTTTAAATCGCACTGTAGGAAAGCTCAAGTTCAAGATGCTCACTCTCAAACAGATCGTGTCACAAATCAGGTCAGAGGACTGGTTTGTCACGATAGATCTGAAGGACGCCTACTTCCATGTGTCTATTCTTCCTCAACATCGTAAAAAAAACTGAGGTTCGCTTTCGGGGGCGAAGCGTACCAGTATCAGGTTCTTCCGTTCGGCCTAGCACTGTCACCCCGAACGTTCACGAAATGTATGGATGCGGCTCTAGCTCCTCTGCGTTTACAGGGCATCCGCATTCTGAATTACATCGACGATTGGTTGATTTTAGCTCAATCACAGTCTCAGGCGGTTCGGCATCGAGATGTCGTTCTCGCTCACATCAAGAAATTGGGGTTGAGGCTCAACGCCAAGAAGAGTGTGCTTTCTCCAGTACAGAGATCCACTTTTCTCGGTGTGGTGTGGGATTCGACGACGATGCAGGCACAGCTTTCCCCTGCTCGTATTGCTTTGATTCTCGCTGCAGTAAATCAGATCAAGCTAGGCCAGTCACTCACTGTAAAACAGTTCCAGAGACTGTTAGGTCTCATGGCAGCAGCGTCCAACGTTATTCCTTTTGGCCTATTGCACATGAGACCGCTTCAGTGGTGGCTCAGAACCAAGGGATTCTCCCCGAGGGGAAATCCGCTCCGCACGATCATGAGTTTGCGACGGTGTCTTCGCGCCCTGGTTATGTGGAAAGATCCTCGGTTCTTGTCCCAAGGTCTCGTGCTGGGAGCTCCTTGTCGTCGTGTAACGCTAACGACGGATGCTTCCCTCACGGGCTGGGGGGCGATCATGAGTGGTCGCCCAGCTCAGGGTCTGTGGCAGGACCATCATCTCTCGTGGCACATAAACTGTCTAGAAATGTTGGCAGTGTTTCGGGCTCTGAAACACTTCCTCCCAGACCTGAGGGGCCACCATGTGCTTGTCCGCTCAGACAACACATCGGTGGTCTCTTACATAAACCATCAGAGGGGTCTGCGGTCGCGCCCATTATTCAAGCTAGCTCGTCAGATCCTTCTATGGTCCCAGGGGAAACTTCTGTCTTTGAGAACGATTTATCTCCCGGGGTGTCTGAATCGGGGGGCAGACATCCTGTCGAGGCAGGGGCCGAGGCCCGGCGAATGGAGACTTCACCCCGATGTGGTGGAGCTCCTTTGGGAACATTTCGGTCGTGCCGAGGTAGACGTATTCGCTTCCCGAGAGACATCACACTGTCCTCTGTGGTTCTCTCTCAGCCATCCAGCCCCGCTGGGGTTGGACGCTATGGTACAGGTGTGGCCGAGGTCACGTCTGTATGCATTTCCCCCGATTGCTCTGCTCCCAGGAGTTCTGGAAAGGGTTCGCCGGGACGGAGTCAGCCTACTCCTGATAGCCCCGTTCTGGCCGGCCCGAGTATGGTTTTCGGACCTTGTGTCCCTCCTCGACGGCTCTCCCCTGGAGATTCCGATCAGGAGGGACCTACTATCTCAGGCGAGTGGGTCGATCCTTCACCCCCGCCCAGAGCTATGGAGACTGTGGGCCTGGGCTCAGCTCATAGAATCCGGTCTCTCGACTGAGGTCGTTGAGACAATTCTCCAATCCAGAGCTCCCGCTACAAGGAGGCTATATGCCGCGAGGTGGAAACTTTTCACCTCTTGGTGTGGAGGGCGCCAACAGGACCCAGTTAACTGCCCAGTTGGTACAGTGCTGGAGTTCCTGCAGGACCGTCTCTCCACGGGGTTATCCCACTCCACACTGAAGGTGTACGTGGCGGCCCTGGCTGCTTACCACGCCCCTTTGAGTGGAGTTTCTCTTGGGAGACACCCACTTATATCTCGCTTCCTTCGTGGCACTTTGAGGCTGAGGCCAGCAGTACGCACGAGGGTGCCATCATGGGACTTGGCCATCGTCTTAGACCTCTCCCTAGCTCCTTTCGAGCCCCTTGAAGAGGTTTCTGAGAAGTTCCTTACTCTCAAAACTATTTTTCTGCTTGCCATTTCGTCTCTCAAAAGGATTGGAGACATTCAAGCGCTCTCGGTTGCTCCCTCGTGCCTGGAATTTTCACCTGGCATGGCTAAGGCCTTCCTCTATCCTAGGCCAGGTTATGTTCCAAAAGTTCCAACTACTGTAGTTAGACCTGTCATACTGCAGGCTTTTTGTCCTCCTCCGTTTCTGACGTCGGACCAGGAGAAACTTAATTTGCTCTGCCCTGTTCGGGCTCTAGATGCGTATGTCCACAGAGCTGCCCTCGAGGCCATCTCACTTTCTTACGAGTCGGTCGGTCAGCCTTCACCTTTGGCTGTACGGGCTCACTCCACCCGGAGTATGGCTGCTTCTATAGCTCTCCTTTCGGGAGTTTCTCTTCAGGACGTTTGTGATGCGGCAGGCTGGTCCTCACCGCACACATTCGTCAGGTTTTATGGTCTTGATTTTAGCTCCACTCCTGGGGCGCAAGTTCTTTCGTCAGCCTGTGCGCTTTGATTTTCACACTACAGAGACTTGCTCGTATGGCGACGTGGGTATTGCGTTCCCACCGCGTTTCCATGCAGCGGTAGTTCCCTGAAGGGGAACGTCCCGGGTTACGTATGTAACCCTAGTTCCCCGAAGGGAACGGACGCTGCGTGTCTTTGCCATACTCCCGGCATCCCCTTGGATCGCTTGCTTCAGTAACATCAGAAGCTGTCACGCTTGTGATTCTGGGGTGCTTTATAGTTTCCTGGTCGGTGACGTCACCTGCCTACTACGTTCCATCTCGCCATTGACTGATTTCATTCATGCTTCAGACGCACTACGCTGGAGGCGTTCCCACCGCGTTTCCACGCAGCGTCCGTTCCCTTCGGGGAACTAGGGTTACATACGTAACCCGGGACGTTTTCATGGTGAAACCTCCAAACATTTGGTATCTCTGAAAAGTCCTGAATGTGCTCTTTACAGGAGACCCAGGTTGTGTCATATGACATGTATGATGTCAGAGAAATTCACTAAAATATAATGTCCACTACAGTGGACAAAAGTCTATTCCTGGGTACCAGGAGGATATACACACAGAACAATGTAATTAGATGAACAATGTCAAAGTAACTGTAAAATGGCCACTAGAATTTAAAAAAAGTTCCCCCCACTTATAATGTTAGTCAAGGTTTCTTGCACCCAAGAGCAATAATTTAGTTTTAAAATTAAATTAGACTGTTAAAATAATTAGACTGACTTCACTTACAGTACTTTGTTGCTGTACTTTTGACATTATATTTATATTGTGTATATAAATGATAATTATATTAATAAATTAATAGTATTGATATAATACTATTAATTATAATACATAATTAATAATAACTGTTTGAAATATTATTATAGTAGAATAGTATTATTAAGTATATTGAATAGTGTAGTATTATATTTAAATGACCTCCAGTACGATTGACTGTCATCCGTGTATCAGTGTAGTTCATACTTCATCAGTGGTTCTGAATACTGAGTAGGGTTGCTATGTATATTAAATGGGCAATCACATGTTGCTGTACTCATGACATCATTATTATGATCGGCTCTGATCTATGTGATTTTTCTCAAAGTGCTGCCATTACTGCTGGTTATTATTAAAGTCTGTAGAGTCTTCACTAGAACTGTCTGAAAATATGCATGAGATTTACAACAGATTTGCCCGTGAGCCATGTGCAAAGTTAATATTTTCTATTTCCTCATAAATTATGCGAGAATCTGTAAAAATGAAATGATCCCTGATGAAATTGCATTTTTTATTTTCTTGACTAGATATTGTTCCAAGGCTTCAGGAAATGTGCATTAATTAATCAACAGGTTGTTTTTAATTAATTTAATTCGAGACAGGGTTTATTTTACTGTTTAATTCATGAATCACATAATGTGATTTTGTGAAGGACCATCTTCATTTTCTCTGCTTGCATCAAAAAAACACTCTCTCAACCCTTTGCTCAGAAATTGCCCTTTTTCTGTGCCACATAAAAGACATCACTCATAACCCAGGTGTGCTATAAAAAGAGCAATCACAGTCTCTCTGATCACCACTCATGTACCCTCATGTCAATCATATTTTGTCTTTATGTTTCAATAAATTTCTGCGGTGAGGTGGCTCTGTGGTTCCCACTCTTATGGTTGACCTTGTTAGGCAGTCCCATAAATGCATAAAGAGCCACTTGATCTTCAACGGTTCATGTTCTCGTGCTTGATGTTCAGTACAAAAGAAGCCATGTTAAGTAGCGCTTCAGATTTTGGAGATGCATTGTGATGCTTCAGAAGTGTGCTATTTATACGAACACCCCCTGTGTGTCAACCCATCACAGGATTTGTTTTAAGTCAGGCAGTAATCCACTGTATGTAAATACCCTTGTCTTTTGATGTTTTAATAGAATGCCAGATTGAAGTCTGCTGCTACAAATATTAAACAAAAGACAGATGTTTAGTTTGCAAAATGTTTCTAAATGTGTCCCGCATTAATTATTCCTGCCTTAGGTTCTTGAGATAATGTTAAAGAGAGAAGCTCTTGTCCATAGGGAGGACATTTTTTAGTACACATCCATTGCACCTTAAAATCTACTGATCTGAGGTTGGAGTTCATTTAGTGCTTATAGGGCATCGGAGTGTGTTTATACTGATTTTATAATAGTCTGCAATCACTTACACAGGAATCACAATAGCAGACAACAGTGTTTAATGTGCTGGAAAGTTTTGATTGATTGTTGATTTTTGTGCATGGCCTACAGAAAATAACAAAGTATAGACTGGTGCTGTGAGACAGAAGTGCCAGTACAAAAACACATTTTTAATGCAAGTTATAATGTTATAATGCAAGCACCTGGTGGTTTAATAAAGTACTCTAATTTGTTTAGTCACAAAAATTATTTATTTGACTCACATATTTATATATATTTTTTACACTGTAAAAAAAAACTTGCTGCCTTACATTTTTATGTACAATCAACTTGTGTAAGTAATTTCAACTTAAATTACTTTCAACTGGCTTAAAAATGAGTGGAATGTAAAAACATGTAGCTGTAGCTAGGAGTTGCAGGTTGCTAGGGTGTTCTGGATGGCGGCTTGGGTGTTGCTAGGTGGATGCCAGGGCGTTCTGCTTTCTAGCACAAGCGCCCTTCCTCCAAAATTCTATAATAGAATTGCAACTGTTGGGTTCAGGAAGTAAAAACTCGTTAAAGCCGTCAGCACTCATTATTTAAGCTACATTTTTCCAAATATCGTGTTTAACAGTGGAATTCCTGGTGAAAAACATTACCCATGATGCTGTACAGAAAATTACACCAATCAGAGGGTCTAAAAAATGTATACGCTCCAAAATAGCTCTTTAGCTCCGCCCGCTCCCATGAAGCACTGTGAATGATGAAATCGAGTCGATCTACGCTCTCAAAATACTAAATTGTTTGTATTGTGTGTATATATATATATATATATATATATATATATATATGCATACTTTGCAATAAATGTAATATATATGTTTATATATATAATAAACATTTGTTAATAAGTAGTTTTCAAAAAAAAAAGGATTATGCTGTTCGCAATGCTTCATGTGATTGTAGTTCTTTCCCTCACTAAAACTGTTAAGTACACATTCTTGTACCTTTGTCTTTTTGTCAAAAACTTTTTTGTAGTGTTGTGATTCACGTAGTAGCTGATTAACTTGGTTCATGGCTTTTAACTCTTTAAAGAGATACTCCACTTTTTTTGGGAAATAGGCTCATTTTACAACTCCCCCAGAGTTAAACAGTTGAGTCTTACCGTTTTCGAATCCATTCAGCCGAACTCCGGGTCTGGCGGTACCACTTTTAGCATAGCTTAGCATAGATCATTGAATCAGACAGGACCATTAGCATCTCTTTTAAAAAAAAATGACCAAAGAGTTTAGATATTTTTCCTATTTAAAACTTAACTCTTCTTTAATTACATCGTGTACTAAGACCGACGGAAAATAAAAAGTTGTGATTTTCTTGGCTGATATGGCTAGGAACTATACTCTCATTCCTACGTAATAATCAAGAAACTTTGCTGCCATACCATGAGTCCAACAGGCGTAATGATATGACGCAGCGCCTGAAAATAGGTCTAATAGGTTAGACAAACTTAGTCCCGGTCACGTTGGAAGTCCTATAGTTTTAAATAGGAAAAATATCGAAACTCTTTGGTCATTTTTTTGAGAGAGATGCTAATGGTCCTGTCTGATTCAATGATCTATGCTAAGCTATGCTAAAAGTGGTACCGCCAGACCCGGAGATCGGTTGAATGGATTCGAAAACGGTAAAACTCAACTGTTTAACTCTGGGGGAGTTGTAAAATGAGCCTATTTCCAAAAAAAAAGTGGAGTATCCCTTTAACAGAGACTATTTTAAAATACATGTAAAAAAACTAAAAAAAACTTCTGGAACCAGCGCTGCTGAAAAAGAGGGCGGACACTGTTGCGCTCTATTCTAGATATGGTTCTGGCCCCTCCTTCAATGCTAGTGTATGTTTTTTTAATTTTTTTATTACGCAATAACTTCAGAAATCTACATGATTTCAAGTATCAATTATGTCCCTATAAACAGTGGGAGATGCATTATGTGAGGTAATTTAATATTGTTCTAAGTGCTAACTGAGAATCAGTAATAGTGATGTTTGCCTTAGAAAGTACCACTAAAAATCATTAACTTGAGTTTTTCATTGTTGTTGTTGCTATGGTCACATGCCCTTGAGAACAACCTCATTCTATTTTGAAATATTGAAAGGAACAGAGAGGTATAGGGGGGTTTCTCAGCTTGACATAAAGTTGTTGTTAAGTGGCTGCTTCCCCCCATGCAGTGATTAGATCTATCTGCGGTGTAAATGAGTTCACAGCTTCACACCACATCACTCGCTTTTGGTGTTTTTTTCTTCTTCATTCCACATATGAGTTTTGTTGTTTAATTTCGCTCCCAAACACTTTCAAGTACAAAAAAAGTTGCTAAAGCCAACTTGTATTTTTTTTTTTTTTTTTTTTTTGGTGAAAACTCCCTTGACTCCACTGTTATCTTGAGATCCAGGGGGTTGCTAACAAGTCTATAAAAACAAGAGCGTGCTTCACAACAGTCCAGGTGTTCACAGGATTTTCCCAGAAGAAGTAACCATTTCCTGATATAGAGCAAGCGATTTTTTTCTAACCTTTCAGGTCTATTGAGCTAAAGAAAATAAGGGTCACTTTCCCTAGCACTTCCAGCTAATCAAGCGATTCAGTTTTCATTACCTGCAAGCTAGCCACTTATTAAGTACAATTACACAGCAATTGTTTCATGCTGTCTCTCAGTGGGAGTGAGTGTGAGGGATGTTATTATTTTTGCATATCACAGACGTGTGTTTAGCGGTAGCGTATTCTCACCTAAGATGAGTGAGAGACAGACTATTTTCACAAGGCATCAGATCATTTGAATAGGCCGGGATTCCCTGTTTCTCAGTCTAATGGGTTTGATGCAGTTGTGAAAAGCTCACGATCATGTCAGTAATAACACCAGACATATGTTTGTCGGCTTTGACTGATGATGACAATCGTATATCATTTATTGGCCATCTCATTCTGGTTGACACGTTTGATAGTTGACTTAATCATCCTTGGCTGATTTACTAGTCCTTCACTGCATGTTGTTTTTCACAGAGATGACAGGTTCACATTTGAGTCGACGATGAGTTTTATGGTAAACTGATTCTAATTAAAATGGAAGTGCTTTTCCTCTTCCCTGTGGTCATTTGGATTGGAGACCTTTTGGGAATAAACTTCTTTTCTTTTTTTCATCTTGTTTTTAAATCTGCAAGTTTCCATACTTCTAGAGCGTTAAAGAAATTAAATTTGAAATACAATCTGCCCCTGGTGAAAGTATTCCCATCTAAAATTTGTTGTAAATCAATATTTAATAAAGAGTATTAAAGAAGAGGAAGAAAATGAGGATGGCATCATGGGAGCTGAGTTCAGTTTTATGAGCATCATTTTCAAAGAAGAGCACCACAAATATTCACCCTCTCAAATTATGAATATATATCAACATGACAGCAACATGTGTACGGTGTATATATAAATCTGTCTACCAATATCTCTGTGTATATTTGTGAGTTTATTTGACTATATCTGGCAAACAGAGTTTATTGAGGGACAACAGTATCTCTGTATTAATAGGAAAAATGATCACTTATGACTGTATGTGTACAATTGAAAAATAATTGAAAAGGACATTTCAGTTTCTGTTGTGTATTATGGTTTTCCCCATCAATTTCTTCTTTTTTTGTATATTAATGTTGTTGAGTCATAAGACTAAAAACATCTTCTACATCTTAATTCAAGGACCTCATGAAGGACATTACATTGAGTGTCGTTCTAAATTATGTGTTTTAAACAAGTTGGAAGCTATTATCCTGATGGATTATTATGTTTACTTTTGCTCCAGGATTATGCTGAGAAGGGGAAAACCTTGGCCAAAGCCCTGGAGGACCTCAAGGCCAACTTCTACTGTCAGCTGTGTGACAAACAGTATTACAAGCATCAAGAGTTTGACAACCACATCAACTCGTATGACCACGCTCACAAGCAGGTAATGGGCCTGTTGTCTGCCCCTTGAGACGTCCACTGATGCAATGCATTGCAATAATAGAGTGTTTTAGAATATGACAACAGATGGATTTTGTAGCACACATGTAAAGCACAAGACAAATGACTTCCCCTTCGACTCAGAGTCAGCGGAGTGGAGGTGGTCTTATGGAGTTTTATTTTTGGAGGCCATAGATCAAAAGCAGGCAGGACAATTGCAAGTCCTAGTGCTTTGTTGTTGTTTTTTCGTGTTGTTTATCCCCTTTTCTCAGGACAGTGTTAAACCTCTTTCCCAGCATGCTGCATAAACAAGTTAGTATGCTAGTTTTGTTGACCTGTTCTTAAGCACTGCAAATGGTTTAAGCCATAAAGCCAACATGCGTGAAGTTTTCCTGAGAATAGCTTAATAGTCTCATCCATATCCACACTGAGGCATTTGAATATTATATGCGTTTCAATATTATAAGTTAACAAAAGTGCTAGTTTGCAAACAAATCATAGAAAGCAACAAAAACATGTTTGCAGCACTGGTGTGCTTCATTCAGAAGTTAATTGACAAAAAAAAACTTTAAAAAAGTTTTACAGTTATGTATGTATGTATGGATGGATGGATGGATAGATAGATAGCAGGGTGGAAGTTCACTCCATTTCCCACAACGCATTGCGTTGTTGAATCAGTTTAAATTGTAATTGAATTCTTCAATTCTGATAAATTCTGCAGCAAACAAACATCATAACTTCAATGCAGTTTCACACTCAGTGTATGTTGATTTAAGAACTGCCAGCATCCAAAAATAGCAGTATAACCTTTAATAGCAAGTTAAAGCTTTAATTCCACCACTTGTCCTGCTGTTTGATATCGACCCTGACCCCTGTGCTCTGACTCAATCAGAAACTAAATGCATGGAGTCTCTGGGGCCTGCTGCGCTGTCAATAACAGAGCTCACTGAACTATTGACTGAACACCATCTTCGCCACCCTCCACCCATGACCTTGCTATTGAACACTGCAAAAGGAGTGAAATTAATGGATTATAAAGGAAAAAGCCACTCCCCCTCACTCTTTGATATGGGTGCTACACTTGCTAGATTGTGTCATTCAGATGTGTTCGTCGCATGGCCTCCTGTCTGCAGAGTTCAAACTATTCTACATCACCAGCACATCCTACCATTTACCTCCTCAATGAATGAGGTTGATGGATGAATAGCACAATTTCCCAGCAACCCTCTGAGGCTGGCAGAGCATGTCTGCTGAGAATATAATGGAGTATGGGAGACTCACAGACCCACAGGAAGCCTAGAGCTACAGAAAAGCCTGGTGTTCCTATCGGTGTGTGAATCATCACTGCCAAGCCTTCACTGTCAGCCTTCGACTGGTCTCAGTGTTACCTTTAATTAAGAATACATGTCCGGTCAAAAAATTACTGTGTTAAAATTTTCACTAATTCTCAAGTGACCTGTCAGTCATGTCTGCCCCCATTGTACATGAAAGGATTTCACAGGGTATTTGCAGTACTGCTCTCTCAAATCAGTCGTGTATCCTACTATAAATGATGTAACCACATCCAGTCATGTGAAATACAGGCTACATGCATTAATGGCTCATTCCGGAGCTTCTCTCGCCAAACATATTAAGAATCAATAAAGAACAGCTCCTCCAAGCAATGCACCTGAGAGTCAAATAAATATAGCCCACGCCAACCTGTTTGCTATTTTCTGCAAGAATGGCTGACAGTGAACCAGCGCAGTGGATCAGGCCTAAGTTTGCCCATACTGTGCCAGCAGAGAGTGACAAGATAGGTGCTGAAAGATAGAGGGCAGGTGCACAAAGAGACCCTATCCTGGTGGGATCAAACTAGTTACCCTGATGTGCCCACTCCACACTGAGCAGCCCTTTAACATGACAAAATGATATCTGATGTGACCGCCTCGCATTCCCCTGACTATGAGCCCCAGCCATGGTAAATGCAATCACTGAAGCCTTCTCAAATAGGAGAGGTTACAGCGCCACTGAACTGTATATAACTGTGCAACCTGAGTGGAATGCGTAATGTTGGGCCAGATGACTCTTCTTGGCTGACTGGAGAAACCATCGTTGTTTTTACTCTCAGCTATCGCTAGCACGGAATCTAACTTGCCCAAGTACAATACATAGTCCGTCCTGCAACAAAAATGCTTTTCAAAAGAGCTTGTCATCTGTCTTAAAGCTAAGCATCAACTATTAATGGATAATTGAAAGAAAGCTTTCAGGATTAATTGGATGTGATAACTGTTCTAGAGCTGGTTGTTGCTTGGAGACATCTAGTGCTTTCAAAAGGAGTGTAGTCTTTAAACACCAATAAATATCATATCCTTGTGAATTATTAATGAAAGTTAATTTAGATTATCTAACAGACCAAAGGGAGTGTACACTGCATGTACAGACATAATCCTAATCGATACATCTCACTGCCTGAGATGCATATGCGGCCTTAGCATCAGACCCTCGTGGCAGCTTCCATCAATCTTGCATTCAAAGCACAAAGCCTTTCAGACCTGGAAACAAATGCAAATTAGCATCACTGAGTTTTATCTAAAATAAATAGGACAATTTCATGGAGTTTAGCAACCTCATCCTCAGCTTCTTTTTATTTGCACAGAAAATGGATTTGATGAAACATAACATTGGTGTGCAAACACCTTAATTACCTTCCTTCTCTCTTGAAGAGATTTTTAATCTTTTTTGTTGTGTATCCCTCAATGTGTGATACACAGCGATACCCCAGTCTTCGTAATGAAAGGTTGTTAAAGCATGGAAAAAAGATTCATGGTCTCAAAGAGGATTAATATTTAAATAGCTTTTGTTGCTTTGACGTAGTTGACATACTAAGATAGGTGAATGAATGAGAGATTCTTTGTCCCCCCTCAGAGGCTGAAGGAACTGAAGCAGAGAGAGTTTGCCCGCAACGTGGCCTCCAAATCGAGGAAGGATGAGAGGAAACAGGAGAGAGCTCTCAGACGCCTACATGAGCTTGCTGAACAACGCAGAGAGGTGCAATGGTGGGGGACGTTTTGTTAAATTGTTATTTCCATATTTATATACAATGTGCAAGTGTATACATATATAGAATGGGGTCTAAAAGTCAAGAAAATCTGCTCTTTTTCTTTCTTCTTCTTTTAATGTTCTATTCTTTTAAACATGGAAATAAAGATAATAATATTTAAAAGTTAAATAAAGATGGAGAGATTCTGCACTATTTAAGTCACTGATCAAACAAGCCCTTTTTTCACATTGATAATGTTCACTTATTTGTATAAAATGTCAGATGTTCTTGCTTCCATTGAAGCACATGAAGCACAAGATGTAATTTGATTCTGAAGTCATTTTTGGATACCATGGCATAATCATCTTGTTTCCCTGTGGAGTCCGATCCTCATTATCATCCCCTTTTTTGGTTAGTTAAAAGTGTAAATGAACCTGGCACATGCATTTCATGATTTTGTCTTTCTTTTCTTCCTCTTTTCTGATGCAGTGCCCCAGGAAGTGGCCCTATGTTTAAGTCTACTACAGTGGCAGTGGAGGGTTCTTTCAGGGAGTCCTGCTGTGATGATGCCCAAGAAGAGAACCACAGCTGTGCGGCTCAAGATTCAGGGGGTCAGATCCATTCCAGCAGTTGTGGCTTAGCTAGTAAGCAGTCATTGTGGCCATACAATGGCAGGGCCAAAAAGCAAACTTTCAGACGCAAAATTGCATTCTCTTTTTCCTTTCCAAAGAAAGCGTCTGTTAAGCTTGAGTCATCAGCGGCGGTTTTCTGTGAGAGTATAGAGGAGGGATCGATGGAGCGGAGCCGTAGACAAAGACTCAGAGCACCCCCTGTCGAGCTTGACCTCCCCAGCTCCCCCATGGAGGAAAAAGTACTAAATTGTGAGGAGGCAATTTACAGCACTGGCACACAGCAGGGCAAGCACTTCCAAGAAAGTGACAGCACCGGAAGTCAGGGGTCATCAGATATCCCTGTGGCGAGGGAGAACCCCTCGTCAACGGCCTCAGATTTGTGTGCTTTGCTCGTTTACTCAGAGGATGTGCCCAGTCCTGCCGTGTCCCTCATAAACACTTCCCCCTTTCGTTTAAACAGTGCTGATATTGTTCTTGACTCTGAGGACTCTGTTGAGAGCCTGAAAAGCAGCATTGCTGAAAGCAAACCTGATACCTCTGAGGATGTGACAGTAGAGGAGAACAGCATTACAGAGGAGGGGCACTCAACCATCATTGAGCCTCCGGAAAAGACTTTCTCAGATATGTCACCTAAGAACGATTCTGCTCAAAAACAAGAACAAGTGGAGGATGCAACTGCAAAGACAACTTCCCCTTTCACAAAACCCAGCCAGCCTTTTTTCTCTGTCCTAAGCAGAGATGGTAACACCATCTTCCAGTGGCCCTCCGAGATGGTGACCTTCACAAGGACAGAGCCATCCCTGTCTTTCAGTTGCAACCCCCTCCATTTTGACTTCAAGAGGTCACGGATTAGAAGGTCTGCTGATACTCAGGAGATGACTGAGCTCAAAACTGATGAGGAATTATCTGTCTGCTCAGGTTTCAAATCCTGCCACTCTGACAAGCACATTGAGGAATCCACAGCCAGCCACAGAAACAGTCCCAGCGAAGGACCTGAAGGCAAGGTCAGAAAGTGTTATCAGTTTTCAAGTGACACAGAGAGTTGTGTCAGGCTGAAAACACATGACAGGTGTAGACATTCCAAAGATTGGATTCATGCAAGTAAGAGGGCTGAAAAGAAATTGCGGACCAGGGATCGACGTCATTACAGAAGCCACTGCAAAAGGAAGCGAAGGAGGCGGAAGAGGAAGAGAGACAGATACCGGGAAACAGAGAGCAATATGGTGAAATCTAAGAAATTCCACAGACGACCTGAGTGTGTGGAAGGACTTGATAGCCAATTTAGAGGCACCACTTCACAGCAAGTGCATCCATTAGAGAAGTCAAAGCAATCAGCTCAAAATCAGACTGAGGACAGCAGCACAGCTCCCGTAGTTGAGGAAGGGGTGGGAGGCATGAGGCAGGAGGCAACAGCCGATGAAAACGGCTCAGCAGGCTGCATCATTCTCTCTGATGAGTTCTGTGCTGATGGTGAAAAGGTGCTTAGGAACAGCAGGGAAAAGCCTGACAATCCAACTGCAGGGGAGCTGACGACCATTGGACAGTGTTCTCGCAGCCAGGAAACATCTCACTCTCAGAGATCCAGTGTAGCCGAAGGGTGCAGAGAGGAGACACCTTCATCACCAGAGACTAACAGAGATGGACCATGTGAAGGACAAATTTCTAAAAGACGACGAACAGATTCTCTAAGTGATGTAGATGAGTCTTACGACTCCTATCAGTCACCGGCAGAAATTTCTGATGGGTGCTCAGAACTTACCTGTTGTAAGCATGGGATTATGAGGAAAAGAAAGAGGCGGTCACATGTCCAAGATCAAACTCCATGCCTTGCAAATGAATGTACCGCTGTTAAAAACAGTGTTCTGGAAGAAAAGGACAAAGCTGTGGAGGAGTCAAGCCTGAAATGCCTTGTTTTAAAAGGCGTGTGTGACAGCTCGAATGGGTCAGACCAAATCTCATGCAGTATTGATGATGTAGAGAGCAGTGCGGTTGGTCCTCAGACATTTACTTCCATTAGCAGTGCCCTGGGTCATACTGTGGTGGAGAGCAGTGACTGGCAACGGAGCGCCTCCTCTCAGATCAATGCTTCATGCACCAAGGGCAGTCTAACTCTACTAGAAACAGATTCAAAGCTCTCAGAAGAACCAACAAAGGAGAATAGTAATATCCTTAGTAGCGAGTCTAAGGCAGCACAAACGCACTTAAAGAACTGTAACAAGTATTCAGCGGCTGCTCAGGCCTGCCTGCTCGATGTGAGAGAGTTAGCCCTGCAGAGGACTGAAAAAGCTACTCACGAAAAATCATGTCAGCACAGCATTCAAACCCCGCCGCAGAGATTTCACCTAGGCATTCAGGCTGAGGAGAAGTTGAGCAGGGAGTGCTTCCACACCACCAGCAGCCTGTTCCAACCCTCTGCATCTTTTCAGGCCCCCTCAGAAAGCATGGAGAGACACTGTCTCCTGCAGATCCAGAGTCATGGACAGGTGCTACACCAGCAGATGTTCCCCACCAAGATCAAATCTGTCCTGTCCAGGCCTCATATGCCCATGTCATCTGCTGTCCTTCATCCAGTTCACCTGCCATCCTCCTTGCCTTCTGGCTCCATCACAATACGGCACACCATACTACAGCACCACACCGCTTTCCTGCCCCCACAACCCCCTATTTACCCCCAGGTAGTGCCTGTTTCTCGACTCCCCCTGGGGCCAGAGATCTGTCGGCCCACTGCACCTCCCTTCGTGACCCCTCAGCAGGTATCGGTAGTGGCACCCCCTAGTATTCACCCAATGACTGTGACGTTTCATGCCCTGCCACGACCTGCCATGTTTCCGCCCATGTTGCCCCCTCATCACGCTGTCATTCCCCTTCAGCCTCTCTTCTAGCTGTGTGTAATAAAATGTATTTTGTACTGCAGTAGCGAGAGAAACATCTGCAGCACTGCTTCCTTAGTAAGAATTTTGAGATAGAAAGTTTTCTTTGGGTAACATACAAAAGAGTAGAATTTGCAGTTTGAGAAGGATGCTGTTTCTGTGCCATGTTGTCAGTAGAGATTCTTGCAGACACTTTTATTAGAAAATATATAACTCACCTACCTGATTAAGTCCAATACCTATTTTATTACGATTTGTTGTTAAGAAGATTTTAACAGATTTTAATCATCTTAAAGGCCATCGTTTTGTTGGATCAAGAGCAGCATGATTATTCGGAACACAATTTAGGTGCACATCTTTGTAGAAATAAATGATAAAATATTATAAATACATATGTGCGCTTTAGTCTATATATACAAAGATAATTACAAAATAATGTTATAATAATAATAATATATACAATAACAATAGAATATATGATGGTTGCATCCGGTATATAGTAAAATGAAAACAGGAAGTTCTAAAGGGTCAAAGTGTTATTATGTGCAGTTTACAGAGCTCCATAGTAAACCTGCAGAGAATTGATGTAACACAGACATTCTTCATATGTGACAGCATTTAAAATGAATCACACTGGCACTAGTGTATGAGAATAATTACTACTTTAAATATAATGCTGCTGTACCCGTCAGGCTAGCGGAATGCAGCAAAATAGTGCTATGCACCATGTGCTACAACAGCATTGTGTTGAACACATACATAATGCTCATTTTTATGAGTAGTTTTTATGCAAATCAAAATGCCCATAGCATGTAATGGGGAAACTGAATGTCCCTGTCGAAAGCTGAACTGATATGGGCAAATTATATTTCTTATTTAGCTAATTCTGATCAACCTCAGTGCAGTGAATAAACAAACAGAATTATGGTTAAGTTCAGACTACAGAATGTGTTATGTGTGGTTTAATATGTACTCCAAATTGTAGATCTTACATGCTGTTGCCTAATATATTTGAAAAGAAGCACAAAAATTACCAAGTGCAAATCCATATATGGGTGTTTCCTGTATCCCTCATATTGTAACCTGCTTGGATTAGGAGAACATAGACTAGATCTATCTGTAGAACATGGAGTACCCTGCCCTGTAGCAGTTTTTGAAGGATTTTTATTATTCTTAGCATATCTTTTTTTTTATCCAGTGTGTAAATCTGATTGGTTTACATATCCAAAAACGACCAAATGGCCTGCCTTGTGGAGCTAAAGTTAACATTTACAGTTATTCAAAGTAAGCATATACAACTAAGCCAATTCCCCTTCTCAATTCATTAATATTATTGGTTTGATTTACATATTTCATGTAAAAAATTTAAAATAAAAAATTACAAGCCTTGGTGATAAAATTCTGGTAATATGATTAATTCTAACAAATATTTAACTGAACTTTAGTGAAATCCTGCTTCAGGGTGACTTCAAAACAGAAGTGTGGTTTTGTTAGCAAAGCATTCAATTTCTCCTGCTTGCATCAGATGAAAGAAGAGACTAAACTCAAGAGAAGGATTCATTTACTTATTTAAAATACTAACTTCTAAGACACTTGAATCCAAAAGCAAGTCAAGTTAGCTAGTGAAGAACAGTTAAAATTCTGTGTCTTTGAATTCTCACAATCCTTTCATTTTCAAAGGAGATGTGTTGAACTGGAATTAATGACTTAGTTTTGTGGATTTTGCAAATAGCCATATGGAAAGTAGACTGTACTTAATTCTTGATAATTATGCTCAACCATATGTTTTTTTTTATTTTATTTTTTTATTAGATATCTTTTTATTTAAAACAGAAAAATGAATAAATAAAAGGCTATACAGCTCCACAATAATATTTCACCACTTCTAGTGAACAGGACTCAAGGTTATTTCAAATTAATCAATAATGACAACATTAATACATATTAACAGGTAATAGCTGTATTCGATGCCTAATGAATAAATATTAATAATGAATTTGTTAATGTGAAGTAGACGGATTCTATTAGAAATGTAGCAATGGAGAAATTTAAGCAAAGCTGCAGTCTATTTAGTTTTTTTCTGGATATCCTAAAATCATGTAATTTCATTACTTAATATTCAAATTTGCATTGAAATGAGGTGGTATATGAGAATAAAAAGTGGTGTAGAGAAAGAGAGAGACTGGTGTTTTTGTAACATCTGTTCAACAAAGCCCTGAATACCACCAGATTGCTCCTTCTTAAATCACGCTGATTCTTAAACCCTAAACACATAGGAAATTGTGTAAATGCACAATGTTAATGTTTTTTTTTCCCCGCAGTAAAAAAAAACAAACAAAAAAAAACATGCTTTGGAAAATTGTATATGCTGTAAATCAGTACTATTTATAAATCATGTAATATGTAATGTACATGTACATATGTTTTGTTTTTATTGTGCCAGGTACCCTGTATGTATGAATTATTTAGATAAGATAAAAACAACTATGTTTTTTACGCCACTTTGCCAACTGAATGATGCTAAAGTACTATGTAATAAAACAAAGAAACGAGCACTTGCTTTCTTGTGTGTCCATTTAAAATGTGTTTTTGGGTTCACCACACACTCAGGTGAAAAAAAGGCCACAGTATATGACTACAAACACACTGGAAATGCATGCTTTTTGAAGCTGGGGAAAATCCAGGGTTTTTGTCACTGCTAGGAAAGAACTGTTGAATATTTCATCTTAAGGTCTTGCACAAGCGATGCAGAGGTTATTGAGTGAGACAGCCGTGGTCATTTTCTAGCAACTTTGAGGCAGTGTTAGACCATCGGAAGCTTGAGCTTCTAGTACGCGAGGCTTAAAATTCACACTCCAGTCGGCAGTTTCCTGCAGCAGCTCTCTGAGAGAGTGACATCATTATGCAGAATTATTCTGCCATCCTGTATGAGACTGATTAGCTCAGATGTTCCGCTGTTATTTCCCCTCCAGTCCTTGAATCACATCTCTCCAAGGCTCCACTGTTGTTAGACAGCATTACCTTCTTTCTGCTCGGCAACAATCGCAGGCTCTCTGAGCCATTTTGTGTGCCGACCTTTTTCACTCAAAACAGCACTGGGTAGATTTCCTCATACTTTGTGACTCATAGGCCCAGTCACAGCACTCCCTTGTGCCATTTTGTTTCCCTGGAACGGATGCAAATGATTTCTTCACCCGCTACCTCTATCCCACAGAGCTAAAACATGGTCTTCCTGCTGTCTACACTACTGTTTAAGCACCTCTCCCTGAGCCTGGACGACCCGGAATGAATTCTGTCGGGCTCGTGTACTTGTGAGAAATAAGCTAAACAACTAACGTCCATACTTATTTCCTTTTTGAATACATTGACATGCAGCATTTGCATAAAGCCTTTGTTATATAAAAGCACCAAATTGCAACATTTTGCTATCTAAAACGTTGTTTTTCCTCGGAGCGTATCTTGCCTGCAGACTTATGGACCATCTCTTTACAAACACCCACGTACGACACTGCCTCTCACAGCCAGGGATAAACAAATGCCTGGCTACCCTCAGACAAAAGCATTCTCTGCAATCTGAGCATTGTACCGGTCTAATCATGATTTTGTATTCATCAGAATCAGAGCATTATCGTAGTCATCTTGTTTGTATGTTGATCAGAGTCTCACGTTCAGAGGATGGATCCTACATTGGGGATGCAATTAAGAATCTAGGCGTCTCATTTGTGTCGTCTCTTTATCCTTTTTGTTTGTTGCCTTTCTTTTTATTTTCCTCACAAGGTCAAGGAAATACACAAGAGAGTGATGCAGGAAACTGCAAAACACACAGACTCACGCAGGACTTTTAAATAATGTTTAATTAACGCTTCCATTCTCTTAGAGCAGGTTTTTATTACTAAACGAAGATGAGCTCCTGGATAATTTTACCCTCATTATTATAGAATGAAACAATAGTCTGTGTGGCTCTGAATGGCAAGAGAAGCATCTGAATTAGGGCCTAAACTATTAAATCTGGCTTCAGTTTTTATTAGACACCGTCTGTGGTGTGTATTAAAGTCTGACCTCAAGTGAAGCTCTTTGTAGTTTTTCTTCATAGGGACTGCCTGGGACTCTTTAAGTGCTTGTGTTACAGCGAATCCCACAGTAAGTCAAATAAATTGTCAAGAAAGTTATTGCTAACCTCAATAAGAGCCAATTCGACAGTAGCAAGCTTACAAATTTCATTGCCTGAAGTCTCTGCATGAAAAATTAATAGCGTATAAAGAAATGTCAAATACTATAAACATCTAAACACATTCAAGAATCATGGTTCTAGGCTAATGAATATGAAACCAATAAGCCATGACAGGCCAATAATTTTATCAGGGCTAAAACATGTTCTTAGACAGAGCATGAACTGGATTGCCTTACCCATTTACCCATGTAAAATCACTGACTTATGTTCAGTAAAGACTTACATTTATGATTAGTAATTATTGGAATAAACAATTCTTCCACCATATAGTTGATTGTAACAGGTGGTTCCCAACTTTGCACAATAATATACAGCACTGAACATAAAACACAGAATATAGATTATATAGAATAAATGTACAGTAGGCTACATAAATATTAGATTTGGTAAGGTCTTTGCTAACATGAGATATGTAAAACTAACTATTAGTTTTACTACATTAGTTAACTATCAGTTTTATAATTTGTCACGAAGCAACAAAAAAAAGAAAAAAAGAATAAAATGCACTGGATATCATATTGCCTGCATGTCATTCTCATAAAAATGTGAATTCTCATAAAAATGTTACAGAGATACACATATTATTTAGTAGTTCAAACTGTTAGTAACTATGGCTGTGTCCGAATCCCTTTTCTATATGACCTTAATTTTATGTAGAACTAACATCTAAACCATTTATGAAGTACACTACACAGGTGTGTGGTATACTGTATATTCTACATCTGCTATGTTGGCATTGTCCTTTGACCAGTGTGATCTTTGGCCCACTGGCACACGAAAAACCCTGCAGCCCCCCTGTGATTCTGATGAAGAACCTCAGATGACGTGCATTATCCAGGTCTCATCTGCCTACTGTATACTGCACATAAGCAGGGAATGTACAGTATTGCGCTGTTTCAGTCACTTCAGAGAGCTGTGGACATTTCCCCTGCGATGGGAAGGAGGTCACAGGATGTTAACAATCTGAATGGTTTGTGATGGCAATGAATTGCCTAGCTGCTCTCATGACACAGGCTATCTTCATACTGGCCCCGATGACTGTCCCCTTAGACATTTTATTGATCCTGCTGTCACTGATCTAAACGCACTGCACTGGTACTGAGATGATTTCTGTCAAAATAGGGGTCAGAGGCTAGTAATTTCACTAAGCTTTTCAATAGAGAGGCCTGAACCTAAGATGACAATATTATATTGCATATATATTATATATATACATTGTTCCAAAAAGTTTGGTAAGATTTGTTTATTTGTATTATTTGCTTTAAAAAATACAGTAAACACAGCAATACTTCAATATGCATATGGTCCATAAGAAATAATTTTAATATGTTGATTTAGTGTTAAAGAAACATTTCTTACTAATATAAATGTTGAATATTTTATTTTTTTAGAAAATGTTTAAAAGAGCATTTATTTGAAATAGAACACTATTAAAAAGTCTCTACTGTCACAAAACTTTGCTGAATAAAAGTATTTCTTCAGCAGTCATTTCTTGAAATATATATATAGCCTATATATATATATATATATATATATATATATATACTGTATATATCACTGACCCCAACGATGTATAATCTAGTCATTTTTATATCATTAGTTTAAGTCTGAAGATATTTTCTTTCAGGAATCATTAGGAATGTAGATTGTTATATTGTATGCTGCAGCCCAGATATAACATTTGTGTTATCATTCATTCATCTACTGGTAAATCATGTAGCAGTGCCTCTTAGATAGTTTGATGGATTGTTTAAATGTTTCATATTTACATTAATACTGTCAAATGTTAATGTCTGTAAAAATGTCACTGTATCAAATATGCATAGACATCTTCTCATTGAGTGAAGCAGTTTAATAACAGAGTCAAAGGTTTCCTCAGAGACAAATTGAATTGCTATTAAAAACGGTCATCTATATTGCATAGTTGGACATCCATAGTTGGAAAATGTCTTTCAAGAGTTTACCAACCCGTTTAGATTACACTGTTCCAAATACTAGCCTACATATTCTTATTTTTCTTTACCTTTCTGAACACCAAACCAACACAATATTGAGTATTGTGTTGGGAACGTTTCACATTTAGAAATAATTTTCATTGTTGAATTAATTCTAGAATTAATTTCTATTTGCTTTTTTATTTATTGTTTGGTTTATTTCCACCTTAAAAAAAAAAAAAAAAGCTTAATTAATATGCTTCATTTAAAGTTTAACCGAAAGAAATTAACTTTAAGCGTAAGTTCTACCAGGAAGACCCTAATGCCACATCATTCATTCATACTAATAGGTCTGGCCAATCGCTGCTTGACACCTGGAGTATATAAGCTTGGAACTCTTCGTTTCCTCCATCCTCCCCACCACCACCAGGTTGGCCCCGGTCCACCCAGGGGGTAGGCTCCTCCGCCCCTGCCTTCATCTTCATCTTCAATCCCCCAGGATTTGGACTAAGCACGGGTTAGTTAGGAGCTCACTACTGTTAATACCTTATGGAATAAATACCAAGCAAACGATCACCTGCCCTCTGAGTCTTTCAGATAGAACTTCCTCTTCCTATGCATGAGGAAAAATGTTCAGATCACCGACAATTTACGCAATTAAGGTAATTTAAGTTTTTCACTTTAATAACCTTATGTCACTTGGTATTGGTCCTAACAGTACTTTAGGCTATGTTTAATTAAATGCCAAAACATTTCCCAACTGTGGGGGAAAATATGCGAGCATTCTTAAAATAGTGTTGCCTAAAGTAATACTATGCTTCATTTACAAATGTGCCATTGACTGGATTTGGCAGTAACTCTTAAGAATGTTCAAGGGCTGTTAAACAGCATTTTTCTCTGGCTGAAATCATGTAGCATAATTTTACAAAGTTTGAAGGTTTTAAAAATACAGTCACGTTAACCCCACTGATGGTTTATGTAATATTAGAAAATAAAATGAAAAGAATAACACATGGTAGATATGGGCTTATGTGCACATGGTAACTCAAGAACTGCAGCTATATTTTCTTGACAAAGCTACCAAAAATAACTGTATAAGTATAATTACTTAAATGGCAATTATACCAATGTGATGTTCTGTCATGTGAAATTCTCATAATTAAGAGTAAATAAGTGCAGAAGATATCTGACAGTTATTCGACTGTGTAGTGACATTGCAGCTTAAGATAGAATGCAACAAAAAAAACATCATGCAAGCAAAGTGAAAACCACTGTTGCCTTGGTGAAGTGGGAGTCAAACAGCCATGTTAAATGAGCCACTGTGAATAACATGCTATGCTCTTTCAGAGAACCACTACATGCAAATTTCTCCCCAGTATTTTTCCCATCATGCTCCTAGCCATGCCAGAACAGCCATCTGCTTCACAAAATTTTTTATTATTTAATTAACCTTCGCTCTCGCAGCTGTGACGCAAAAAAAATAAAAAAATAAAAAAAAATAAAACAGCTTCTCAATGCTTCAATGTATTCACTCAGTTGACCAGGATCAAGCGTTGTTCACCACTGTATGATGAGGGAAAGGGCAAGAGGTAGCTATTAACTGGGGATTGGCTGTTATCTCCTTCCCCTGCAAAACAGGCTCAGCCAGAATGGAAGTGGCTGAATGCGTGTGTCATAAACGCAAGCTCAGAGAGGACTGAATATGCTTAATGTCCTCTAATAGGGCCAATTCAACATAATGGAGGCATTCCTACGGATTGACAGCAATTTTCTTTATTGTCTTATATGGGAAATAGGCTCTCGCTGCCTGTAAATCATGTATTATATTATGATGAAAATCACAAGCGCCATATCAAGTGAAATTCAAATAGACTGCAAACAAGGGCATCATGCATCATGTTGGCAGTCCTGCCTAGACAAGAAAAAACAACAACAACAATATAATAATCTTAATGTAAGCGCAAAGGTATGATCACATTGGCGAAATTTCACTGGGACAAAAGTTCTGCTCTCAAACCAGTTTGAATATGAACAAAATCTGCATAGGGAACTCCCAATCTCGCAGATTCCTATTGAAGGTCCATTGTCTATATTGTCTGTGGTGTAGCGATATATGAAACACAGCTCACACAGAAGTCCCCTTCAAACCAAGCAGCTTTTTTGTGACAAACTTTAGCATGTTGCAAAATGCCGCTTATTTTTGTTTGTTTTTTGCGCGAAAAAAGTATTCTCGTCGCTTGATAAACTTAAGGTTGAGCCACTGTAGTCATTTGGACTATTTTAACGATGTCTTTACTAACTTTTGGGCTGGCAGATATCAATTACCTAGCAGCCTATGAAGGAGTGAGCCAGCTCTCAGATTTCATCCAAAATAACTTAATTTGTGTTCCGAAGATGAACGAAAGTCTTACAGGGTTGGAACAACATGAGGGTAATTACTGACAGAATTTTCATTTTGGGGTGAACTAACTATGGTGGCCCAGTATTGCACAACACAACGGAATTTAAAAAGCAAATATAAGTTCACAACACATCGAAATGAATCCACAACACAACGGAAATGAGCCACAACACAACGGAAAATGTACAACACAACGGAAATGAGCCACAAAACAACGGAAATGCTCCCGACCACTAGAGGGCTCTCGGAGCGCGATAAAGTTAGTTTTCCATGCCACTGAGTCTAAAAAATTGAACACCACCACTATTAGTTTTAACAGTATGTAGCTAACCATTGTATATCGACATTTATTAATTCAAAATCACCTATGTGCATTATAGCAGCATATTTATACTCTAGAATGCTTTGACACGCTACCAGCACATGATCCCTAAGGGAACGTCCACCAATTATTTCAAGTTGTTAAAACGTATAATTTGTATAAATTAAAATTACTTTTAACATTCAAAAACAGACATGTTCCAAATCGAAAGCTTGATTGTATTGGTAGTATACTGACTTACTACAGCTGATTTTTTTTTTCAATACCTCCCTTTTTCTTTTCTTTTTCTTTTATCTGTTTCAAAGGTTGTAGTTCCTATTAACCAGACTGACTTACAACAGGTGAAATTGTGCCAATAGCTCCCTATATGCACAGTACACAATTAGTTTTTTATATAAACATTAGGCCTTCTGTAATTCACCTAAAGGTTTTTATTTTTATTTTTATTTATTTTTTATTTTTTTATTTTTTTATTTTTTTATGTCCCAAAGCTTGTGGTAGGTTCCTAGTGACCAGACTGACTTTTTACAGGTAAAATTGTGCCAATACCTTCCTGTATTTTGCAATTCACCAAATGTTTTTTATTTTTATTTATCAAATTATATTATAATAAATTATATGTTTTAACCACTTGGTGGAATTGCCAGACGTTCCCTTAGGGATGCGCTTTGGTAGCGTGTCAAATCATTCTCCAGTATAAATACGCAGCTATGTAGGTGATTTTGAAGTATATTTTATGTCGATATACAATGGTTACATACTGTAAAAACTAATCGTGGTATTGATATATTAAGACTGCCGACTTTAGAACAATAGCAAGGAAAACTAACTTTAGGCCTACTGTGCTCCGAGAGCCCTCTAGTGGTCGGGAGCATTTCCGTTGTGTTTCGGCTTTATTTCGTTGTGTTGTACATTTTCCGTTGTGTTGTGGCTTATTTCCGTTGTGTTGTACATTTTCCGTTGGGTTGTGGCTTATTTCCGTTGTGTTGTACATTTTCCGTTGGGTTGTGGCTTATTTCCGTTGTGTTGTACATTTTCCGTTTTGTTGTGGCTCATTTCCGTTGTGTTGTGGATTCATTTCGTTGTGTTGTGAACTTATGTTTGCTTTTTAAATTTCGTTGTGCTGTGCACTACTGGGCCACCGTAACTAACCCTTAAAATATCAAAGATACAATAAATTGGCACCAACTATCTCTGAGTGGCTCACATGGGGCCCTTTTTGTTTAAACAGGAGTGATGCTTTTGACTGCAAATATCTTGAATCTTACTGTGGGGCAATGCTACCCTACGATGTGGGGACATATTGATATCCAGGTCATGGAGAGGTCTCTGCATTCCCTCAAGAGAACAGCTGTCATCAGGTGTTCTACATGAATGACTCGTGCAGCATCCGTCGCATTCCTAACAAAAACAACACTTGTTAAAGGGTTAAAAAAAATTCTGCGGAACACAAAAGAAGATATTTGAAGGATTTTGTTTGTGTCCATGGAATACTTTCACTATATAGAATTTTTTTTTAAATAAATTAAACATTGTTAAAAATGTTCTTTTGTGTTCCACAGAAGAAGATAAGTCATGTTTTGAATGAATTATCCCTTTAATGGTCAGGTATTTTTACATTTGTCACTTAAAGTAAATAGTTGAAAAACATCAAAATGACAAGGCAACCAAAAAATGTTCAATGCTTTAAAATATTCTTTGTTCCAACTAAATCCTTTAAGTGTACTTTTTATTATACTGCCAATCTATTTCAGCTCTCTCTGTTTGTCAAAAGCACTCTGATCTAAATAGTCTCAGATAAGCTTGTGGATGTGTAATGGAAGCAGGTACAAGTGACAGGTGCATATTTGCAGTATCAGAAAATCAACAGTATGACTCAGGCTTTCCCGCTCTGCTTGTTCTGCTAATAGCCTTCATTTTGGTCCGATTGCTCTTGACAGCTGCAGGTATAAAAATGTGGTTGCAACTCTATAACATAAAACTTTATGATAGATTTTCACTCAAGAGTATTATTTTTTTTCAAGTGAGCAACTCTCGGAAAGGCAAAGGGTGAATGGTATGATATCTCTAACGATTCTGTCACATATTAATGAAAGGAATAATGCATTCATAAATGAAAAATTAAACTGCATCGGCATTGACATGGCAACTTCAGGGAGATCTGTTGAAACGTGTCTATCATTATGCTTCATTTGAAAGAGCAATCATAATTGCTAAGCGGTGATTCCCGCTTGCTCGTTGTCCATTCAGTCGGCTAATAACAGAGCTTAGCATAAATGACTGCAGTCCAAGTGGTTGGCTAGATTAAGCGGAAATGCACTATGATTGAGCGTGACCCAAGTGTGAGAGAGCCTCCATAAGGGGTGAGTGTGAAAGAGAGGGAGGTTTGCGCTTGTGTGTGTTGGGAGCTTCTCTAACACACTTTCCCCCCATGAGCGCTCCAAGTATTTAATTGCATTTAATTAATTGGGGGGTGGGGGGTGGGTTGCACTCAGAAAACTTGACCCCATCGCCCCAGGGAGGAAAGTCCCAGCCGGAAAGTGTCCTGGTATCAGGACTGCTTAGATAAAAGTAATTATGTGGAATTATCCACAGATCGATGATGGAAAAATCAACAGTGTGTTTAAGGAAGCTGAGTAGGTGAAGCCTGGCCTGAGTACTGAGTACTAATGTTTCAGTCTGCATGTGACTTTTATACAACAGACTAAAATACAAGAAGTTAATGGTGATTAACCTTCATTTTAGACACAGTATTACCAGTTAATTTGTCTGTTTTTGCTCTGTCAATGAAAAAGTCCAAATTAAGCCACAGAATAACTGTGCAGAGCAAACACTAAGTAGAGGTATTTCTGGATTAATCTTATTAAGCGGAATTTTCAATGAATCATTCATAATAACTCTGTCGTTCCTGAATGTGTTAATAATTATTGATTGTGACTGAATCTCAAAGTCAATGAAAAATGAAAAAAATACAATAGGCTACTGTATTCTTTCTATTTCTGCCATAGATAGATAGAAGATAAATATGTGGTGAACATAGTATGAGTAGTATACTAAAATGCTATTTCAAATTCAGACAGTTTGGTTTCTGAATGAATCAGTGTTTTTAAACAAGTCAATGACTCATTCATTCAGTAAAGACCTAGTCACTACCTACTGGTGTATCGATGTAATATAATAATAATGATAGTGTTGATGAAAATGAGGGTTGTGGTTTTAATTATACTGCACTTCATTTAAGTTAAGACATTTCTTCTTAATATCTTCTGACCATCTGTTGGCCAAGACTTGGAAGATGGTGTATAAAGAAAAAAATGGCAACTGGCCACTGTTTCTATGAAACCCTTCTAAAATATAAAAAGATAACTGGGAAGTACAACCTACGGTTTCATAGACTTTGTGGAGACATGCACACGGCAGCCATCCCAGAACCACAAGTGCATATTAAGTGTGCCATTTGGGACAGGGCTGTGTACTCAGATCTTGGTGAATATAGTTGTTCCTCATAATAAATAGATTACTTTTTGTATTTTTGTTCTTTAATATTGTAGAATTTGCACAGATAATGGTAATGCTCTACCGGGTTACTCTGCATCAGTAGATAAGGCTTTAGCAAATTGCACATGAAGGGTGTCACTTGAGGTGTTGAGCCCTAATCAGTGGGGAGTTCTCAGTGCAAATCCAGCATTATGACTGGGCTTCTCCAAGACCCACTACCCTGTGACAGAGTAATCTCAGCCTTTAGAAACACTGCCAACATGGCCGTATTTTTTGGATTTTCCAATACCACTATGACCTAATTGCAATGGAAACTAAAGACAGGCGTTGATTCTCATATATTATACTTTCCAAACTGATTTTTATTACAGTTGTAATCAGATCTGACTTAGACTGAATGCCACTGTCACATTAACCTTGATGCACATCAAATATTTCTTGTTTTCAATTGACAGTGATTTTATAATCAGTATTACTTGTGCACTTCACTGTCAGTGTTAAAGGGACAGTTCACTCTAAAAAG
Organism: Leuciscus leuciscus; assembly: GCF_965113295.1. NCBI lineage: Eukaryota > Metazoa > Chordata > Actinopteri > Cypriniformes > Leuciscidae > Leuciscus > Leuciscus leuciscus. The sequence goes on from NC_138731.1 coordinate 22,548,771, forward strand.
TAAATTATGTCATCATTTATTCATCCTCGTGTCATTTCAAACCTGTATGACTTACTGTGGGACATAAAAGATATTTTAACAAATAGGCAATAGTGGTTTTTTTGTTGTTTTTTTTGCCCTAACCCTAACCCTTTATTTAGAAATATTGCAAATTACCAATTTACTAAAAATGTAACTAAAATGAACATAAAAACTGAAGATATATAAAAATATAAACTAATTCAAAATATGTAAAAAACTGTGATAGTAGGCTATATAAATAATGCCATTGGTTACAAAACATCTTCAAATCTTTTGTGTCATACAGGTTTGGAATGACATTAGGGAGTAAATAATGATAATTTTATATCAAATAATGCCCTTTAGTTCAAGTTGTGTTCTATTCTTTTCCCTGTTGTATTGCTGAAAGTCAGTATTAATGGTCAGCTGGAGATGAAGGCCAGATAAGGCCTGCATATGTTTTCCAGCCCTCTCCACATTACACAATTATTTAGTCTTCATCCTAATGACCGTATTTTACAAATAGTGGTGGTCTATAGCATAATAGCAATTTCACACAATCTCTGCCATCTCCATATGGTAGCTAATGGTCTAAAAATCAGATTAGGCGAGATAGAGATGGACGATTCAAGAAGCTATTGTTATTGTCTAATGGTGTAATCAGTATAATGCTGGGAGAGAATGATATTTGTCGTTCGAGGTTATATACCAGCAGATAAGTAATTCCAAATTGCCTTGACTTCCTTCATGCCTTGTTCAAGAGAGGTTAGATGTGTTATGCTCGCAGATCTTCTAATTGAATCATGGCTGACAGTCATACTACTACGTTGGGTGAAATATTTCTCCCTTTATAGATAAGATGTCTTGGTACTGGTCACCCTGAAGTCTCTCATATTTCCTCTTTCACACTGCAGAGACAAAAGTGCATGGCCCGAGGAATGAAAAATGGCCCGCCATCTGCGTCGTTAAAAATTACCTCTCTTATCCCTGAATGTCATACACCAATGGACCTATAATGGCAAATCAGCGCACTACATTTTCATTAAAGCAATAAAAATCAGAGATCAACTTCAAACTATTACCCATTCCATGTGGCAATCTCCTCCCCATCTCTATTTAAATGGGCAAGGTTATTAGAATTGGTAATTGCATCGAGCACATTACACCACGTTAATGCAGTTCAATAGGTACTGTAATTGTTTGCTTGCGGGCACTGAAAGAGAAACCAAACACTTGAGACAGATCAGCTGAGAAGAGAATTAGAGAGTATTGTTCAATGCATCTTAATATTACAATTGCCGCAACGCAGTCCTCACAGTGCTTCCCTCCCCCCTCGCAACACCCAGTCTATTTGCCCAGATCACACAGACAGCCTCCATTATGGAAATGTCAGCTCAGAACGGCGTGTTTTTCCTGTCTGGTCAGGCCCGGCTCTGCCATGCCCTGAAGATGGAACTTTCTCTATTCACTGACCATAAAGACCGAGCTACTGTTCACTGCACACCGCTTATGCTCAGGGGCAAAACACAGACCAATTCCCAACTCACATTTTCCAAGGTGTTGAATCTTCCCTTTTAGGGATTCACATGATTACACATTTCTGGGTGATTGGATGGATGCATGGCCAGCCCCCCAGTGCATGACTCTCATCAAGCAAATGCATGGAAAAAGACCATCTGAGAGGCTCAGAGCATGCATTGTGAATGCTGACGGATTGTACGGACCACACATCCTACAATATACACTCTGTCTCTCCAAAACCTGGCTCTTCACATCAGCGTATGCAGTGATGTCTGATAAAGGTTGCACTTCCCTCAAGAGCCTGAGTTAAAAGGGCCAGATAACAAGCAACTGCACCCACTCAAAAATTGCACTTGATTTTTTTTCTTCTTTCCCTGCTCCCTAGAGAACGAGGCCCAGTTACTGAGTGCGACTTTAATTTAAACATTCTGACTTTCCAAGCCCAGGGCCGCTTTGATCTATTTTTGATTTGTTCTTCCTTTTCAGGCCTGCATGTATGAGAAAGGCCACTGGACACAAAAAGCTAAGTTAATTCAGAGACCACAATACAGCGAGATTTGTTTATGACTAATAATGCCTTCTACGTTTCTATATCCTATTTACACAAGTAGGACATGCTCCTGGATCAACATCCTTTGTTTCTCCTGGAACAGCATTTCTGTCAATCAATCATTCTTCTCTGATTTCTGGGGCAAATTTGGAATAGGGTTAGGGCTTGTTTACAGGAATGTTGTCCCCGAAACAACAAAATATTCCAAAAACATGTCCTACTTGTGTAAATCACACTGCGTATTAAGTATAATACCATATTGCTTGTTCGATAACCTTCAAATTTCATGACATGAGATGCACTGAGAGATTTTATAGCTTTCCTTGAATATCTGATGCCAAGTTTAAGAAACAGCATTGAAAATGCATTAGTGATGGGCATGATTAACCAATTGGCATTGATCGATGATGACAACAAAAATTGCATGACTTAAAAAACATTTAATTGCATGTTGTCTTCAAAACATAACATTTTTAATATTATGTTTGTTTATAGGGGGTTGTTGATGTAATTGGCCAGTTATGCAAAATAAAATGTGCCTAGAGCAGTTGAACATCATGCACATACACAATGCGCATACAAAGCTCATAATTTATGCTGCATGTCAGCACATAAAT